>NC_066344.1:19853343-20172876 GCF_024516045.1 Bombus affinis
AGCTGTTAAGAAGGGTGCAAATTTAAACAGACGATCGTCCCCGTTGAGCAATTTTCTTGACCCAACCCTGATTTATCTTATTTTCGTGAATACGTGTATTTTTTATCCTTTTAACAGAAAGAATGTTGATCTTTTTCGAGGCGAAAGCACAAAGTTATCATTTAGTGTACTATAGAATATGTTTTGTTGAAAAACCACATTCCTCGAATCGACCAATTTAGAATTATGTTTTTTTTATTCAACTACCATACTGGTTCTTGAAGAGTGCGTATCGTCGTCGTGGAAGAACTTATCGAACCGCAAACGCTCAAGAATATTATCAGGAACGACAGAGAAATAAGACGCTCTTAACCTATTTTAACGACATTCATCAACCGAGAGCATTTACAGAGCTAATAATAATGTCCTTCGTAACAGATATCGGTGACTTTTACGAAATTTTAATGTACCTATTACTGTTAACATTTTTTGCTTATTTTTGTTCTTATGATTTAAAGAAAATGACATAATTATAATACGTTTATCTCATTTACTTGTTTATTATATAGAAGTTTAGAATTTTATTTGTTGCGCCTAGGTATCTCTTTTAAGAAATCGAATAAAGTATTCAAACTGTTTTGTACTAAAACTATTTCTCAAATTAATTTATATTTTCTAGTATCTAAGTACCTAACAAAAATCACTTAGTATCTGTGATAATATGTAACCTAACTTAATATAGTCATTCCAAAATCTTGTTTTATTTTAAATTAAAGTTAAATTGAAGGGATTAGATATTAGTTTAAATCATGGCATCTGGATTATAAATTTCTATTATCACACAAATATGTTTTCAATTTTCCCTTTTGAGTTTGTAACGTGTACCTTTGTTAATACTACCTTTCCTTTTATGCAAATACTTTAACAAATAGTAAACAGTAATACATATACACATATATACAGGATATAATATAATAGAATATAATTAGATTAATAATAATTTGACACTTCTCAAAAAAGAATTATCTATTGTCAATTCCACTGGAAACAAGTATTTTTAGTATATCTTAATGTATCTTTAATGTCTTATCGTTGATATTTCTCACTGCTTCATTATTATCAATTAAAGTACATTCAGAATAATTCCACAGTAAACACATTATCACCTTTACAATTCTATATCTATACAGTTATACATGCACCTCATTTTCCAGGATTGTACTTCCTAAATGTAAGTAAATTTATTAAATAAATTAAATTTGATCAAGTAAATTACAGACAAGCAATTAAATTCAAGCTTCGTCATCAACAACGAGCGAAATATTCTCATCACTTTATATCTCTGTGCATTTTGTCAGATACGTAATAACATAAGTATTGTATTTAGACATCTAATGGAATTTCATCAAAAAGATGACATTTTTGTTATAGTTTCACTGTTACGATTGAAGAAGGTTCTCGAATTAATAATTCTATATTTGTTATCATAACTGAGGTTACTACAAAATCAGTATAATCGTTGTAGTCGTCTCCGCAATTAAATTGCTCAAAATGTTTTATATAATATACGTATACGTTATACATGTCAGGTCATAAATATTGGAATACTTCTGAAAAATCGAGTAAACTTGAGAAATCATTACGAAATTAGTAAAACATTTAAGAATTAATACTTTATTTGAAACATTAGACATAGACTATAAAGAACCTATATTCAATGATATAATAATAACTTCATCAATTTAGTATAATAAGATTGATTTCATTCATCGTGTTTACTCGATTACCTGTAGGTTCAAAACGATTTTACAATAGAGATCCAGATTTTGAACAAATGTTTTGCATTTTCCTATCTAATTCACCTCAAATCTCTTTTATAGGATTTAGTTTAGGAAATTATAAAGACGAACACATGAGACGAACCATGTAACAATAACAATAGTTATAATTTACTATGCCAACTCTTAAAAATAATTTTAACGAGTTTTTGACAATTAATTTTGCCTAATATTTATGGATAGCTTTTACAGTAGCTTTTTATAGTAAGTATTCAAATAGTTTCGTGAACCTGTATCTAACGTTAAATCGACAGGTGTAAAACTGTCAGATAAGAAAACAGGAATCTGATCAATTTCCTGACAACAGCTGTAGTACATTTCGCATAATGCACCGCAGTTGCGCGCCTGCTGGAAGTGCACCGTCACCGATACGACAAATTCGTCGCCCTCTCCTCTACTTGGCACCCTATGATTAATTTAATAAGCACGGATTAACATGAAGCATTTGCCTGAGTGTCATCGTCATCGTCGTCACCATGGTCGTCACCATCGTCGTCACCATCGTCGTTGCCATCGTTGTTGTCGTCGTCGAGAGAATGTATTGGAGCTTACGGCGGTTTGACCGATTCGACGCGTTTCAGTCGATTATCGACGCCACTCCGGAAGAGCTCTGCAGTAATTAAGCCCGATTAAATTTCCTACGCGCCTTGTGTCCGTAGTAATTACGACCCATTCTGCATTCGCAACGAACCAAATGAAATTCATTAGTCGACGATATCCTGTCGGCCTGGCAGTTGAATCGCGTTTCTCTCTCCGTGTAATGTGTATGCATGTTCGATCGCTATGTCGAAATGGTAGCTTGGAAAAAAACATTCGAGTACAAAGCCGAAGAACAGACTTGCGCGAATAATAGGCGTTCATCAAAAAATTCCTTTGTTTGATTTAAGTGCAGCGTGTTTTGTGGTCGGTCGACGTTTTCATGAAACGATATAAGGTATCGAAAAATTTCCAGAAAATTACTTTTAATTTTTTTCATTGAACACACGATCAGAAAAACTTATTCGATCTCACTTGTCAAAAAGAAGAAATATCCTGCCGACTCGTATCGTGAAATGCCTGACAAAAGCATACTCGAATAGGAGAAATTATTAACAAAATTCCGGTTTCAATATCGTAGAACTGTGCCTAGTTTCCCCGGACAAAACGTGGCGGACAGGTTGGAACACAATAGCAAAACTTTCTTCTCTTACGATTTAAAGGTTTAACTCGCTGTGACGCAAGAAAAGCGAATATCTCGGTCGAAGAACCTTTTGATTCTTGAAGAAAGACTGGGCAATGCCGCACGCGCAATCGTTTCGTGCGTCCGTCGCGTTTTAGAGAAACTTCTAATTGGCTCGGCGATGGGGCAACAAAAATTCCATCCATGCTCGGGACGCTCTGGTGAATTTCAAATTCGCTAGAAGCGGAGGAGCAAGACGGATAAGTCTTACGGAAGATTTCGACTATCAAATTCGTGGAAATACTAAATTCCGGCATCGCAATTCGAAACACGTAAAATCACGTAGTATCCGTGAATATTGAACGCACGAGCAAACGCGCTTCCGCGAACAAAACAACCAAACGAAGCATATGAAGAGAACGGAGTCGGGAGGAATTCAGGAAGCAGCAACAAGTGTGACATCCCCTACCATCTACCTTTTACCTTCCCCGGGCACCTAACCACCCTTCTCAAGGGGCAAGAGAGCGTCATCCGTGTCGTTCCACCCACATTGCGAGTGGAAGACAAATACTCGTAATCTGGTGTGTTCGTCTAATCGTGTTACAAAGAACCCTTCTTCTTCGTCTTTGTATTTATATCTTTTATACGCTTATCCTCTTCTGTCGTTTTCTTTTCTTGTTCATTTTTTATGCAAAGTAAAGTGGTGTTATTGTTATATGTATATACATATGTATATGTATATGTATATGTATATGTATAGCATTATTTAAAAAATATAAAATGGCCCCTGTTCGTTTTGTGGAATGTGACTTTTGGCATTTTTCTATATCAGATATAAAAATTCATCATTTCATACGAATGAAATTTGCTCGAGTTATTGTTTGGATAAATTATCAGAACTAACTTAAATAACGTGGCGATCGATTTGTGGACTATCCTGTATATGTACTTGATCATTTTTGAAAAATTATGTTATACTTTTTGAACGATCTACAGTTTAAAACAGATTCAAAAGAATTATGCATTGAAGGATTTATTGTTATTGTTACAAGTTGTTATTGTTACAATTCACTAATGTGTGTAGTGTGTATATTACTTCACTTCTGAAAATTGTATTATTTACTTTATTATTTTATCCACGAATACAATATGTACCTGCCCATTGATTGAAATAATCTTATGTTGAAGTTGTTTGAGTCATTTTTCTGTTTCTATATTTTGTTTTGCTCGATCTAAAATACACGATATATTTTTCATTCTTTTGTTATTATATTAAACACTAATAGTATCTCATAATATACTAATATATGATCATTTACTTAGCTTGAAATATCCTTTCAAGTTCCTAAGCTTATTTTCACTAGTCAAATCACTTTATCTAAAATACTTTGAAAAATTGTATTCATACGAATCTATCGTTTTACTTGATTTGAGAGATGCTTTCAAGTTTCAGATGAGGTTAAGGTTCTTTTAATTATTCATTGACAAAATAATAGTTGTTAAATAACGTTATTTTCAGTTTTCATACTTGATGACATCGATACTCTTAACTTTATATTCAACTTTATTCCATATATACATATATTAGGTCATCCCATAAGTTCGTGCCGACTTTTGTGTACACATTTCATGTGTCGATTTATAAACATACGGCGATAAGGGACCAATGCACTTGAAAAATGGGAAGAAGTTGTACAACGAGAGGAGGATTACATTTTTTCATGAAATTGAAAGGTATGTAAACAATCTTAACATATATAACAGCTCGAAAAACGGAACAAACTTATGGGATGACCTAATATATTATAATGTACGTAGCATGTTTTCCCCTGTGTGCTCTTATAAATATATGTTATATATATATAAGATCATACAGAGAAAACGTGATACGTACATTTTTGTTAATTGTTTTATTTTGACGTCATTTACTGTCCAAGATAGCTGGAAGAAGAATAACTTGTTACGTTCAAAGCTATAACTCTTCTAAAAATAGATAAATCTATAAAGATTGCAGGTTGCAAGTGATCAATTTTGAAATGCTCGATATGATGCAAAAATATTTAATCCTACAATCTGTAAAACAAATAAAATTGTAAATTTAATAACACAGAAATGATTATTTAATTTTAAAATTGTCTTTCATGTTCCTTCTGTAATCTTCAATTATAATATGTATATATTAATTAACATTTTACATACATACATGTTACACTATTCCATTCTATTATTACTTGCTTTTTATTGTCAGATTATTATAGATATGATAGGTACGTATGTTTATAAAATCAGGTCACACTCAGACGGCTTGAATTCAAGTAACAGGACTAATCTGAACGATCATAAGGAATTGTTTCTTTAAAATGAACTGTTCAAAAATCACTGATCGTCATCAATTTTACAAAATGAAACGTATAGAAATGTGATGTTACAAATTTAACTGTTTATTAAATTTACATTGGAATTTATCATCATCGTGTTTGTATTATTTTCTTGCGATATATAAACTTATGGAAGTAAGTTACGTGTTCGTTGAAAATGAATCCTGTACTTGTTATGAAATTAAGGAAT
Organism: Bombus affinis; assembly: GCF_024516045.1. Classification (NCBI taxonomy): domain Eukaryota; kingdom Metazoa; phylum Arthropoda; class Insecta; order Hymenoptera; family Apidae; genus Bombus; species Bombus affinis. The sequence goes on from NC_066344.1 coordinate 19,858,888, forward strand.
TAATAAAAGGAAAAATTGATCGATCTGGCTTCTGAGAAGCTCAAATATTTATTTCAGAAACTGTAAGTCCCAATTTCGAATGCACATCGACGCACATATGTATAATTGTTATGAATTTCCATTCTACTGCTGTGCATGCCATATACAATTTTCTGGCCGGTTACAACCTACTCAATCAACGAAGGGCATAAAATCCATCAAATACGTACCAATTATTGTTCGCATTCGCGCGCCCGCGTTCCCTGGTACGTATTATTGTGATTTTGTGCCGGGTACCGGGTCCACTCATACTTCATTATCATTACAAGTACAACATCAATCGATCTATACCGAATATGTAATATATTCCTGAAATTTGCTCTAATTACTTTCCATTTAAATGTCCCGTCTGGCTCGAAAAATATTACTGCGACCGGCCGATGAAACGATATGAAATATCGCGGGAGGCATAGCTTCATAGCGTTGTAAAATCGTCGTATGGTTTTTGAATATAATCCTTGATCTCTCTCATTAAAAGTATTTCGTTTAATAAGATGTTTTATTGGCAAAAAATATTTATTTAAAAAAAAATGTTCTATCGAATTAAAAATATCCCGGATACCTAACACCGGCTTTCTGTGATTCTAAATTTTTTTGTCAAAATTAAAATTTTCTAATCTATTTCGTAGCCGTTTTACGATAAAACAAGGAAGCAAACCATTATTATAAATTCTTTGGAATTTCAAATGGAAATTTTGCATAGTTAATTTACGTTCGAAGCTAAACATTTATTTACAAAACAAAGCATATTTTAGTATTTTATTAAAAATATTATTTATTGAGTCAAACAGTTTCATGCACTAACGTGTCTAAATACTTGAAAGAGATTTATCGTTATACCTGTTTCAAGCTACAATTATTATATTTATTTTATTACAATTAATGTATGTACATACAATAATTGTTGCCATTACGTCGTTATTAAATTATTAAATCCTCGCATTGAAGATTTCAAAGAAACGGTTGCTTGTGATGATCATGTTTATTAAATATTTATCATTGTACATTTTTAGAAAGTTTCACATATCTTTTTTATCTTAGTGATTATTAGCGACAAAAAATATATGTTTAGTCCAAAATTAAATTAACTATTTCTCGCCATTTTTAGAAATCTCTAAAAAGCATTTTATATTCACCTATTATTTATCACATTCATCACATAAAAACATTAGGAATATTTTTACAAAACGTTCTTTTGCAATTAAAGTGCTAAGAACATTATTATGTTCATTATTATAAAATTAACAAATATTATAGTACACTTTTCATCTTGATAAACACTTTGATCGAGAAAAGAATCACCTTTTTCAATTGGCTGTAATTAAATAAAATGTTATGAGAAATATTAGAATGTCACTAGCCCACATTCAATTCAAACCATTATATCAAACGTTCTTTCCTCGTGCCAATCATATAGACATTACAAATTAGCATCGAAAACATCGAATATCTCGTCAAAGGATAAAACCATTTAATTCAATAATCGTCTAATTGCACAGATCATTAACAAACTACCCACTGCATTCGCCACGACATGTGCCTATAATTAGCTTGTTAAAAATATACTTCCACCTTCTTAGATATACCAAACTACTTCGAACAGCAAGAATTGGATTCACGGAATAGCAAAGAAGAGCAAGGACGACTTTGGCGCTAGCACGGCGGAGATCAGATGATCTTGTATAGATATACAAGGTGGAAACGATGTCATCGCGAGGGTTGAAGGCTCGATCGAGGGTAAGGGGTGAGCCATTACTAGGGGTTTGGCCGCATGAGGGGTGGAGAAGGTTGCGAGGACACCAGTTGCTAGGCAGCGCCTCTCAATCAGCGCTTCGCCTCACGTTCGAACTCTGTGTATATCTGGGTGATACATAATGCATCGTTCTTTACCAGGCTGAATTCATCCGGAATTCCTGCCGTCACTGACTGCTGCTGCTTTGCTTATTGCTACCTTTTAAAGGGTACTCGATTCGAGAACACGTCGCAAAAACGATGCCAGAGCTGTCGCGAACTACAAAATTGTAATACGTGGCATATGTTGGCGTCGGTAAATAGCATGTTCTGCCTCGCGGAGGAAACGGCTAGTTTGCACGCTAACGAGAACACGGAGATGAACGGTACTTTTCCTGGAACGCGAGTCACCGGTTATATCGCGCTGGACCTGCGTCACTCGTTGATCGTCTGGTTATCTATTTATTGGAACGTATAACCATCGTAAATGGTAAAAAGGGAATTTTAAGAGTTCTGGTTTAAATCGTAAAGTGGCAGGCTAGAAGTAAATTTGGTCACTTACGCGAGTAGTCGTGTGAATTGGAACAGAATTTTAACGATTCTGAATCATTAGATTTGGATGCATTGATTTATACCATTCGTTTGAGAAATAAATCGGCTTTATGCGAAGCTACTTCTTCTTTTGGGACTTAGGGAAAAATTGTTAGTCTCTGATTTTGCTTACACAAAAATTATATATGCATAAAAAGAAAATCTGTTATGAGAATTATTTAAAAAACTGAAGAAGGACACACATAAATTATTAAATAGCAAGAAAGACAAAAAAAATGTGGTTAAAAAGCAAAAAAGAGCTTCAATCGGTCAAGAGCGGTCTCATAACGTCATTGTATGAGTGTGCTATCTATTAAATTATCTAATTACACATATTACAAAACTATCTGTGATGTAATATTTTTAATATTTTATCATTTGTTCCTGGTATAAATGTAATATTTTAACAAAAGTCTTCTTCAATAAGAAAGCAAAAATACACGTACTTAGCTTATATTAGAAATGATCTCTCAAAAGATTTGATTATATAGAACTTGCGGGAATGTGTGTAGTGTGATTCGGCTTGTTCCAGAATCACTTAAATGTTTATTTACTGTTCGTAAATCACTTAAATATTTAATATTACGGTATTGATAATTAATATTTTCGACAGTAAGTAAATTTTTATTCTTTTATTGTTCTTCTAGTATCTGAAAATATAAATGAAATCTTATAGCAAGGCGACTTATACTGACACATACCTTGTCACGGACGCACAATTATATTCGGAATTCACTATAGTAGTAGCGATGGTTTTACGCAAATATCTCGGAAAGTAAGGCCGACCATCAGTAACATGTATAAGAAAAAGGTTTTACAATAAATATACTAATTTTTCCTGCATTATTGTTTTGAACTTCCTCCAAATTTAGATTTCAAAATAATTATGTTTTTTGAAACCGTCGCAAATGTGCATGAAATTTTCCAAAATATCATAATGAAAGGTTAAAAATCGTACAATTACATTCTTTTATACCTATATATTACAAAAATATTTATTTTTACACACATTCCATCTTTTTTAAGCTTTCTTCTGCATTTCTATTTTTGCTAATTAATCTTTCAAAAGTTTTGACTGGTAAAGCTATTATATATTAAAGTAGAGGCTTTGGTAAGTATCTCAGAATTTTTTCAGATTTTTTGAAAATCAAGAACACTAAAAAAATGAATCGTAAACACAAACGATCCAGGTTATCCGCGGAAGATACACAAGATATGCTTGACCACGGGAGGTTAATACTTACAATAAAAATTGCATCGTGATAAGATACTATAGTTATTGATAATAACGAAATAGTTAATATCCGAATATTCTTTGTGTAGATCTACATGCGTTTTACCACTTCTAAACTTATGATGTGACATTACTACTTTTATCTATTACGCGGTTGCATTGCCGAAGTTGACAATTCTTATCCTTCCTTTCCTCCGACAGATTTTGCAGCTGCGTGGAATGAAAGAGAAGAAAGAAGAGAGTCATACGAGAGCAAAGAAGAGCAAAAAGTAGCACCAGTCTAATAATCCGTCGAAGAAATACTATTAATTAAGACGTTGCACGTTTTTTTCGATTCTTCTTTTTTCAATCGCACGCTCTAGCGGAGAAATAACGGCGCTAAGGCGGAAAGATAGAGATCGCAAAAGCGTTCACATAAAAGTCTACGATGTCAAATATTCATCTCGACAGAGTTGTATCCAACGACATTTTGACGACAGAAGAAACAAACTGTTTCTCGTATTTTTCCGCACTGTGTTCGTCTCACAATGGATCCTCGCAATAAAGAGAAGAATTTGCTGAAAAGAAAAAGGCAGTTCGGCGCCAGTAACCCTTTATCGATACGATAAATCGGCCCCAAAGGAAAGGATAATCTTAATCGGCGTAAGCACATTTGTAACCCCTAGAATTTGGACAAGAAAGCGAGTATTAGCTGAGGGAAACAGGCCGAAACGGAGAAAAGAAAGAGAAAAAAGGGAGCACGAAGAACGGAAGAGGAGCATTCTCTAGGGTATATTAATTGCTTGGGGACTGCCCTTGATGGTCAGCGGCCCACTCGAAATGTAAAGCAGCTCCACTTTAGCATGGTTAATGACCACCGCCAATAGACTCGGGCATAACGAAGCATTCTTAATTATAATGCCGTTGGCTTCAACTTCACTGACCATTTTTAATTCACTTAAGTCCGTTCTGCCATAACAAATTCGTCTACCTGAAGACTTGATCGACGTATCGCTGTTGTAGTTGTGATGTGTTTTGCATCGAAATCCTCGGTTACGACAATCTTCAGAAATAAATGAAAAATTACACACGGAACAGTGTCGAGATTGCTCTGGAACGATGTACATATCAGGTTTAGAAACAATCTTTTACTTCTCGTTTTGTACTCTATGCATATGACGTCTTTTGGATTAGATATAATCACTTTTTCTTTATTTTTATCAAATCTTCCAGATTTCAAGATGGTATGAAAAAATTATTTTGACATGTACGATTTCTCCTGTTGGGATGTGTATTATATCTTTTTTAAGCTTTTTTTTTACTATTACTAACTCTTTTCTTTTTTCTTTTTTTCTTTCACTAAAACAAGAATGAGATTGTGAACATAAAAATTCGAGACTCACAGCAGAATTAATCTTTACATTTGATTATAGTCGAATACTGCCACTAGATTTAATTTTGAGATCACTTACGATTTGAACTTACTCTTCTTCACTACGAGGAAGGAAGGTGTATATGTACATACTATTAACGTAAAAGTCCAAAAGAATTAGTCGACATTGACACATTTTTAGTCAATGAGGTATGAAATGTTAATATCAATGACTTACTTTCCCTCGTTCAAACGTTTCAATTCAATAATTAAGTAATTATAAGTAATTAGAACTACAATTTCACATGATATTTTTACACATGATATTTATCTTGAATAAAATGTAAAAGAAATGGAGTGTTAAAGGCCGACATTATCAATTGGCGTTGTAATTACGACTGTTTTGTGAATTATATCGTTATTATGCAAATGTCAACATTATAGTTGCCAGCGGCAAAAACTTTGAATTTCATTTTGAACTTTATCTAACGAAATAAAAATAAAACAACAAAGCATAAGGCAATGTAACGTATGGCATCGATCACCATCATCATTCCACCAATAATTGTCTTCAATTTTGTCATGGTTACTCAATAAATTATCAACTAAGACGTGCAAACGTTTTGGATTTTTTTATAGTTGTAATAAAATATTTTTCTATATTTATTAATATTTCTGTAGCGGAATTTTTCTCATTTTTGTGAGAAATTTTTCTCAACTATCGAGACGATCATTCGATCGACGTTCGGAGTAGTTGTGTGTGAGTGAACGCGCGCACGTGATCGAAAGTTCGCATGAAAATAAGCTGTCGAGAAGCGCGCCTTAATTTGATGTCCACAGTGCACGCGCTCCATTGATTATAGTGACTCGAAAGCAAGGACCGACAAATGAGCATCGAGTTCACATAAAGACTCCGGACGTTGGTACAATAAAGCAGCGCAAAGAACCGCCAACAACGAAAGACGACGAATAAAAGAACAGGCAAAACCGAAAGTATACACGTGGGAAAATTATGCGGCAAGTTGGTCTAGCGGGGGGTGATAAAAATAAGTTGTTTCTGAAAGTTCACGTCACGCCATACCGTTACACGCGCCTTTTTTTTGCTCACCGCGCTCGCAACGATAATAATCTTGCCTGATTTTCTCTAATTTTATACCGACCCACGAAATTTATAGTATAGTCATTCAGTTTCTGCAAAGAAAAAGTAAAAATCATGCGGGAGGCGACACTAAAACATTGAAATTGATGTAGGTTAATTTCTAGAAAATTGTGTTGCAGATGAAGAACTTGACTGTTACATTTTCCTTGTGTTGATTGCTATATAGAATTGCTATATCTAAATAGGAATTTGGTGTTAATCTTGCTTTTAATAGCAATTACAACAGAACATTAAAAAATATTTGACAAATCTTCTAAAAAAAGTATGACATAGAAAGGAGATTTCATATTTTCTTCAATGAAATAGAGATGAATTTCAAGTGCTTGAAGCTTGATGCTTTAGTTTAAAAGAGAAATTGAGAAAATAATATTTGAAAGGTAAGAAAGCTTGATAAGGAATGAAATTACTAGTATCTTTTATAGTAGTAGTGATAATCTATTGCGATTAGAACTGATTAACTCATATAATCTTTAATTTTACATATTGAACAGCGTAATATAATAAAGTGTACTTAAACCTATGAATAATATAATTTAGATATATTCGTTGATTTAATTCAATTATTTCGATTCTTGGTCCGTATTAATTATGTGAATATTTTATAAAAAAAGCAAAATATTAAGAAAATATTTATTGTTATTTTATATTATAATATTTTTATAGTATTATAACATTGTAGTATAGTGTTATAGTATGTCATTCAATTTGTGTCGTTTTATTCATATATCAATATATTGGTATTATTTAACATCTTCTTGTTACTTTGGTAAAAATAAATTATAATATTAACCTCAGAATAAAAACAAACATATTCTACAAATAATACAAATTCATAAATTTTTGCAACATAAACAATAACTTTTCGACATTGCAAAAAGTTTTAACAGCATATGTCCACTTGCGATATCTTCCTACAAGAACTTAATAACTACTTAACAATCCTAACCACGTATCATATTATACAGATATCACATTAAAATCGCGAACGACGGAAGATTATGCTTGTAATTTGCCTGATGAGATGTAACGCGTGGCCAAAGTATTCCTGTAAACAAATTTTCGTGCCACTAATTATTCATCAGATAAATGGAAAATGACCCGTTATTTGACGTCTTTTATTCATTTCACTATGCGCTCCGGTGAAATCAGACGGAAAAATCCCAAGCGATAGTTATCGAGATACCTGAGCCAATTGTATGCACGCCACTGATATCTACAGACATTTTCTCCAGATACATCTGTTTATTGGCACACACCGAGAACGAATTCGACACGGGACAACAAATTAGCGAGCGTTGAATCGGGAATCAAGCTTTTATCCTGATCATCTCAAAGTATCCATATTCTTATTGCTGACCGCTAATCTTCTGAAAATTTTACTATACTACGTGTTTGCTCCAGCATCATAAAAAATAACAAACTGCAGATATTCCATAGAAACGGCAGAGTAGGAATTCCGTCTAGTGAAACAAGTTTAAATATCGGCGAATTTTCAATGGAAACCTTTCTTTCGTTGTATAATTTTAATCACAGATACGATTGATATGACCTAATCTTTCGTCGACAGATAAAGTCGACTAAATTTAATATGGGAATACAACAAAGACTGCAAGATCTGGTAACGATTTGTGCATTATTCGAGCACCTCGATTCTTTGTTCTAAGAAAGATACTTCAAGCAGCTATGTCTGGATCGGTGTCGTCCACTGATTGTCCGTTCATCCGTTTATTGGAACCGACATAGGTTGTAAAGAATAAGAATTTTAGGCGTCCTGGGTTAATTCGTAGAGTGTTTGGATGTAGCTTTTGTTCATTTACACGAACAGCTATGCGCAGCAAAAGAGAATTTTGACAATTCTGATTGATTGTTTTGGTGTATTGATTTGCAGGAATTGTTTGAGGAGTAAATTGAGCTTACAGGAAGCTGCTTGAAAGAGAATCATTCCTGTTCGATTTTCCTAGTAATAAAATTGTACGTGAAAAGAATGCGATAAAGAATAGAATAAATACTGCATGATTTAGCGACGATAATAGCAACTTTGTGTCCCAAGAAAGATGCATTCCTAGTAAAGAAGTATCTGTTAACGTTGATACAGGTTCTCGTCGTGGCGACTAATTTACCTTGCGGTTTTTCTTCAGCGGAATTATCAGTGCACAGTCTCGACGTTGGTCAACCGTCCAATATTATTAATGTAGATCGTACGTCACACGAGCTTCTCTATATTATGCGAATGGCTGTCTCTTCCTATATCAAAAATGTACAGACTTTCGACTAATTACACGATTAATAATGCAGACGGGGTAGCACGTAATGGGGTATAAATTACTGGGGAGTAAATACCATCCGGCGAAATCAGGACTCCTAATCTGCAGATTTCACGATCTAAAACGTTAACCGACGATCTCGATGGCCGTTTAATGACGCAGTCAGGAGAGCCGCGTCGCGGTGCAATTTGCGCCATCTCCGCGACCTCTCCCCCCGCCCCCTTGAAACGATATTATAAACTATGCACAATCGCGTCCGTGCTGCGCCGATGATAAAAGTGTAATAAATAGTATTATGAATTTCATAGTAGGTTACGAGGTCAAGCCGCTACGGACACTCACTGGCACACATGTCCCGGTAGCATTCGCAAAACGCAATTTTCTCATGAACATATGAAAATTTCGTATTTCAAGTCGGTCTTGTGTGTATCTTGGCTTATTTCGTTGGCTCGCTACTTTAGCTTGCTGGAACGAAGGTCTCTTTATCGAATACTTATTTTTTCGAGTACTCGAATATCAAGAAAGATAAGGCGGTGTTACATTGGCAAGTCGAAATAAAATGTAGCAAATTAGTAGTCATCGTATTATCAGCGCTTTTTGATGATTGTACATTCGCATGCCTATGTGGTAGACAGCAACCGCGATAAATGTTCCACGATCACGATTGGTCGATGGAAAATCAAAACTTCGTTCTCGTTTCATTTTCTCTTTCTCTCTATCTCCTATTCTATCTTCCTCGTGTACACCATATACATTTTTTCTCGCTTTTTTTTTTCATTTTGAGTCCTCGTAACGTACGCGTATTTCGCGATTATTACCGGCGATGCAATTTTACGATTTGTATACTTCCATACGTATTCGCACGGACCATTTTCGTGTTCCATTCGCTACTGTGACCATCGTATTTGCATATAAACGAACTATTACCTATGAATTGAGGCGATTCTCGCCTCCCCCCTCTCCATTGGGTGGTAAATTTTAATGAGAAAATGCCACCCACTTTGGATGTTAATACAATTAGACGCTTCTTCTTCTTTCCGAACGGTGTTCGAACTAAAAATAAATGTAATTAAACGGGAAACTAACGGTTCACCTCGAGCTAGTTTTCTCTTTCGATACTAGACGAACGCGTCGGGCTCGAAATCGACTCATTTCAATGAAATAATATTGCTAGGTATTTTCACTAGGCTAAAATCGACTGGATAGATAGATAACTATTTAACATGCATTGAATCGGCAATTATTTCATGCAGCTAGCGTCGCATATACCTATCGTTTGGCAACTATTCATCTTTACGTGACAGGTTGTAATTAAGAAACGCGCGATAAGCAATTAGCATACGATGTGACTATGAGAAAGCTATCACGTGCCACGAAATACGCTATGTCTAGGATAGACATTTGGAACTATTTATTTTCACCCGATACCTACCTATGATATGATTAATTCCATCGCCTGTGAAATAATCGCCGACTTCCATAATTTACTAAAAGAAACGCCAATTTTTGTGATTAGAATTAAATTTAAACGAATACGATTAATTGGCGAATAAATTTCCTTTTTTTTCAATTCCAAACAAAATCGAGCCAATAAAAATGGTAGCTTCCGAATTGATAGCTATTTACATTAGACGAAATTCGTATATTTACAATGAAGTGAGTACATGTACTAATATCGTCAATAATTTTTAAATTATGTATTACGATATAAGGGTGTAAAAATTCGTATAAGTGGCAAGCATATGTTAATGGTTCCTGTTAATGAATTATAGAAACTATGACAACATCTTCATTTATTTTAACAATTTTCCATGCGATTTACGTAACCATGTGTCATGAAATATTTGCTTTAATGTAACGTAATAAAATGTAAGCACACCCACCTTTTTTAAATATGACTATTTTGGTCTTAATCTAAGTTTGATTACTGTCAAGGATTTACTTGAAAGGTTCTGTAAATTAGAACTATTTCTATAGAAGACAAATAATGTCTTAAGTCCCTTTTTCTAATCCTTAATGGTTATAAATAATTCTAATTATTGTTTTATATTTGTAACATTCTCTAATCATAATCGATCGGTTTCCTCCTCGTGTTCAATTTCGAAAGCCAATTGCCCTAGAGACATGTACAAATACAATTTATAATTATTATATTATTAGATAAAACAAAAAAAAAAAAAATACTGCATTAAATTTAAATTTTAATTTGTATATAAAATAACCTTCCCACTCTTACGGTACTAGGTGTCTTAATTAAACGCATCCAAATTATTTAAAATTCCTAAGAATTTAAACTTTTTAACTTTAATCTTCAAATTATACATTTTGTAATATTGAGAATAATACGTGCAATGAATTTGAAATTATAATGAATCCTTTAAATTATATCTATACCTCAAAATTCTTTTTAAGTATTTATAGTATTCGCAATATTATATCCGTATAGTGTTTATACCTATACTCCCCAGTTGTTTTTCTCCGCAACCAGTTCTGTACAACAAACGCATTGTTGTATGCAGGAAGTAAATCTCACGGAACACTTTTGCTTCGGGCAAAAATAAAAAGGTGGTCAGTTCCTTGTATTGTCGGAAGTGTTCTTTAAAAAGTGAAAGAAAGATTGCGCTAGAATCAAACGCTGAAGACGTCTCTTTACTTCTATAAATAACTTCTAAAACGTGTCATATATTTTTATTCCACAAACAATATCCATTAATAAAATATTACATGTGTCTTTTAAATTATTTGCAATTTCGACCACCTTTTTGAGAAGTAGATGAGAGTGAAAAGAAATTATTAATTGTATTCTGCACTGTGTGTAAGTATTTGTTCAGTTGGTCTTACAGACTATAGAAAAATCAGAACTAAGAAAAATATTCGATTACAAAGAAGAATAAGATTTTTCTTATTATGAAAATACAATATCTTTACTTTTATGAATTAAAAGTTATTAATTTATGTGAAAAACACTATAGATATAAGCTCTAGATAACATGAAGTATAATGTAATATCATTGATAATATGCAAACTATTGAAGATAAATATAGATATAAAACTACAGGAAGAAATATAAATTAATATATATGTATATAGGTATATGTATACGTCAAATCTGTAATAGTAATAACAATTTTACTTTACAAATTAATAACTGCAAGACAGAGTGTGTGTATCAGGTAAGAATTTTTCCATATATTCCTAGGTTAATTTCTACTGGAAAGTTGATAAATCATTTAAATGCAGTGTAAGGACTATAAAATATAATATAGAATATAAATTATCTAAATAAAAATTATGAAAAAGATAGCAATGTCAACGCAATATCGAAAATTCGACATTAAAAATATTCCGATTTCAAACAAAAAATGTAATATGTTCGAGTCTGTAATCGAGCATGATTTGTTGCCAGGGAAGTTTGAGTCCATGTCAAACGATATCTAGGGAAAAGATCTTATCTAAGGAAAATTTTATCATATTTCATTTTACTCTACTTTCCCCTTCAAGAATATCGATAGATCGAAGATCGCTAACTACGAGAAGGATTGAGAGATCGTCCACCGCGATTTCTCTCACGTTTACGGGACGTGAGAGAACGGCCGACCGGATTAATCCTAAAACTAGTCCTCATAGCAAGCCCGTACCAGGAAATCCTTTATGCAGAAATCCCGCCCATTCATTGAAACCCTCCGGTCTAATGTGTAGACCGACCGATGGGACATTTTCACTGGAAAGTGTGCGAAAAGGGTAGACCACGGTTAGACACGATGGTTTACTCGAGGAAAGGTACCGATGATCGCTGGTTCTGAAGGTTGGATTTTCTATAAGCGTGAACCGCATTTATATTGATACAATGGACGAACATGCTTCTGTTTCCCTATATATATATATCTGAAGAGTAATGCATAGCTACTCTCGAGAGAATTTGCAATCTGAGTGGTATCAGGCAAATGAAATAACTCGAACCTCATTTTTGGGTCAAATTAGAAAAAAATATCAAAAGAAAAAGACGAATGGTTCAAGGAGGACTACATTTTCACGACCATATCCTTTTCGCATATGCAATAATGAAAACTTTAATTGCACTATTTTTTGAAGGTGAAGACATATATTTACACATTATTACATAACGAAAGGAAATGTATCCTATGACTAGTGCGGTTCATTTTAGAAATAATATTTCATTTTAAATATTAAAATATTTCATTCTTTCTATACACTATCTTTTTTTGCTAGACAACAATATACCAAATAATGAATATATAAAGGGACGAATGCTCATATACTAGAATTACCAAATAGTAAACTTTATTTATTCAAAAATTGACTCATCGAATTAAAACTGAATAGGATATTCGTCAACATATTGAGTGATTTTCATAAAAAATTGCTCAATATTACTATTTGAATTAATAACGGTAATCTTTCTATAGATTTAGAAAAATCAAAAATAAGCAAATGTTTAGATACTTTTAAATTGTAGCATACTTTTAGATGGTTGCATTTTACGTTTGTACGAAATACCACCTTTAATCAATCCTACGCGATGACATCTTCACATCTGTCGACTTTGCGAGGCATGTTTCACCCCCGCGTGCAACCCTTTTTCCACGACTTTCGGGAAAATCGTGCGAACTGATCTGCATTTTTACCGACCATCTGCTTGATTCACTCGTTCCTATTGTTGAAATATATAGCCAGCTGAACCGCGAAGCCATCAAAGGATCCTATTTTGTATTGGGACGAATCGGTTCAATTTGCTCGGTCTCCAGATGAAACCAGTGCTGCGGTGTCTTCCTGCGAATTGGCAGATGCGTTACGCAACAATGCAAACAATTCAGCAAATTGCACAATGACGACTAAGGCAGCCGGTCGCCGGGTTTTTGGATATCTATCTATCAATGACGTCAGCTCACGAGAAATGACTGTTACGAGTCGCGTGACTGCATGAAATTTCGCAAATTTCGGCAACGATTATGGATTCTTTTGAAATCGATGATTTATAAGAGATAATCTAGTTTCAATTTTCCATATGTGAGGATTCAGAACAGATTAAGACTTTGGACTGTAACCATGCATATATACATAATATGCATTAATAAGTAGTACGTATCTATTGTCTGTATGCTTTTGATTTTTTTAATTTTCAAAAGCGAACAATGGAATTTTAATAAAAGCTTTTAAAGTAAAGGATACGGTTGATGGAAAAGATTTTAAAGGGCCCTAAAAAGAATCTAAAGTTTTCTATTCATGAAAGTCATTTATAATTGCAAGAATGGACTATTTTTCTTTCCGCATAATTATTGCAGCACTAATTTAAAAAATAATAAATGGTATAAAATTTCATTTGTTAACTGTTATGTAGAGTTATAAATACCAAAATGTCTACTCTTTTAGTAAATATTTTTTTGTCATACTATTAATATTATATAATTTATCCGGCAAAACATGATAGGAAGGAAAAGTATGTATTTAATTGAAAGTAGAATGAACTACAGAAACGAAGATGAATAACTGTTTTCATTGAGTCATTTTTATCATAAATAGAAAGTACTTATTAGGTATTCATATATTTTGGGATAAATTGGAGGATGACTTGAATCCACCGGAGCTTGGAATACATAGGATACATTCCCAAGTACGTCATATTTTGTCATCAATTTGAATATTTTAATATTTCTCACACTAAGTCGATGTTGGGTTCGAAAACTTAGTTTCTTCTGTTTCTTCCGTCATAAAGTTTGAAGCCTCTCGTTAAAGTACAGTCTTAAAGGAAAAACCAGGATCCAATTGTGGATGAATTAATGACATGAGTTTCGTGGTCCATTTACAAGCGATCTGCGAAGAAGCGCGAGATTATCCTGTCATGTTGACTAACGATGAGCTCGCAGTGCATGGGTTGCAAAACGTTCAATAAATGGCCAATTAATAGAGATAAAGACATTTTGCGCTATGTTATCAATATCAAAACATATAATTGTGAGCGTTGCGTAAATAGAAGTCATTGAAAACTGTGAAAGAAAGCCGACTAGTTGAACACGGATTAATAACGTAATAGGAAATTTTTTGTATCACGTAGTCCTATTGATAACACTTTTTTTAAGACGATTTACGTCCCGTTTTACACAGCTTATAAAAACATTATTTTTATTTAAATCTAACATATTGTATAATATACGTACACATACCAGTACAATGACATATTTACTTTTTTAACCTTTTGACATTACAACACAAGAAACTTGGTTAATATTATAAATTTCACATCATACACATTTATTAATTCCGATATTTGTATGTACCTACCAACGTTCCAAACAAATGATTGGACTGTAATTTTATTATATTCTGTGATTTTTTGCAAAATTACCCAATGTAGTAATCTTTGGAACAAATAGCCATTTTTTTGGAAACTGGATAGCAGTAATGAAAAATATTATTTCATATATTCAATTTAGACTTCACTTTGGCTTTGTATTTGTTCCTTACAAGCAGTTGCAAATATATACATATTTTTATATGTGACACCAAAACTGCAAGAAATCTTGAGAATAAAGAAGCAATTGTTCTCTAAAATGTTTATCTTAAATCCTTTCATTATTTTATTATAAAGCACTCTACACTACTCTATTTGCCTTGACATAGAATTCATTAATTTTGTAATAAAATTTTATAGCATTTTATTTTTATAAAAAGTGTGCATGCGTTAAGACAACACAAATATACAACAGAGAGAAAAACAGAGAAAGGTCAATGCTCTCTTTCAAAATTTCATTAAAGGGCAGTTTTACAGCGATTCGCCGTTATTAACATTGAACGCAATTTTTCCTCATTTATTAAACGCGACCAGAGCGGGCTGGCTGTCCGTTTATATGAAAAATACCGTGTTTCGCAGAAAACGTTGGAATTTATATTCAATATCAGAATCGGGGGTACAAATACTTGAAAATCATCGAAGCTAATAAATGCATTAACCTTTCTCATTTTGCGCACAATGGACAGCTATTTCAATATGTTTGTAAGTACAATTACCGAAATAAAATATCCACGGTGGCTATTCTTGCGCCTTGTCTTAATATTTTCGTACGAGTTTCATAGAAGTGTAAAATCAATTGTAAAAAATTTCTGGAGATTATGAGAATCTGTGAAAAATATCCGAAATAAATATAAAAATGTCTGAATAATTAAATTCAACCAATAAAATTATATTAAAGGAAATGATATTGTATATAGAATTTCGAATTCTTGATAAAAGTATTAATCTGGATATTTTACAGAAAATTTTTATGAAAATCTAATAGTAAAAAGGCAATTATGTTAGGTTCTTTATGCTCTTTTCTTTTCTGTTCTTTATTTTATTAGAATATTAAATCGAAAAGTATTACTTGTCCTTGCTTAAAAGTTACATTTCTAATAATATTGATTCATGTTAGAACGCGTTTAATCAATTTTTCAGTTTTAACAAATATCTACATTAACACTTGACAGTATCCAAACATCTGTTCATATTTGGCACGATGTAATTTAATTCTAAAATTATAAGTAAAAGAATCGGCTATGATTTAATTTTTTATTGTTGCTATAAAGAATATAATATGAAATTAATGAAAACATAATAGTTATCTAATGGAAAATTAACATGTATAGATGTGAAATATTATGGATGTGAATTATAAGATTTTTGTACAAGTATTATATGTTTCTAAACTTCGGAAAAAGAAAAGAAGAGTTCTTCTACAATGTTAATCACGATTAATTCCTTTCCATCAGAAGTGATACAGTTTAAAACTGTTTCTCAAAAATTATAAAAGCTTTAATCAAATTTATCAGCAAGAGGAACAATGCTCATAAGATAGGGATTAAGCGTCGTTTCTGCTGTTTCTCTTTTAACCATAAATTATTTCTTACGGTACTAGTTGAAAAAGAATTTGTCGAACTGTGTAACTTTTATAGCAAAAGTGCCACGTAGATATTTAAAAATTCCACGAATTGAAACGTGGAAACGTTTTACTTTTTAAATTTGTACTATTTATTTTTAAATTAATATTATTATACTATGCAATGAAACATTAACAAAAACGTCATTGTATATCAATGAGTTGCGTTCACTTTAATACATTATTGATAAGGTTTACACTAAATAATTAAAATTTATAATCGTTAATTACCAAAGGAAGCGGCAAGTTCTGCTTTCGACCATTCAGTTTATATATATATATATATGACATTTAATATTGCTACATTGTTCAGTGTTATACTTAACCCTTTCAGAATCACGGAACGAGATGTTTCGCTACACAGTATTGTTCGTACTGCCACGGACGAGATATCTCGCGTGTTTGTTTTTCTGTATTTACAGTTCGACGATTAAACGCCATCGTTGACTATAAGAAATTACAATCTCAAGATAGGAGAGGGATACTTTGCCCAAAGCATGCAATGAGCGATATTCAGCTGATTCAGGTGTCGTCGCTCCTACCTCTAACACTATTTGACCTAATCCAACCCAACGAGAAAAGATGAAGTTACATTTTAACTTCTGGAAACAACATATCCTAGACAAATCTAAACAACTCAGGGACAAACTCAAAAAATTTTATTGGCTCATTGGCCGTCGCTCCAACCTAAGCACGCAGAACAAAATTACGCTCTATAAGACCGTAATAAAACCTGTCTGGACCTACGGAATCCAACTATGGGGAACAGCAAGTAATTCCAACATTGAAATACTCCAACGCTTCCAATCGAAAACACTAAGATCCCTATTAAATGCACCCTGGTATGTTACCAACGAAACAATCCACCGTGACCTCAAGATACCTACAGTCAAAGATGAAATACACAAGTCCAGAAGCAGATATAACACGAGAGTCAACAACCACCACAACCCATTAGTCACGCAACTACTAGACACGACGGACCAGATCCGCAGACTAAAAAGAAAATACCCTCTAGATTAAATCCTTAGATTCTACTAGAACCAACAATATAAAACTATTATAAGCCATGTCATTGCATCACGCTAAATGAAGTTACTGAAAATTCTCAACGATAATTGATTGTAAATATTCTAATAAATAAAAAAAAAAAAAACATTTTAACTTCATCAGGGGATTGAAACACATACTCATACTGATGTACGTATGTGTTCTTTCGTTGCAAACCTATCAACACCCGCATACTTACGAAAAACAGTATGTTTTTCGACAAAGTTATCTTCCAAGGGAAAATGCTTTATTTAAAAGGTAGCGATAATCGGTACAATAACATATAATAAAATCGGCAAACGAAGTAACAGAATGAGAAAACAAACATGCGCAATGTTTTACACTTTTTGAGCGAGCGGTTTTTCTAAGGACAGTCTACTAAATAATAAGTTTTAAAGGTTCGAGACGTTTATATCTTGCGATACTAACAATAAGCACGACGCACTTCCGCGTCTATGGAAACTGAGCACCTGTTGTCGATGCTTACCCTTACATTATATACTTTGCTCTGCTTTTATGGCACGCAGCACATACCTACGCGCATAGGTAACGGTAGATGTTTCCACCTATACTAAAAGGAGCTTCGAAGTGAAAGGAGACGAGGATACGCCGCGGTACAGTGTTTCTCATATCAAAATGAAAACGCGACCAATGTGTGCAAGCTCGATGCGAAAAATTCGGTGCTCCAATTCTGCGTTCAATAACATGCGCAATAAACTGTATTTCTCGCTTGTATATATTAATCGTTTAAATATACGGAAATATTTAAGACAAAAGAATCGAATAATTTTAGTTCTAGTACTTTATCCGTAGAGTTCCAACAGTGGCGGACAATTTTATTTATGATTGTAGAATTATACTGCAAATATAAGTAAATATTATGTAGTATAGCAAATAGATAAGTATATGAAACAACAAAAATTTTTTCAATATTTTGCGCATATTTTTCAGTTTCTCCATGAATAAACAAGAATTTAACAATAAAAGACTACGCGCTATATAACCGCGAAGGTATGATTGATTGATAATTTCTTCGAGGATATCGTCTCGATTGTTGGATCGGCACGAGCCAAACAAAATATTCCTATCTTTCCGAAATCCGAAAAAAATCGTGTACCGTTCACGTTTCTCTGATAAACGTCCCCTTCCCTGTTGTTTCATTCCTACCTACTGATCAGCAGCGATTTGTTTCGTGCTTCTGATCGGTTATTCACGACCAAAGTTTTGTGTTGTCTTGTTACAGCTGATTGAAAATGAAATTTTCTAGAAAAATTTGAGAAACACTGTGTCCCGCGTCAATAGTATCGTATCGATAGTAACGAGCTAGCTTGGAACGCAGAAATTGTTGTATATTACGCTACATATTTATAATCATACGCAAGGTTATATATATCTAAGCATGCGCCTATATATAGGTCCACCTTCAGTCATGTATATGCACGTACACGCATTACGTAAACGCACTTGAGCGATGCGACTACGCATAAGGGTGGCTTTATAAAAAATCCTCTAGGGATCGATGCTGTTGTTGCCATGGATATGGTAATCGCCGTTTAAACATGTCTGCGAGTGTTTTTCACCATGGCGGCGGTCGTTTCTGTGTCACCATAACTTTTAAACTACCTTCCCGCCATCGTTTAAAAATCGAACCGCGACAAGCTCCAACCTTCTGTTTCTTTTCTGTCCCCGTTTCTCCCTCGTACGATCATCTAATTAAAAATTTTTTATTGAAGTCAGTGAGCCAATTACGCTCACTGATTTTGTTGCTTTTTTCTATATGATATAATAAATCACTGAAATAAAACTAAATTTGTACTGCATCGAGATATGGAAATACACAACCACTCACAAGTATCTGGATATTTCAGTAGCTCTAGTAACTCTATGTACATATGTAAATTCTTTCAATATATAAAAATTAATGGTAAATTAATAATTAGAAGCAATAATTACCGCGTGTTCTGATGTTCTATTTCTACTGCAGTTATTATCTATGAACCTAAAGTGTCTATTAAAAACGTAGTAATGATGTATTTTACTATTTATTGTTTTTCTTTATTCTAGTAGTTAAGGATAAAGAGTTTGTTAAGTAATAAAATAATTCTACACGGTTTTTCAATTTTATTGTGAAAAATAAGAAAATATCTAGAAAGTTCTTCCAAAGTTTTGTAATTAAGTTATTGATAGAAGTGAAAATATTTAAGAATTGTAACTTTATGATGTGACCTATGATACAATGTAATACAACGTGGCGTGATCGATGAAATGGAACGTTTAATATTTTGTCAAGTATTCCATGAATCAATGACAGCAGGTACATACATAACTAATCTCATGTTTTAGGATTTTTAGTACATACGTTTTGGATTGTCTGGCAAGTTTATGTTGTTTGTGTTATGTTTCGGTTATTTGTTTGGACATTTGACCACTGCTGATATTTTAATACATTTAAACATAAGTGAAAGTCATTGAATGCACATGGAATTCACCATTATGTAATCTGAAAGGTCATCTTTTCACATGTCTTTGAGAAAAGTTTCATTATGATTGGTTGACTCTTCTAGAAGTTACGCTATTTTAAAAACAAAGAGAGATAGAAAGCATTTTCTATATTTAATGACATTTTTTACCATTTCATATGGCAAAGGCAAACATATCTGTGAAACGGCATATAAGGTATGCTAATGTTAATTAACAGGTAAGGTAATGTTTATAAAGAAAGTATTTTATCTCATAGAATTGTTCATAAATGTTTCATAAAAATTTTCAGATAGAAATTTCGATTTTAGAGATTAAAAATATCCTGCAGATACACTTCCCATTCTTGATATATATATATATATATATATATATATATATATGGGAATTAGTAAAAATGTTAGAAATATCATAAACTTCTGCTAAATCTAAACAAGGATTTAATCTGTATTTACCTTATTTATCTAAAAATTACTACGAACTTCCTGAATAATCATATTGCAGATCAGACATTTCATCAATCGCATGTATTAGCCAGCTGTTTTTTGCATGAAATATTTAATTTCAAGAAATATTTTAACATTTTTAATTTTTATAAAATAAAATTCTTCAGATTTAAATTAATATTCTATGATTCTACGGTTACCGGTTCTATGATTACCAATATTATCTGAAACATCGTCTACTTCGTTTGAAATATTTTTCAACAACATTATTTTCACTATTACTTGGTACTTCTGATAAGTCGACCGCAAATATCTTTATAATATTGTTAATTCCTTTGTCACTATGTATACTTAAATAGTTTAGCAAGTTAATTTACGTAACGAATCAATGGTTTGTTTTCATTTATTACTGATTGTGAGTTACAAATGCTATTGTTTGATAATATAAAATGCGAGATATCAAGTCAACTGTCTCCACCATTAGAATACGAAATACGGAACCAGCAGCGATGAGTCAAGTGAGCATTAACAATTCTCTGTACTATTACTGTGTCATGCAACATAATATTAGGATATTATATATATAATTTACAATTAATCTTTAGAAATGTAAAGCTTCGTTATTATTCTAAGAAAGTAGCATAGAAAATGAAAAGCTCTGCTGTAGGATGTAACAAATCCTCCGCATGTAAAAAGCTTAGTTTCCATTTCAAATTTATTTATCATGGCTATAGTTTAAAATAATATTCTGCAGCATACACATTGCGTTATTCCAGTATCATCCATTGATAAAAAATATCAACATTTATATAAAATTTTAAGACCTAATCATTGTTTATATGCAATTCAACTTGACTATGCTGTTTTATTTCCTATATATTTCCTAATTATACATTGAAATTTACAAAGTGCTTGCTTTTAACATTTGGACATTTCTGTTGTTATAAATGGGTTGCAGATATTTATGCAAATTTATATTTGGAAATAATTGAAATAACGTATGTATGAAAACAATTCAAATATTGAAAATTGTTCCACCTACTAAATATTCTAATTAGTACTATGTCTTGAATATTTTATATGTTCTTATTTACATATATTGATAAATCCCATCAAATTTACCTCAAATTTGCTTAGGTTAAGATAGAAATTAATTAAAAATTATTTTTATACCCACCCAAAGCTCTAGTTTTTGGCTCGTTGTTTACTTCTATATCGATATATCAAATAGGTCCCTAATCTTGAATATTATGTTCATCATTGAACCTTCTGTAAATAGACGAAAGTGGACAATGCAAAATACATTTTTAGTTATAATATTGTACATACTTGCAATGTAATCATCGGGTTAAACAATTGAAATTTAGGTTAGAGCTTAAACTAATGTGTAGTATGAATACAATCACATTAAACCAAAATTATAATCTCTGCCAGGGGTGTGACATTACAAGGCAAGAGGTTAAACCCGTTGAACGTAAATCGGCAGATATGCAAAGTACCACATCGAAGCGTAGACCAATGGACGCACCTTCTAAATTTTCGTAATCCCAAATAAACAATAATGATCTGTACGATCAAGACCTTGCGTGATTGGCAAAAAAAGGCAAAAATACCACGCAACCCAGAGTGGCGCGTCTTGTTGCTTTTGAACCGAAGTTCCATACGATGATAAAGTTACAGATAGTGTTCAGAAGAAAAGAGGCGGGGCTTAACATTATTCGTTTTACTACGTTGCAAGAACAGCACGACCTTGAACGATGTTAAGAGAAGGCGAAAGCCAGCGAGATCGAGCGACCAAACATTTCGTTCCACCTCGAAAGAGACCCTGTTGCGTCTCGTGTTTATGCTCATGCAGCTAGGAAACGGCCAAATCTAATTTATTCCAGACAGAATCGGCTTCTTATTCGAAAAATCTCATCTTTGAAAAACAAACATAAACAAATAACTTTCTGTATTCCGATAATAATGATCAGACCGCAAATGTCCATGTAATTCCATATTTTTATGAACAAAACTAAACATTTAAACTGAGATTTAGCTCACTTACTAGACATTATAAATACGATAATTGGTAATTTCTATATGTATATTTTTGCACATTACTTATATACATTTTGTACATTTTTAGCCTGAAACTAAGTCTCTCTTTAGTAATGATGTAAAACTTCTTTTAGATTTGCGTTTTATGAAAAATGAAACAGATATCTATTTGAGTTCCATTGAAAATGTTCGGTCTATTGAATGTTCTAACGAGCGCTTTACTTCAAATATTTTATATATTTTTACCAATCCTGTGCATTTTGTATAGTTTTTTAAATGTTCCAAAAATGCATAAACATCCGTGGTTTAGTAATGATAATAACTTTTTCTTAAATGGCGATTACCAAATTATTTATTGGATACCATTATAACTTTCTATTATGTAATTCATTAATAATATCGTAGAGTTTTCTGAAAAAGGGACCTACAGGTTTATAATGAATAAGAGGTGATTCCATAAACTACGCGGTTTTCTAATATAGCACGAATGTACGTGATATCGCAAATACTTGTAGAAAAGGAGAGAATTAAATTAGTAATTAATGACTAAGAAATAATTCTTTTCCGATACGTACCGTCAAAAATTTCATTTTAAGATTTTACACGTGTATGTTTTTCCTAATTAAATGATTACATCATTATGAGATTTTTGTTTGGTTTGTAAATATAAAAAGAACAAAATTTGTTAAGAGTTGTTATAATTATCAATTCAAATGTAGTTAATATTGTAAAGCTAGAATTAAAGGTTTCAACGCAATTTACCATTTTATCTTATGGGCTCTCTTTCCAGAAAGTTTCTCAATTATACTTTTGTGTTTATAATCACTTCATCTAGTATTCTAGGTCTTGCTGTGATTTTGAAAAATTGGAAATACTTTATTACTAACAATGTTATCTTCTACCAGAATAACGTTTGAACGTAAATTCTATGTATTCAAAATCTATCAAGAAGTCAATAATGTTTTTAAGAAACATTTAACAATGAACCACTCATTCTGATTTACCCACATATACATATATATATTTAGTTGACAAATAAAAGGAAAACAGATTATGTTTTTCACTAACCAACAATATAAATAATTCTGTAAATAAGATATAGTGATATTTAGTATACTAGAAACTTTTATTCAATACATCCTTCTGTAATTTTAAAGAATATATTTTTGTAATGCCTATGGTATAAAAACGGCCAGTTTCTTCCAAATCATACCGATTATCGATTGTTTCCGATTTTAGATAGAAGTGAATGTAAACTACATAGTCATCGAGTTTGACTGTCGAGTTTAAACTTGGTTGTAATTTAATTTGAGTGTAATTTTTATTCACCAGCGGTGCGCGACATCTCGCATATAATAGAACATTGTCCCTTCGTGCGAACATGAATTTCGTCAGCATATAAAGTGTATAAATAGTATGAAATTTATGATGCGGTACACGCTCACCGCGATGATACCTTTTCTACCATTTAATGCGACTGTTAATAAACAAAGACTAGAACATTCCCAAATGCCATTTTCATTAAATTAAAGGGAAATTAATCAAAGAAACAGTAAATTAATTAACTTATTAACCCTTTCATTCTTGAAGTATTTAACAACCATAAACTGTCTATAATTCTTTAATAACCAATTCGTATAAATATTTTGACACGTAGAAATGTAGAAGGATTATTTGAGTGGAATAAAACTTATTTGTATTTAATAATACAATTAGCTCCTCATAAGAGTACTATTCTGCTTTATAATTCTAAATTTATAATCATACAATGACCGTGGGAAGAGGTTCATTTGAATCAATCAAAACATCGTTTCAGTCAAATTAGCGATTAATAAAGGCAAAGTAACCAATTTTAGTTCTTTAAAGGTTAAAAGACATAATTTATTTTTTATATAAATAACGATGCGATTAAAAAATGAGTGATCTTCTAAATAAATAAATTGTTACTGCTAATTGAAAACATTTGCAATATGAAATAGAAATTATATCTTGTCGGTTTTAGTTAACATGTGAAGAAAATTGAAGTATAAATAATGCTTTTAATATTTTCTAACTATTACATATTTTCGTATATTTAGTAATGTTAACATTAATGTAAATAATTCTATTGAATTAAATTTAGCAATAACGTGTGTTATGAGTATTCTTATAGCTGGAAATTACATATTCTTATGCTATATCTCTCTACGACGTTTATTCTTATATTTGATAATTTTATGTTTACAGAATAAATATATTTGTTTAATAATTTCGTGGCTTTGAGATAAAGATATAAACTTTAGTCAATTTGAAATTAAATATTAACATATTTTCTCTGATTCCTTTAATTGTGGATTTTACAACATATTTATTGCTCATTAACTTATTAATAACTGTTTTACTTTACCTTATTACGTTGTACAACTATTACTCTAGTAACAGATTATGTCTTACAATTGCCACAGATACCAAGATCAAATAAATTTTCTAAAATAGAAACCATTTGATTTACTATCTCTCTTTATTTGTATAATTAATAGACTACGGATATTTATGCAAATTCATACTTTTCTGAGTATAGTAAAAAGAAATGTAACCTAAATTGAGAATGTTTTACGTATTAAATGTTATGGTGGATACTATACTTTTAGTATTTTATCGATCTAGTCATTAAACCTGTTACTAATACTTACTAACGTTATTACGAAAGACATTAAAATTATTCGTGGATGAACTTATGAATCTTTCGACATTAAATATTCATAATTCAAATTGTCGTGCTAAACATAAGTTACAATATCTATTACATGATTTATAATATTGGTTTCCGCATTTTTCAATATTTAAATATTTGACTGTAGTTATTATGCAATTATTACGTGACACCTAACAAAATATCAAGCATGACTGATGTATCTTTTCCTCTACAATCTTTGAACCTATTAACAGCCGAACCTAATAGTGTAAAAGTATCATACAAAATTCAAAAATATTTCTTTCTACGATGTCAGCTGCATTTTGACTAGCTTGCGACTAAAACGCGCAACAACGAATAATTACAGTCAATATCTGAACTTTATTACCAACAGTAATTCCTGTAAATCATATCTACTTAGAAATATACCTATGCGACGTTCGCATATGAGCCGCAATAAATATGGCCTAAACGAGAAAGCCACTGTGTTATTCCATCCATTATTTAATGCCGGCTTAATGCCATCCATTCATCAGCGAACAATTAAGCAAACAATTAAATACGCTCGTAGCCGAGCGGGTCGCGTTCGCCCACTGATATTTCTCAGAGTGTAACGCCAGCGGCAAGTGTAAACTTTTCCGTGTTAATGTGGCCCTTTCACTCGGGAAACTCGTTATACCGTTCACACGTAACGTTTCCACGCAATCATAGTATGTACATATTCCTGCACGGAGTACACGCCTAATGCGTGGGCTTCGGGTTGCAAGGATTCTTAGAGAATGCGCGTATACGTTACGTATCGATGCTAGAACTTCGTATCGAAACCGCGCTTTCGTTACGCAACCACTATGCGTCGCAAATCCTGATATACGCCTCATGCACGATCAAAAATCCATGGAGAAAGTTACGAAAAAGGTTCAGTATGCAATTCGGATATAAAAGAATTACACAGGCCCGCGAACAATCCACGGACACCTTATACATATGCATATATGTATTATTCGAATAAATACAATAATTAAAATTCTGTCAATCTCTGATAAAATTTAATATTTGGTTAATATTTTAATGCCTTCTAATACTTTTAATTCTGCACACCAGATCCAGTGGAATTACGCTAATATGAATTACTGTCAACGTTGGATTAACCAGCACCGGATAAGTTTTAGCTGTAGAAAATGCTCGAATCGATTTTATCGCTAACATATGATATTGACGAAGAATGTGAACAATAGACAGGATCAAAAATGAAATTTCTCTGTTACTTATTTTGGGAGAAGCATTGTCCATTGTATAATTAACGTGATCTTATTATAGTGACAACAAGAAAATTGGAATGATTTGTATGTGTGCTCCAATATTGTATTTCCAGTTAAATTTTGTATATAAAAGATATTTAAGTTCGTGTTGTTTAAAATTTAAAGACTCTTCTCGAAAGTTACTTCTAGCAGTAAAGCCCATTATTCACCAAAATATCATAAAGACAAATATTATAATATTGTTCTTATTAAAATATGTTAAAATATACTGTATAATGCAACTGTAGGATATAATGAAAGATCGTTCGGTGAGCAAATGATTGAGAACTTACAAACTGTCAAATCATGCATAGGTAGGTTGTCAGAAAATTATGACACACCTCAAAGGTTCATGGTAACGTTATAAAAATTATAAATTAAAATAAAAAATTAATTAAAAATGAAGCTTAAGAAAGAAAACAATTAAAAAATTTAATTTCCATCGTTTACAAAAACTAGAAATATTTTTGGAACTATAAATTTGTTGTAAATGAATATCAAAATTTCAAACTTTTGTAAAATCAAAGCAACAAAACGGTTTTAAATTCACGTGCAAATAGATAGCTCCCGCTTTGAAGGTAGAAAGTTAAACGCTGGTTATAATTTCAGAATAAAATACAATCTGACGCAATTTTCACAAAGTCGCATCATCCAGTCCTGTGTCAACTTCTCTAGTGCAGGTCTACGATTTTCGAACCGTGACGGAATCCGGATTAACCATGCGGTGAATATTTCAAAACTAGGCTGTCCCTGCCATGCACGGTATGGTTAGATAAGTAGTATTCGCAGCGTAAGATGCAATTTTTCAAATTGCGAACCGTGTGCATTGCGACTAATCCATCATGAACGCGTGACCATCTGGATTATTATTCACGCCGTTTGCAAACCTGGAGAGAAATAGAAATGCATAAAATAGTAATAAGAATACGTATCTATTAAACGATATATAGCTGATTTCCGCGAAGTGGATGGCTGTGCCTGCAAATAATGAACGTCGCGTGAGCGCGCAGACCAATTATTCCAGGAACATCCGAAACGGAAAGAGTAGATACGAAAGAATGAATAGAGTGAGCAGAATATGCGCGCTATCATTCGAGAGACGTAGATTAGGCACCGAAATATACATAAAGTGCTATACATACATTTTGTTCAAAACCATCGCGTGAGTGTTTCTAAAAAGACGAAACCCTGTACGGAGATGAATAAAGATTCGACACGAATACAAGCAAGGCATAATTGAAAGAGAATTGTTTAGAATATAATATATAGAATTGAAAGATAAGTGTGTGTGAGAATAAAGAAAAGGTTCAAAGTCACGACAATTTTTGTCTTAATTCTTTAACTAAATGTTACATTAGAATTGTTGAGAAATAAATAAGAATAGCACATATCTTTTATCATGACTTTCAGAAGTTAAATTAATACAAATTTTGTAAATTTCTGAATTTCGTTATTCAGCTACGCAATAAATGTATATTTTTCAAAGAGAAAATAATTACTTTCTTCATAAATTAATAAATTAAAGTTGAAGAATATAACTTTCTGTTAGCTCATATATCCCTGCATACATATATCTCGATGTCTAATTTTCATTCTCGATCATTCTACTTAAACATTGTCATAAGGTGCGAAATAAAATCTTGTAATCTATTTAATCTTTAATCTGTAATCTTTCTTATTCTACTGCGTTAAATGGCAAAGTAGCTTACAAAGAATACAAAAAAAGAAATCAATCACAGCCCACGCAAGAATCATACACTGTGTAGAGAAATTCGTAATATTCGACAAATAGCTTCATAAAACATTGAAGAGATATATAAATAAGGAAAATGAAACTCTGAAACTCTAAGGTAGTTACAATGAAAGAAAAATGTGTGAAGACATTTTGAATCGTGTCAAATATGGTTAAAGTAGATATGTGTTTTAACAAACTGTCCTTCTGGTTAATGATACAGATAAATCGAATATGGTCCTCATCGATTTAATGAAATTTAGTATGGTAATAATCCTATATGTACAATAATATTATATGATTATACTTGAGGAATGTACAATTTTCCACCAGAGCATTTGGTAGGTACATAATTCAATTTTACGCTTGTAGTACATGGCTATATCTTTTCAATGAAAGTTACTGTGTAGGTGCAAATAATCAACCAATTACATTTCGAGATTTTAAAAAATCGTGCGGTATACATAGAGTATACAAACGTAAAAATTGTTCAATTTTTTGTCTTGGGTTCGTATCTAATTGAATAAACTTCTTTTCAAATTACATAAAGTCTTATAATTATGGGATTTGGGAATGTTTGATGCACATTTTATAATGAACTATATTTTTCTTGCTATTAAAATAATATCAAAAAAAGAATTCGTTCAACTGGATATGAATCCGGAGAAAAAATTCGTTGAGCACGGCAAGAGCCATGTGTGAAATTTCCGTTGTTAGTCGGATTGGCGATGTTAAAGGAATCGCGTTAGTTAAAACATAGCGGAAAGATAGATGAGGCAGGCTGGTGTGATGATGTCGTGCCATGGATATAGACGCAAACTCGCGATATTAGAAGGTGATGGAGCACGATGGAGTAGGACAGAAGGTGGGGACCGAGGAAGAAGTCCAGTGACGTCACGCACAACCTTGAGCACCGACCTCGGACAACGAGTCGCCTGGTTTATCTATATGCAAGCGACGGTTTTCTCTGTCTGCGTGGCCGCGGCAGTCGTGTGCTGACTGTAAAGGCGCTTGCGCTCTCGCGTGCACGCTCACGGACCGGGGGATACCAGGAGTGAGTGGGGAAAGGCGTGAAAATTCACCTAGACGTTATTCGTACGTGGGAATGAATGTCGTGATTGAAACAGTTCGATAGGTCGCCAAGTTGCCGCGAGGACGCATTTAATTGATATTTCGAATTCACCGAATTAATTACCCGGCGCCGCTCCGTTGTGCGCGTGAATCGGTCGTTTCTGACCGTTCATCGGCCGATAGCATAACGTTCGCTAACCGAAAGCCTTCAGAGTATTCTCCAAAAGCGTTTCACATTATTTTAATCGAATGGATATCGGAAGTTTTAGTTGTAATTTCAACTATTATTTAAAAAAAGAAAGAAAACGTTTTATCGGCGAGTAATGAAATAAGATAAATCGAAGCTCCGTATAAATTAGGAACGCTGTTCTGTTCGGTCTCTTCGAAAGTTTCAAACGATGCGGTGATTCGGTCGGCAGCGATTCAAGGCGATTTAATATGCACAGCGCAACGCCGACGTTTAAGAGAACGGTTTTTACGAGGAATCGCCAGCACACGATGGTCTTTCAAGCGACATAGAGAATTCGCGCGAGCTGCGTGACGTACGAATGAAGCGGCAGTCACATTCTTCTCGGTGGCCCAGACGCAATAAAAATAATGGCTCCGTACCAGCCAATTTTAATTGGCCACTCCACTACTACACGAGAGCTAATCCGTAATCGAGATTCGTTTTTTTCTTCTTTCTCCTCTCTAGACATGTCTGGTGCGGATCATCATTCGTCTCGCGTCTCCTTCACAAATTTGAAGGTTGGCATAGGTTGCGTTCGAATTTAATTTTGATCGCCCGACAGCCATCTACATACGAACGCATTCTACGTCGACATATATAATAAAGCCTTTTTAGTCGGCCAAATAATGGACAGTGACGTTGAAAAACGAGCGTGCCGATGGTTGTCTCTTCTTTAAACAAAGTCAACTACTATTCTTTTCGGTGCATTTAATAGAGCAATTATCACGGGAGTAGCGGACGATGTTTGACGACGCGATTATTGACGATAACCAGATTCCATATTGCGTTCATTTTTTGAAAGATTATTTTTTCAAATTAATTGTTTCAACAAATACCTATAGTTTCTTAAATTTTTTAAATCAATCAATCTCATCAATGAATCAATAATATGTTTCTAACTAAACTTCTAACTAAATGACGATAATGCTCTGTAGACAGATTACGTTGTTCATGTCCAAGTCCAACCTTTATACTGTTTCAGACTTTTAAAAAATCCCAAGGAATTCTGGAATATTTACCAAACATTTCTACTACATTATACAATCGTTCGTTAAGTGAAATGTTTGAAACTTCTTTCAATAACTTCTTTCCCTCAAGAGTAAGATTTCGCTTTTGGGTTAATAAATGAATAGTTAAATGAAAAAATATTTGTTATTAATCGCAGGACACAATGAAATAAAGTGACTCTCAATGTGATTCGTTAAATAGATTTGAGATTTTGGTAGATTCACATTTTTGATAAAATTGTCTCACATTGCCATTATGCTTGTTAATGAATGAATTGACAAAAATAATAGAGAAAAAAATCTCGATCGAACAAATATCAACAGACTATCATAGTTTTGAAACGATCCGTATTTACGTAACCTTCAATATCGATGCAATTTTTATATCACCGCATCTCCGGAGAAATTAATGCTAGTATCCGAAATTCGAACAAATTTTTCGATAGATCTGTGTGCTGAATATTCTTTTTATCCTATTAAACATCAAACAGTGTAAAATTCATACAAATGCAACATTGTTAAATACAGACGAATGCCGTGACTCACATTTTGTTCTGTTAGAATATAACAAATACATTACAATAATAAACATTTTATAGAAGTATTACACAAATCTGAAACGCAAAGAAAATATCTATAGTTTTAAAAAACCAAGTTTATATATATTATACCAATATAAAAACTTCGATGTTTTCAAATTTCACAAGGTTATTATTAAATCGCTCACGAAAGTATTTAACCACTTATAATGGAAAATTGTTAGTATATATTACGTATGTCTTATCAAATATTTTAAAATATCGTCAGTATCATTGTAATATTGTTCAGTATACGTTCTGCAAGTTATATATTCCAGATTTGTAAGAATTATTAATATTCGGATTCAAAAGTCTTAGAATAGGGATGCTATAATTTATAGTTTATAGTTTATTAATCTTTTCAAAGTAATTTACGCATTAAATAATTAGTTAGGTGAATTGGGAACTATTTCTAACATTCCCTAAACTCTAAAGTTATGTTTCCAGGAACCTTCGTGGCACTTTTTTAAATCCAAGTTCAAATTAAAAAAATCACACAAATATTCGGATTATATTATACACAGGAGGCAGCAGGAGAAGAGTGCGTACATTTTCTTGGCTCTGTATATTATTGTCACACTAATGAAGTTTCATATCTTTATTATAAATCTTTTCAATATTGAATGTACATGATTTGTAGTAAATTTCGCCTTTTTTCTTTTTGATCTCGCAACTAGTTACTTTACTCTACCTATACTACGGTAGAAGTATTAACACTTGGATCCTCTGAAAAGTAATTTATCAAATATGTTGAAAATGAAAAAAATAGGTTAAAAATTATCGATAGGAAAAAATTAATGATTGGTGTTGGCGCGCTAATTTAAGCTAAGAATATTTGTTTCTAAAAATCTCCAATGAAGTATTGCGTCGTCGTAGATAATACTGTGACTTAGAAGGTTCCGACAGAAGCTAACTGTACGACTTGTGATCTTCTACTTAGAATATTGTATGCGATCAAGGAGCAAGGCGGATATTGTTATTTTACCAAGAATAAAAGGAATATGATAACCAGAAGAAACAACCGACAGCGAAGTCTCAGTCACGTAAGCGCAACAATACAGTATCAGTCGTTGTAAATGCGCACGATGCGATGAAGACAGAACTATAATTCACGTGATTAAAGCTGCACTTTGATCATCTGTTTAGACTGCGTTGCTATTATCGTGAACGATATATGTACTTCATCGAACGTATCGTTACAGACGCGGGCGCGACAGATTCGCGGGAAGTGCGTAGTCGTAGAGCTTCTTAATAATTAATTAATTAATAATTGGCAGGATAATATTATGCAACAGAGAAAAAAAGTCATTTACTTTTGAGAATTTCTCGTAAAAAGGACACGTAAGTGATCGTATTTAACATAACATCTACGGGTTATATTTTCTTGAAAAGCTTCAGCAAATTTTATTGTATTTAGTATTTTATATTATATGATATATATTAAGTGAACGAAATATCAGGTTGATAAATAAATTGATAAATAAAATGCATATAATGAAAAGCATTCAATTTGTACTAAATATTAGTAGGGTTGTCTCGCGCGATTAGTATTATATGTATACTAATAAAACATTATTATTACGAAAAGTAATATTATTAGAAAATTTTTTTGTAATGAAATTGATAGTAAACCAAATGAAATTTTTTCAAATGCAAATCATCGGGTTATCCTATAAACATGAAATCAACATAACACTGTAATATTACATTTAAAAAAGTTGATGACCTACACTACCTATAATCTAACCTAATAGATGGAACCTTACGAATATTATTGCATACTTGATAAATTACTGTTCAGAGGATGCAGGTGTTAATACTTCTATCGTAGTACACATAGAGTAAAGTAGCTAATCGCGAGATCAAAATTATCAATACAATTTTCATAGAAACGCGTTGCTTGATTCAAAAGTTGAACCTCTGATATTTCGATCTGATTTCAACGACCGGATCCGTTTAATTAATGAAAAAATCGCAGATAATGAATATTCCCTGGCAGCATCTTTCTTAGACTCTTTGATTGCTGTCCTTGATACGATTAACGAGTCGATCAACGAAACAATCATATGATATTATCTTTGGCGTGGTGAGGTACAGAATCAGGATGATGCACTGGAAAAATCGGTGAAGGTCCTAAAACGAATTCGTCATTCTCGAATGGAAAGGAGCGTCAGCTCCCAAAAAAGAATGGGTAAAGTACACGCGCAACTAACAAAATCTGCATGCCGACAGTCGCTATAGTACAACAGAAAAACCGCTAAGACTTCTCGATAGCTTTCCATTTGTATGCTTGTTGAATGTTCCAGGAGAACGGGTTGTACGTTGAAAAGACTAAAACAGTATAGTTATTGAGAAAAGGAAATATTGAACGGACCTGGTATCGGAACGAAACATCTTTTGCTGAGAAGACGCAGACTGCTTAACTTTGCCTAAACGTGATTATGTTATATTTAGATAATGCAAATAAATAAAAATGTCTTCTAGAACCTTAGAATAATTTTATAAGTATTTGATATTTCACTAGTTGACGTATTAATTATTTTGGAAACTCTTTCCCTCAGCGTTATTAAGTACATAGATATTTATTTATTATTTCCAACTACATTTAGTGAAATAACATAACTTTGTCGTCTCAATACTTAAACTACCAACTTTTAATATAAATGACCAATTTGTAAGTATTTATTTTGATGATTATAACGAAAATACGAGTACTAATATACGTATACAATTAGCCAATTTGAATGGTTGTTATTCTATTTTAATGAAAGTTAATATAAATTGTGCCAAAAATGCTGTTATTTTAATAATTTAGTAATTTTTGAACGAATTTAGTAATTTTTGCGTCTTATGCATCCATATTTTAATTTTTTACCTTTTCGTTTTTTCCTTCCTCTTCTTTCGTGATTATACTTCAAGAAAAGTATTTAAATTAAAGATGTAAATGAAAATTAACGATTTCTATGTTTAGTAAACATTATTTCATATATAGAGTTTATATATATGCCACATCTATATTCCATATGTACATAATAAATTTTTACCTTATTTCATGCTTATAAGTTATATTTGGTACTTATATAGTCTCGGATTAATCTATTCGTTGATTCGCCTATACATTTCATCCAAAATATGGCGTAAGTATGTATCAACTATAAAACTGAGAATCAATTGAATTGATCAGTTAATCGGGGAAAAGGAGTTAGTTAATCATTCAGATGTTAATCTCTTCGATATGATAATTTCTTAAAGATTCCTTATCATATTACATGTCATTTTACTTCAATTAAAAATATTATATATATTACATATTGTATATATAAATTATATATATTATGAATTATATATCACGTTTACACTTGCACAGACTAAAATTGAGCTAATTGTAATTAATTTGTCTTTATTGTTTTTATAATTTCTAATTGTATAATTACAGAAGCTTCCAATTGAGAAACAACTCGATTAAGAGGCTAGAAGATTCTGATATAAAATTTTGAAACAATATTATATTACGAAAAAGCTATTACAATATTATATCACAGAAAAGCTGAATTTTTACTCTATCCAGTAACCCTTAAAATTGTTTTCCAGTATCTGCTGGCTTGAACTTGAATTTTCATCGAAAATTATCTGACAATTCGACGACTCTCGATTCTCGATGATAGAAGCACGATTTCCTACAGGAAAATTCGAACGTTCCCAGTCCACAATTGCAAATTCAAAATGCTTCGACGGATTATGTAACGTCGTACTCGCGTATTATCTATGAAAGTTGCGGGAACGCGGGTATCGCTTTTACATGATAGATTTCAAAGTTTCCACTAGAACTTATTAAAAAGCTGTAAATCGTTCTGGCTATCGTATCGACGTATCAGTGTAATTACAACGATAGGAAAGAGTAAGAAAGACAAACAGACAGACAGACAGACAGACAGACAGAGACAGACAGATAGACAGAGACAAAGTCAAAGAGACAAAAAGACAGAGAGAGGAGGAGAAGGAAGAGGATAAAGGAAAAAGGTAGATGTGTATGTAATCGTAATCAGTTCTTATCAACATCGTGTCGCGGCATACAGTGATCAACGGTTTAATTCTCTGGCGATATAAAACCGACGATTCGCGCAATGTCATTTTCCGCGTTCCGACGTTGGTTAAGTAATGTCGGATAGTTTAAATGTGCGAGTCTCAGCAAGACTCGCGAGTCCGTGGTCAAACACAAGCACGTATATATATATCATATATCATAGATATATATATATATATATATATATATATATATATATATATATATACATCACTCTACGTATTCTACGTACGATCGCTCCTCATGTTCAAGTAAAACAACTAATACCGAGCACGCAATACGAAAGATCTAGCACTGATTAGACCGCCATCGAAAATTGATGAAACGAATACTCCTGAATACTGTGAAAATCATGTCGCCCTAGTACAATGTGCAAATTAATCCAGCTTTTATTGAACGTCGAAGAATCCCTGCAAAAATACACCTCGTCACACACTCTTTTTCTCTCTTGTCGTCTACCTGTTCTCTTCACTCTTCACATAAAGGCAAATTTTGTATTCGCACACCGACCGAAGATAATTATTATCGACATCGTCATGACGTTTTCATAATTGATCCAAACAGTATTTCATTGGTATCGGAGAAACAGTGTTGGAAAAATTGCTGCGAAACAAGGGGAAAGGAACGTAATCAAAGAATTTAACGATGGTCGTTGTACGGTTCTACGCTAAACATGGAATGGTCGAACAGCCTTGAATCTAAAAAATTCCGACAATTCAAACGCGAGATGTTATTAAAGCGGCTCGTTTTTAGAACGGATGTAATATACATAAATGCATTTTAAATTTAATCGTCGAAGGTCGTAAGCAAATGGCTAGAAAAGGCTCGATAAATCCGTGAATACGCGGGCGTTTCGTGCAGGCTTCTTTTTACGAAGAAAAAAGAAAAAAGAACCCACCAACTGCGCAGAGTTCTCGAAATTCTGCAGACATACTGCATAAAGATATGCGACGCACAACTGGGATACGTTGAAAAAGCGCGGCCAGTTTTGTATTCGCCGCTGTAAACGTGTCGCTATACTGAACTGCGTACGACTTCAGAGAACGTTTACGTACCCGTCTTTGCGTAACAACGCTCGAGGGATAAAAATCTCGGCTAATCGGTTCTTCTCAATACCTGTGATAAAATGTACACGAAATATATCAATCGTTTATTGAAAATATCCATTCCAATTTCAAACTACGAATGGCTATCGAGACGAACAAGATTTATCGAGGAAGCCATAAAACATAATTGCAAGAAAAACACGAATCGATCCAAACAAACGCATCTGCCGTACGCTTTCGTTTCTGGCGAATCTGTACCAAAATATTCCCGCAAATATTTTCTACCAACTGTACTTTATCTTTCCATCATCTAAACCGTCGAGCAATTACAAAGATTTAACGAGAAAAATGTCAAAAATCCACGGAAACCATGTGCAATTATTAAAATGCAAGAGTTTATACCTCGTACTATTATATTTGATATTATCAATTTTTCTATGTTTTTGATACTTTAATTGCAATTTCAGTAGCGTTAAAGTTCTTAAAGTCAGTTCTCAAGAACGATTTTTTCGCCTATACGATCAATATCTGATCCAACGGGATCTATAATACTAAGCAAGAATAATAAAAACATAAAAAATATAAGTAATAATTATATATATACTAAAATTCATGAAACTAAATTGTACACGAACAAAGATGCGGCGCAAAATGTCTGAGACGTACGACTAACAAAGTAGTAAAAAAAGATAGATAATCGTTATATCGTATATCAAATTTCCTGTAACTAAATTTTTTACCATTAAATTTATTTCCATTTGTTCCATTTGAAATTTTTTATTTTTCTGTAAAAATAGCTATGACACGCGTTAATGATATGTTAAGCACTCGTCATCATTTTTTCTAAAGCGCTAGTAACGAAAATTCATCGTCTAGTCATCTTCTGAATCGACAAGAACGGTCGAGACGGTTTTTGCGCGTTAACCTTTCGCTCCAGACGGAATATCAACAAAACAGAGAACCACTGGCAGACTAATCATCCAGACCAGTGACGTCATCCTCTTGCGTTGCACCGGCGCGGAGCGGTGCGGCATACGTATCGTTGCACCCATGGTTGCACGCATGCGCATTCGCTAGTCAGCGAATACCGAATTTTGCTATAGCGCATTTGCTCCGACGCGACGCGGCACGGTGTGATGCGCATAAAGCAAGGCTACGAAAAACTCATCCTGTACTATGCAGACTAATGTTGTCTGCTGCTTAAATATTCATATTACTTATTTACTACATTTTTGTTATCTACTACATTTATTCTGTATGTAGAATCATTCTTATATAATCTGTAAGTAATTCACAGATATAGTATCACATAGTAACCAGAATAGATAAATGACAGGTTATGTTAGACTACCGAATGGCCGCAGAAACTCCACAAACTTGAACATTAAATTGCGAACATGTTACAAAATGTAGCTCTTGATTTTTACTGGAATCAATGAACTGAATCTGGGCTACAAGATAGCAGTGAAATGTTAATTAGTTTATTTCTAATAATCTTCTAATAATATATAATATATTTTAAAATTAAAAGTTATTTAATATATGATAATAATAAATAATAATAAGTCTAATCTATTCGGAAATGTCAGATTATAATTTTTCTATTGAAAGACTTAAAAATGTACCTTCCTTTACAAGATTTATGACACTTAAAACAATTCCCTGTAAATATTATTTTTTACTTACAGTTAGAAAAAGAAAAGGCGGCCATTAAATGATATTCTGTAAGAAGTAGAGATTATCTCGTTTAAATAATTTTTATGGACAAGTAAGATTCTAATTTAGGATCTTTATAACCTAGAAACATAAAAAGATCAAGATTCAAGTAAACGAAAAAAATCAAAATTATAACTTTTACCTAGCCAGACAACTGTTCTCAAACTCTGCGTGGCAATAAAAAACAACGGTTCCAACTAGGCAATGAAACGAATACGAGGACAAAGACGAGATATTCAAAATACCAATATAAAAATTGATCGTTCGAGTTGTAACTGCAGATTTCTATAGCTGATCTATTTTTAAATGACAGTTGCAAAGGTAATTAAGCTAAATGATACTTTTATTGATATTCGCCAGTGCTCCTTTTGATCTGTTTTCTTTCTTTTTATTTATTTATTTTTTTATTCTTTTTTTTTAAAGGATATTAAGGCTTGACTGTTGCTAGGATTTTGTATTATCTGTCCATTAAAAAACCATCAGCAATTTTAGTTAATTCTCATTAAATATAATACATTCTTTTATCATTTTTTTACAGAGTTTCCTTCATTTTCACTTCGTAATGAGCGTAATCGACAGAAAAAGATTGAGATAGTTATGTACTGAACTTTGGATAATAGAAGAACACAATAGAATGTATTGCAATGTATGCTAGATAAATATGCTTGCTAAATACCGTTTTTGCATATTCAATTTACGTTTCTGTTCAAAAGCATTATTGGCAAATTCAGTAAAAATATATCGTAAATATTTTGCTGTAATTGTGGATTTCTAAAGAAATTTCATTTTAATAACATCAAATATAAGCTTTAAATGAATTTCAAGCCTGTCATCATAAAGCAAACATTGATTTTACGATTGTTTATAATTGAAACTAATCAGATATCCGATGAAATTGTCTAAAATATAAAATTGTTATAGCTTAACAATATATACTTTACATTGTATACTTTAACAGTATAGCCTGAAAGAACCTCAAACAAACTGCCTTAAATATCATACGTAACATGGTCATCAATATCCATGTTTCGTAAGAAGCAGAAAGTATATCTTCTGCATCTAATATAAGAAATGCAGAAATCTTTTCCTTAAATCGCCCACTCAAAAGTCTTCGTCATTTTATTATACCGTTAAAGGATTAAATAAATGATCCTATTTGGTAAATTCAACGCTATAGTCTATTTCATATAATCTAACCATGATCAAAGTTATCTACGATTGGTTATAGTACACATAACATTGCAAGCTAACTTGCAACGTACTTTTTCGCACGGAACAGTTTTAGCGAATTCTACGTCGTATTCGGCTTAAAAATAAATACGACGAAACGCGTAATGAAGGTAAAGAGACGACCGCCAACATAGCTTTTTAAGTGGCGTGCCGATTATCTATCTCGAATGATCGACCCTCAAAAACCTCGTCGGAGCACATCTAATCAATGATTACTTCGATTGGTCAGCACAACTACCTGTGGAATGATACGCGAGTTCCAATTTTCGAAATCAAGGCGTCGATTAGACGAAAGATTAGATATAGAAATTTACACCAGAATTAATTTCGTATTGATTGTGCACTTGTAATACTGCTCATGTCCTCATCAACAACTGCACGACGTTGTTTCGATAGGGCTGATGTCGAAAAGCACAACGCTCAAATACAGGCGTAATGTCACAGCTGATCCTATAAAATGTCAATTTCGGTGCCAATTCAACAGAGCAATTCGTCGAGCACATGCGATAACGATGCGCGAGCGCGTACTTGCAAATAACAGATCGCGCACATCGCGGACCAAGATATTTGGCACTGAATATCTAAAAATACACACGATCGTATGAGTGTTGTGCTGTCACTAACAATGTAGCGCAGATATCGGTTGTACTATCTACGGTCTAGAGGCCAGTATGTATAATTAGTAGACGACCGTTCGATTAAGGTAGCGCCTCGTTTCCTTGCTTCATCGAGTGTCGAACCGTGATCGTTTTTACATAATCCTTAAGTATATGTCTGTGTAATGCTGATTGTTTTTTATTGCCGTGCAACAGAAACGTTGTTTATAAATTTAATCATATGATAGCAACGCTACTTTACACGTATCAGAATTGCGTTTCTTTGTTTTGTTTTTAATGTTCTTGAATAAGGGCAATTTTATAAATTGATCGAATAAGGGCAACGTTGCATTCCACGAATCAGAGTTTTGATATACGTAGGTATAAATGCTTATACGATATATCATTCTTTTAACTAAAACTTTAAATAGAAGGTGTTTGTAAACTGATATAAATTTAATCAAATAGGAGCAACGTATCAGGTAAAATTTTTATCATATATAATATATTATATAGATTCCTCAAAAGGTCAGGTGTTCAATAAAATAATTTGTTTACAATTATCTGATTTCTTTTCGACACTTGTCTGATTTTATTGTTCCATGTTCATAAAAACCATCAATTATTATTGAAAAATTCATTGAACGTTATTGTTAGTTTTTTCATTCCTGAATAATCAATTCGTTGGAAAATTGTGTAAATCCTTGAAAAAGATAATGTATAACATCGAGGAATTAGAAGTAGTGCAAAGAATGTCACATCCAAATTCATGAAGTTTATTATTTTAAAGTAAGGAAGTATTTGTTTGCATTCGTTTTGGTTTCTTCGCATACACATAATTAAATCGTACGTACGCAGAACTAATTTGTTCACCTTCTTCATATTTTCCACCTATCTCAAGTGATGAATATGTAATTACAGCTCTAATCATACTCTTTCGGCTTATTAATAATAATTAATCATTTTTCGGCTTTCCCTCTTACTTAGCCGCCAATGAAAGGTAGATAAAATCACTCTTGGATTCTACAGATCAATGTTGAACTATGCTAATATATACATTAACTTCTTGAAATAATTTTATGATTGCA
Source organism: Bombus affinis (assembly GCF_024516045.1). Classification (NCBI taxonomy): domain Eukaryota; kingdom Metazoa; phylum Arthropoda; class Insecta; order Hymenoptera; family Apidae; genus Bombus; species Bombus affinis. The sequence continues at coordinate 19,899,552 of NC_066344.1, forward strand.
CATTTTAAATAAATTTCAAATAAATTAGGTTTTTAGTTACTTCTACTATATGCTTTGTTATATAATTTATAATATCAAGTAGCAAAATTCGCATACTTTTTGGTATTCAACACACGCGTATTATATCAAATATATTTTTTGAATAATTGAATATTAATTAGAATTTGCTAATTTTAGATAAAAAATTAAAAAATGTAAAATTCGTACTAATTTGAAATAAATTTAAAATTAAAAAATTGCCAATAAATGAAAAAATTTGAGAAACAAAACTTCACGTGCACTTATCACAAATTACCACTCTTACATATACAATTGTTGAAAATACATACACTGACTAATTAATTATTTTATCTATTAATTTCTTTAAATACCTACGTATAAACTGCTTTAATTTCATGAATTGTGCTATCGTGTACTGAATTGTATATTTCTCAAGCCAAATATTTCATCCGATATTATAGAATAAATAATTTAATATTAGAATCGCAAAACTATTCATTTTTCTTATATGGCAGGATATCCTTTACGAAATGATATTTACTCAAAATTTTACATTTCTCCCATTTTTTATTGTTACAATTGAGTCGCGTTTTGTAATGTATACTTACATGATATGTACGTATTATATGGCATTTATTTTCACCGTAGTAACGCGAGCTTCCCGACAGATTTTTGCAAACGCATGCATATTTAACTCTAGTAAAAAGAATAGGCTATTTTTAAATCTAACTTTTGTTAGCAAATTGAAATGAAAACCTAGTAATTAAGACATTGCCTTTAATCTTTGCATTCATAGAATTTTCATAACGGTCCTTCTAAATTACAAACGATTTTGTATGTCAATTAAAATTCATTCACCACTGAATGTCGATTTTATTAATTAGGACACACCTCTTGCGTTTCTTTGAAATTTCATTCGTTGAAACCCATTTCTTTAATTAATGAATAACATCATTATTATATAGTATGTAAATAATAGAAAAGTACAAAGAGTGGAAAGAAGAAAATAACGTGATGATCAAGTTCAACTCACTCAGTTGTTATTAACTATTTTCTATATTAATTAACTAGTATTAATCAATAACTACATTGGGATTGACTTTGATTGCTGTAGTCAAACCATCCGTTACGCTGAATTATTGGATATGGTGCAATCGTGCAATTATTTATACAATATCAAAAGCGATGGGCACTGCAAAAGTCTACCTCCAGGATTATTAGACTGTAATATAGTAATATATAAAATATCCATTGAAACACATTAAGTTTTCTAAACTACTTAATTTGATCTTTCCAGATTACTACAAGAAATATATCACTTGTCGACGATGTGATTTAGATAAAACTGCACAACGATTTACATTATTCATATTTTATTTATTTATTAGTTGTTATTCTCTTTCGACTATCTCTCATTTCAAATATATTATTGAAAATCTTTTAATGAGTTCTTTACAATGATATGATGAATACGAGCAGTCTTTAAGTACTTTTCCATTCCAGAAATTGGTAAAATTTTTCAGGGAAAATAGTATTAATAAACAAACATGTTCTTTGTTCATTTTTTAAATATTTTTTAAGCCTTTAACAATAGAAACACATTTTTTTGATTTCCTTATATACAATATGTAAAAGTTGCATTACAATTAGGATACAGTTTCATTAGAAACAAATACATTTATCATTTAGTTAATAAGATGTTTTCTTATGAGGTGTTAAGATACAAAATTCAGTGCCGCTTATATCTAGTATGTACGCAACATCGAACATGAAAACATTACCGATACTATCATTGACAACGAAGAGTTTAGTATATCAACAAGGAACATGAAACACGACAATAGGAAAATGTTAATTGACAACTGAAATTTACCCAGTGGCGCATATGTCGATTGAAACTTGCACTGATGAAAAATAGAAGATCGTATTAGATCGTCATGGAAAACAGACATCTCACATGATATTATAATGTAATAGAAACGTTATGCATAATAGAAGTAATCACATATTATACGTCGTTTTCGCCGGAAATGCAAATGATTATGGTCCAATCTATGAAAAAGCGAACGGCGCGCTCGCGTCAGCATGAATCGTCGCGTTTCTATTAACATAGTCGTTATTATTGTGCGTTTAAGGCCAGATGCAGACAAGCGAGTTTTGTCGTTTGCGATATCGCAAACTTGTATGCATCGCCCAACTACAAATAAATCGCACCGCGTCACGGACATGAGGTGGCTCGTATCGGTGTGATATCGCAACGACAAAAGTCGCTCGTCTGTATCAGGCCTAAACATGCATTACGTCGGACAGAATCGTGTCAACGCGCTACATCAATCAACCAGACACGTTTCGCGTTTTCAATTAGAATCGGTTTTAGTTGTTCGTTATTCGTGTTACGCTTACGTCTAATGGCGCGTTATTTAAAAAGGAGATATTCTTGAAGATAGGTGTTAGATTACCCGAAGAAAAGTATAAAGTAATGGTGCCAAATGTTAATTTTGGAGAGAGTCCTCGAACAGAGGCATCTATTTCGTCAGATTGGAACGAAGGATCTTGTCGGAAGAAGTTAAATATTGAAGCAGATATTTATTAATCCAGAACAGAGTGTAACTTTAGGAGAACTAAACAGTTAGAGTACAAGTAAATCTGAATTTACCGAATTCACTTAGTCAACATTCGATTGTACTTGAAAGTATCGCCATTTGCATCTATGTTCGAAACTCATACTTAAAGATACGTGTTCAGTTTTTCTATCAAAGTACTCAAGATATACCCAAAACTTTCCAGTCAAATTTAAATCTATTTGCAATATACCTATTTTATTCTATTTGTAAAAACCGGTAGACAATTGTCTACTAATGAACAAGACTAGAAGACAATGCATTACGCACTTAACCCGTATCCATTTGAAAACTACTTGGCGTCTGAAATCCTCTACTCCCCCTTCTTTCAAGACTCGTCTCTCAGGAGTTCATTTATTCATTTTCGCGCTTGGTTCGATGGAAATAACCCAACAATTGCATATTTCGTGTCCTTGAAATTTGGTTCATCATATTCACCACGGTGGCTTCTCTGCTACGAGTAATTTACAATGACGGAATTTCAAGAGTTTCTTCGTTGCCTCGTTGGTTGCGATAACCTAACGTAACTATTTTACTGTAAGGGACACAAAAATACTCACTTGACAGAGATATTCTGATTAAGAATAGTTTTACAAAGATTATTTTCGTAGAATCGATAAGTTTCAATTTCATTATAAATGAAGATGTAGGTATGCCCTCACTCAAATGTCGCAGTACGATTATTATATCTAATTCAAGGCTGGAAAATGTTAAGTGACAATTAAAAGACGAAAAAATATGATTAACATGAAAAAAGAATTAGTTACTATATAACGTATTAGTGTATTAATAATTTTACTGAAAAATGCGAGCAATTTTAATATTATAAGCTACATTTGCATCAAATACTGATGTTTTACTAATTTCAAGCATCAAAAGTATCTTCTGACTTTTGAGAGAGAATGTAGATTGCCTTTTCTGATATCACTTCTATCAGGTTGAGTCTCAATTATTAGAGTATATTATTAGCTAGAAAGTTGGAAAATTGAACAACGGTTATTGTTATGGATGCGCATTTCTGATCAACTGGTCCCCTGGTGTGCAACGGTAAACGACGATCCATAAAACGTTTCTTCCTTCTTACTTTGGCGTGGAAGGTCCCATTATCTATGCCTCACAGCAGGCATCGAACGGCAGAAAGGCTCGAGAAAAGCAAGGACAAAATGCAGCGAATTATTTGCTGCATTAATTTTTTTCATGGATGACCGGGGTTCCTGACTCGATGGCATGAACGAGTGCGTTAACTTAAACAAAAGTCAATAAATCTCGAACAGGCCAGATTGAGCGAGAAGAGATTAACCTGAATTTTATCAAACGACTTTTCTTTCCATGTATCGCCAATTGTGCCGATTAGTATGCTAAATGTTTAATGAAACATGATTAACAACTTAAACACGTCTATGTAACCTGTAACAACACGCGTGTGATTTTTATCCAAGTAGTAAACGCTCGTTAAATTGAAGAACGCAATTACTAGTCATTCTGACTTATCAGCCAGTCAGATCACGATGCTAACTTCACTTCATTTGTCACTGTCTCGACAATTTCGCTGTAATTTCTTTTCTTTTCAGCGAATTGCGCTGAGAGGAAAGATTCGATCGGTTTATTGGAATATTTAACTATCGATAATTATATGTTGCACAATTTTTTAATGTTTCAGACGTGCGAGAAGTAGATTAGACAATTTAATCCTAACCTTTGTTTCATTGTTCAACGAAGATACAAATTCAGGCTCACCTGCAACAGAAGAAAAGAATAAAATTTAATTTATATACATAACAAATTAATATCGTATACATACTAAGTAGACTGCGGATAATTATATAAATTATGTAAAATGCGAAAATTATGCGAACATTTAGAAAAATTAAATACACAAAAATATAAGAAATTTGCATAATATGCAAAACTATATACAATGTCCAAGATAGAATGCTTGTATTAGAATATTTACAAGATAAAATATATCTCTATAAAAGTTTCGGTTCTTTAATAACCTTCATAAAAATATGAACTCCCATAAACGTCATTCGCAGTACAATAATAATTAACTATTTATTTCAATTATTATACTAAAGAATATTTGCTACTGCGGTTATCATATTCGCTGGATTATACGATATATAAATCACGGTCCACGATTCAGAATTCATCACTGTCCAAGAAGACAATGTTAATCACGTACGAGGGTGCCAGTGAGTTGGCAAAACCTGAAAAGCCTCGTCCTAGCTGGACACTCGTTAGGCAATATTTCCTCGAGCTCAGGTATTAATGAGAAGAAAAACGGCAAAGAAGCGCGAAGAACTCGTTCTTCATGGCTGGGAATCGAGTATCGCGGTAATACTCGCTCGAATTCGGGAACTGTGCCAGTTAGAAACGATCGTCTTCCACTTTTCAATTTACAATGTGAGAAAAAAAAATCGGAGCTCGACAGACAAGGAACGCGCGTCTCCGCTCGTCTATTCCCCCAAGTGCGCCACTTTCTCTGTAGCATCGAGGGTACTTGCGAGGGGATGTAATCGCATGATAATTTTCTCATGAGTTTTCTTACCCCTCGCGAGAGGACGCACTTGGATCAAGCCCAGTTGGCCGCGATTCTTCGCTTCTCGCTTTTGCCAACAAATACCATAAGGCAGCAGCTCGCTACAAAGCCTTGTTACTTTGCATTAACGCTGATGTTCCCGTCGATGACCTTTTCCCCCGACGGAGAACCTTAGAACTCGTCAAGAAGTAAAGATTTTGAATCGATCTACAGGGGCTCGCTGTTGATATGCCGATCGTATAAAAATAGAAAACTGGGGAATATCTTGTTACGAGGAGCACCTCATTTTCGAATATTCGACCCTCATACGAAATTCGGTTCAATTTGATTTAGTATGAGAATTAGACGTTTGAGAAGCTTTTACGAGAACATCTTAGGAGTTTGCTGATTCTTGAAGGTATGGTATAAAGAATATATGTATAGGTATGTTATACGTAGATCGCAGATATTTATGTAAATTTATACTTTTGTGAACACAATTAAAGAAGTGGATCTAAACAGAGATTTGTTTATCTACTAAATATTACAACTGAACAGTACCTGCTATGTGGGTATTTCATATACTTTTAAATATAATATTATGCGCATTCTTGCATCCTTAAATTTCCCCAAACGCATAAAAATATGCAGTTTAGTCACATGTAAAAAGATATGTCTGGTTATTTATGTTATAATACAAAAGATATTCTTTACTTTGATACTGTTTTCAATATAATACTTACTTGAACGATACAAACAGTTGTCAAGAACACAAGGCATTATTTGTTTTATAATTTAAAGAATGGAAACGAAAGAATTTTACAAAACAGCTCTATGGAGAAAATCGATTTTTCATACTTTCAAGAAATGATCAATACAGGAACAAAGTTCAACAAAATTGGCTGCATTCAGGTTACGTACGGACTACATACATGTACACACAAAAACGCTACAGTCATAGCGTAAAGTTTATATTTTAATTAGTCATTAGAAAAGTGATTAGAAAAGTGAAAGAACAAAGCGTGCTATACACTATAAAATTATTACAAACAGATATTCTCTATGTTTCTCTTTTTTCTTTATTTGTACTCAAACTGCCACAATATCCTTTAACTATAGGAATGAAAGAAATTAGACCAATCTCAAGCATGAAAATTCACATGAATTACTTATTATTATATTATTAACTATTTTTTCTTTTATCCGCATATAATTAAGTTTCAAATCTATCTCGCTAATTTGTTCACTTAACGAGCTGTAATATTGCGACTAATTGTGACATCAATAAAAATGAATAACGATGTGTGTAAAATAGTTTCATATGTAAATTAGAACTTCAAACTTCATTTCTTTGGAAATCCCCGTCATATATTTCGTTCCCTCTCGACACTTGAATCCGAATCTAATGTAATAATATGAACTTACGTTTCCCCGGTATTAGAGGCTTTACTTTTAAAGCAGTGCCAATGTTACAGCAACCTTTTAAATTGGCTCGAATGTGAAGTACGGCCCTGAAGTCGAGAGTGAAGACTGTGAAGTGAGGATTAAGTGAAAAATGCAGTACACAGAATTCTTTCTAGACTTTGTATATAAATGCAGTGTAAGAAATTGTTTTACTAAATAATTTTTCGCTGAAAGTTGTAGTAGTTTGTAGTAGTTCATTAGAAATTTGGTTACAGTAAAAGTTGAAGATAATATAGTTTACGAATGCAGAATGATTACTCAGGATATATAGTCAAACATTGACTAAAGCTGGTACATAAACTTCAACTTCTGTCTTAATTCTTTGCTCTTGTATAACGATTTTATACTCAATATCAGAAGGCCAATGATTAGATACATTTGTCAGAGTATTAAAAAGACTCGATCATTTTAAATAAAATTTCCAAAACGAATAGCTAATGCGTGTTATTCATTACATGAGTTATGTATGTTATTAAACACTAAAAAATCTAACAAAAGCCAAAGCATTTCCTTTTTTATTCCTACTTACAGTAAGCAAATAATAAGAAAACAAGCAAGTTATCAGATTGCACGCGTTAAGAAATACAGAAAACTCTGTAAAGCTTTAAAAAGAAAAACCACGATAATCGTGTAAGATTCACATTCTATTTCTATTAAACACCTGTCGCGTAATATCCTCAAGCCAAAAGGATAAGGTGCATTAAAGCAAAGTGGATGCTTGAGGTTGGCGAGTAAACACTACCAACGGAAACTTTTAATCCAAGTTTCCAGTGGCGCTGGACTTCCGTGCGAAGACGCAGTAAATCAACCCCCGTTTACACGGAGCACTTTGCTTTATTGTTTAAGCTTCACAAAAGAATACCGACAGGCGAGTTGGGTCGAGACAACAATTAAGATGTATGTCATTGCACGGTAGTAATGTTACGACTATTTTAACAGTCTCATCGTTTCACAAGACACATGCGCGAGCAAGACCATTTCCTGCTGCTCACGCGCGCAATTTTGTAAATCGCCAGTGACACGCGAATTATCTTACAATCAAAAAATCGCGACGTTCGAAGCGACGTGACTACAAAGCTCAGTTAAAAGAAACTCTATCATAATTCTAAATCATTAAGTTTTACGAGATATCGCTTACAAGCAGGTGTGTTTATTAGATTTTATTTAACATCGTATTAAATACCGGTTGTGTAATAGACAAGAAGAGCAATTCGAAAGTAGAATTTACAATCAAATTTTTCCCCTATTACTTTTCTGTTTCCTTTTTACTACTATCCCTTTGTAACGAAGTTTTAAAAAAGGATTATCATGCGGTGTCAATTATCTAGTCATCATTAATCAAAACGTATACGAATTGAAATGTAACAAAATAATTATATTACACAAGTCATGTATTGACTTACTATTGATTTTATTATATTAGGTCATCCCATAAGTTAGTGCCGACTTTTGTGTATACATTTCATGTGTCGATTTATAAACATACGGCGATAAGGGACCAATGCACTTGAAAAATGGGAAGAGGTTGTTCAACGAGAGGGGGATTACATTTTTTCATGAAACTGAAAGGTATGTAAACAATCTTAACATATATAACCGCTCGAAAAACGGAATGAACTTATGGGATGACCTAATATATTGAATCATTCAGTGTCTTAGAATCGTAAGTCTACTTACGGTCATATACTGTATTCTGTTTTAAAGCTTCGCGTAATGAAAAGAAATTTATGGCCTATAATATTTTACTTATGAGTAGAAAAGCTAGTGTATATTAATTACTATTTGAATAACGAGATTCTGAAACGAAAAAGGTGAATTGTAATACAAATTTTGTTTTCTAATATAATGCATACAGTACTTTACGAAATGTGCAGCGTAATGATTTCAAATAATTTGGCACAAAAAGATCATACACGAAATTAATATCAGTTTTCAGCCAACAATAAATCGTATTAATTATCAAATCGAATAATCGAATTAAGTAAAACAGGTATTCATTTCTATGAAAAAGAATGTTGTCTTAAGTTTATACAACGAAACCATATATGTTTTTCCATAAAAGAAATATTGAACTGGAAACATATTACGCCAAAAAACCATGATTTTTTAAATCTCAAAGATATTTTGATTTAAATATTTCAAAATGATACTAACAATAGATATTCATCTCCTTAATGTCATCTTTATTTTTTTTATTATAACGAAAATGACACAGAAGAACATTATCTTACCTAACATACTAAAATAGCGAGAAATCATGGAAGGATGATACTGGAGAATGACTGATTTTGAATCTCGTTATTTGCGTTACTAATGAACGTACTAGTTACTTCCATGTACATAGTAATAATTTTGTGGTTTTGAAATATGATATCAACGAATGGTGAATTCATCTGCTGATAACATCCTATAATTATATAAATCCTATAATACATAACATCATATAATTATTGTATTTATTTATTTATATTACAACCTGGTCCAAAAAACTGGCCATTTAAAATATTATGTATATACATATACACCAGAAACATGACCAGTTTGACTATTGACCAATTTTGCCTCACCATATCGTAGCTCGTATTATAATTCGCTGTACTGAAAGAATCATTGTTGAAAGAACGATCTAAACCTACCCCTAGCCAGGAAAAATTTCACAAATATGGGGGGGGGGAAGTTCTCAGCGTTAAGATACAGCAAATTTGAACAAGCCTGGCACATATAACGATAACACAGGGATTCTTATGCAGTATATTATCGCGTCGCATCGCGTCGTTCCCAGCCGAAATGCAACAAGTTGCCCATTCGACCCGAATGCCTCCGTCTCTTTTTCCCATGCTTTCTCTCTTCCTCTCCTTTCCCAGTCAACTACCACGCTAAAACACATTCATAAACGCGTACGCAAGCACACTAATACGATTCATCTATAAACGTGTGACATCTTATACGTATTTCGCGAGGAAACACGCGTGAGAAGCACATTTTATCGCTAATTCACGAGCCAGTCTCTTCATTGTCGAGTGTGTTCGCCAAATCATTGTTCAATGAGGTTCTTGGGTTCATTTTTCGCTACCGAAACGACGAACGGAATTTCTTCGCCGAAGACAACGCTTTTCTAACGACCGTTTGTCACAACCCTCTGGAGAAAATTGCCTCTGCATGGAATGATTCACAGAATTGTTCTCTTGCAACGTTTATGTGTTTCGTAAATCAAATTGTTGAACAATCAATGACCGATTTTGATTAATAAATCAGCTACTGTTCGCATGCGGTTTCAGAACAAACGATAGCTAAATATATATTATTCATTTTTTATAATCCCAAGTATATTAAATAATAAATTGTTTGCAATTTTATATAATATTTGTGTTACAATATCTTTTCTAATTATCATTATTATTGTTCCTAATTATTGCTCATTATAATTGCTCCTAATTATCATTGTTTGATATCGATTAATCGTTTCTTTTTCCTAACATCAAGAGTAACGTTTAACATTGAATTATAATTGCATGGAATAATACTGAGGAAATGAAATTGCACTAATAATATTAGCTCTTAATTTCAACTACATTACTATGTATATAACATCATTGCATTCAAAGAATACTGTTAAATAAAATCGTAACAATCGGTAGTTAATAAAATTAGAAATTTTTTAAATTTTCGGTGTAAAATTTAGCCTCAATGTTGTAAGAAGTTTATTAAATTCAAAAGTTAATTGCTCAGGAGGAATAGTAATATTTTACAAATTTTTATATATCTTAACTTTAATGATTATGTGCAATTAAAAACTGATTTTACCACGTGTGTTCAGATTTTATGTTACGTACACGTTAATCTTTAAATGTGCTATACGTGTAAATAATATAGCGAAACAAAATTATTATTTAAGCTTGTAAATTGCATTAGAAATTACTTTACAGATTTACAAGTGATAATACCATACATTTCACAACGATAATAAAATTTAACCTGGAACAGCTCTACGCATTTTATCTAGAATTATATTTCGTCCACGTTGATTATAATTACCATTTTTGGGGATTATTAATGTACCTAGTGCTTTACCACATGGAATATCTGACTATTGCTTTTATTAAAATTGCATTGAATATCCTGTATTAAATTAAATTTAATATACCCAAATAATACAATCGGCTTAAACATAAATAGAATATTGTACTCGTATCTCTATGACAATGCACATCAAAATATGGAAACCGCAAAACCGCAAGTTATCCTGCAAGGAAGACGGAAAACTGTAAAATCGTCTTGTGGCATGATAATTATATTTCTGTTGCTTTCATCAATAAGAGCAGGTAAGGGACATTCTATTTACTAATAAAGGTATTTAATCTGCATACATCTTGTCATTTTTTCATTATTTTCATTATCCCAGAATATATATAATATGCCATATCTTTCTCTTTTAAATCTTTTATCAATATATTATGTTTGTTATGAAGAACGCCTGGAAATTTCATTAGCGCTGTAATCAGATATAACTATCATGATCATGTATTGATAAAATATAAAAGCAATTTGGAAATCCATTCAAATCTAGAAGTTGGAAAATATTTATTGGAAAAAATTTGAACTGTGAGTTATTCGTTATATGTGTTAGTAAACTACAATACTTAATGAGACCACGTTTAGCACTAATTATATATATGTCCAATACCTCTGTTCACATGTTGTGTATATTAATTTTTTACCGTGTGTACGTTTATAATAAATGCTTTGTAACTTCTATCTACATTTTCGAATTGATTTTAAAATAAATACAATCACGATAGTTGTATCTCAGTACAGTACGAATGAAATTTCAAAGGTTTTGTATAACGCACATAACTCATACAAATTTTCTATGGTACAGGTTCGAATATTTCTGAATTCATTGTAGATATACATATATCTTGCTGCGAATCTCCGATAGGAAATTTTTTATTTCACATACTACGTAATATTCATACAATTTATCTTCTTTTCTTCGTTATACCTTAGACGAGATAATGTCATAAAAGCTTATTCGTGTTCATGTTCGACTCGTGAAGCAGTGCACCGAGCAATTACGGAATTTATCACGGTTAATGGAACGTAGAATAAGTAGTAGATCTTACAGACTTCCAATCCTTCGTCTAAGCTTCTGCAATCAGGAATAAGACAGAAAAAGTTGTCTGCGTCTCATACCAAATAAAGCAACCAAGAGAACTTCGAGAGGCCAACCGAACGCCCAGTACAATGTATTTAATAGCACAAACGAAAAGAGAACAATCGACAGGCAGAACCATCTTAGAAAACGTGTTTTTCGTAATTTACATTTCTAGATCATATAAATTACTTTGCTACTCGTAACTAATATTCATAAATATATTCATAAATACATAATTCTTCAACAATTTTTATAGTTATAAAACCAACGTCATCTTCATTATCTAAAACTTAACTATTAACATTTTAACAATAGTCGCTGATGAAATTGTTGAGTTTTTAAATTTATGCATTCTAACAAAAAGATTTAGAGAGATAAACGAAATAGCATATAATGAAGTTGAAACAAATGTTGGTTATTGGTACAACTAAGAACATTTGATAAGAAGATTTGATAAGAATTTTTGATAAAAGAAGTATGCAGCTTTTGAGGATGATTCGACATATTAGCAGTGGCAAATTCGTTAAAATTTATAAATTTTCACATCAATATTTAAACTTCATTTGCGAATTACCTTATGAAGCAATAAGGGAAATTATTTGCAGTTGCGATAATTTTTAAATCGACTACGATTTAATATTTGAGAAACAAATTGTTTAGAATAATAAGATTGTCCGAAGCTTACTTTCTTTTTCTGCAGGATTTGATCTACGTGGTCAATGCTATCTTGCAGAACAGTTTAATTTAATATAGAAATAGTACAGGATTCTTGATGAATTCTTTAGATAACAACCTCTTGCAAAACGCACGCACACGACGTCATAACAGATACGAAAAAGGAAAGGAAAGAAAGTGGAGATCGCGTAATCTAAAAAGAAAAAAGGAAGTAAAAAGAAAAACGAAAGAAAAGTAAACTCTTTATGCCAATTCAGCATACGCGGTGAATTCAATTCTTAACAATGCATTATTTGAAACGACTATAATACTTCTAATATTTACTTGCTAATATTTACTTTCGCTGTCTTTAAACTTAAAATTTAAGAAATTAAAATTATTTGTTAATATTTCTTTTCAAAATTTTTGATAAAAAAGACTTTTAATTTTTTTATCAAATTTTATCCCATTTTTTCCACTAATCTTAGTTTATTAATTTTAATCTTAGTTATATCACTTATGATATGATTCAGTTGATGTAGATCAGTTAGTTGAAACATAAGGATCAGTTGATTTGTGTCAGTTATGATCATTAGGTTTGAACATTAATTATGTATGCAGTTGCAACTAATCGAGCTATCGATATTAAACTTTTTTCTTACTACAGACAAAACTAATTTCAAAAGACACGAGAAATTATCTTAAACAATATCATATCGTAAAATATTAAATTACAAAGTTACTCGATCATAGTTTAAACACGCAAGAAGAACAGAAATATAATGTTTTTTATAAGCAACGTTATCTAATAATACATATCTAATAATATATCTTTTCATTTAAGTAACTAAAAAACAAAGAGATTATGTTTAAACGAATGACTCAATCTGATTTTGAACTGGCAAATAATTCTATCCAACGGCGAGCATAAGTGGATTTTCATAAACCACTCAATGCAATTCTGTATTACTCCCGTGCAACTTTATTAACGTTCCATGATTCTCTTCATTTCACATCTCTCTTCTTTTTTTCATTATATATGGCAAGTCGTATAGTAAATGCCGTTGCATGCTATCAATTACAATATCCCTGCGTATCGCAGGAATTCCACAGGGACAGAAATATTTCACATAAAACACGGAAGTTGCCCTCGTTGTTTCTGAACTGTCTCCGCATTCAAAATTATACTCGGACATTCAATCATTCGAGCAATGCTTCAAGTGTTTCGACAAAACCGACTTTAATATATGCATATGTCCAAGCTGATTAAATTTTTGTTTTTCAGCTACTTTAAGTGAATATTAAACGGAATCAAAAAATCGATTTTTCGAAAATACATTTTCTCCAAAATATAATCTTCGTAGTATACGGCGATTAATTTTTATATCAAACCGCTTTGAAATTTTAACAATAGAAGACAGTAAATGATTTCCTGCTTAAAATAATGTCATTGACATATATAGGTATGAGATATAAGAAATAATACATCATTTGAATGACGTTAAATAAGTAAAGAAAAAGTAATTCAATATAAATACCTCCAAATTTTTATATCAATGACTTAATTAATTTAAGAAATACAAATTTAAAGATAATAATTGTTTCACCTATTTTTTGAATATGTTCTTAATAACAAGTTTCTTCGTGATGAAAACAACTTTATTCAGCGATAAAGTAATGAAGAATAAGTAAATTAAAGTAATGAAATTAGAAAGTTTAAAATCCAGCCAATTATATGAACATAATATGCACATATAAATTACAGTAGAAATTCCAGAAACTATAACAAAAATAATGAAAAAACTATTAAACATATTTGGTGAAAATTTATGCAGCCGTTTTACATTGAATTATCTAGACTTTTCTTATAAGATCTTTTTAATATTCTAGTCTTATCTTTCTTATACATAAAAAACATATATCTGGGGAAAAGTCACGTTTGAAATCAGATACGATAAAAAGTATATTTGCTCCTTTTTGTATTAAACAACAGATAATGAGTGATACACCGAAATCATACATTGAAAAATCCTTCTTACGTTCTTTTGTCAATTATATCTCATCTTGCATTATTTCTTTTTATCCCTTTTAATATTTTTCAATAAAACCAATGTAATCGTTAAATTTAAGTGCTCTATATTGAAAGACAGACCATCTGTTTTGAAATTATATTTACTTTAAAAAAAAATCTCAAAAAAGACGTACATATTTTCTCAAAATGTACGTAAACTTTTAAGAACCAATCAAATAGACTAAATTTCTACAAAATTTCATCGAACTCAAACAATTTGCTACTAAAGCGGAATTCGAATATTCAACTAAACGAGAAAGTAAAAGAATTTAAACACTTTCACTTTAGACAAACTTAAAGACTTTAAACACATCACAGTTAATCGATAATTCTAGTAATCGATGAAGATCGAATCGATCATGAACTCGATCATGGTTTCGAAGATCTTTGCTAGCGTGCTGGCAATAAATAAATGCCTTCGGGGGCGAGAAATCGAAATATATGTATGTAGCTATTACATAAAATATTTCAGCGGCCAGTTTACTTTTTAAAGACCGCGGAAACGATCGATGCCTCGAAGTGGCCACCGTTCACGAAACGTCAATGACTATTCGATGATAAAGAGCGCTCGGCTTTGAGAATAAAATACGGACACGAAGAGAATGCGACTCGAACCAAACACTGGACGTGGCAACGGTGGTCAGAACGATAACCCCTGTGAAGACTCGAGCGATAAAAAGCCGGTTATCTGCGAGCTGGTTATCGTCTTCTCTTTCCCTTTCCCCACCCTTTTCTTCTCACTGTTCTTTCTTCGTCGTTATCCCCCACCAATCACATGCCCATTATACGCTTACTAGTAATCTGTCCGCCAATCACACACCGTTTGTCGAAGTTGCTGGCCGTTGCAATCTTTTGCATTACAAAGTGTTGACCTTCCGGTTTAACAAATGGTCTAACACATTTAGCGCTTTTACCCGCGAAGAAACTGAAAAATCATACCTAAATGTATATCAATCGTACTTGATAACTTGCAATAAGCTGACTTTGTCACTCGAACATTTTTATACCATTTTCATTCCATTTTTATTCCATTTTTATTGTTCTAGAGTAACTTGAAATTGTGCTGTTTCATGATTTTAATAATTATTATATGTATACAATAATATCGTATTAGATTCAATAATGCATTATCGATTTCATATTAGATTAAAAAATTTCGGTTGTTTATATGATATTCATCTAAACAATTTCTGGTATATTTATATTTGCAATAAGCGAATATTTTGTTTCAAAACTCCAAATGATATAGCATACAGTAATTAAAAATTCTTACTTTTATCAGTTTCATAGAAGAGAAAAATTCAGAGGAATCGGTGCAAGTGACAAAATATACGATTTGAGGAAACTGTAGGTGAAGTTAGATATTAATAGAAAAGTCTGTATGCTTCTAAATGTTAAAACATATTATTATTATACATATCCATATAGTGTTAAAAATTCATCACAAAGTTCTCTACTCACATGTAGATTCTATTTACTTCTTCTTTTTATCTGTGTATATCTGTTTTTGGAAAAGACGTACTTGTATTATTTTCCTACTACATTTTTCAACACATTTCACAATTATGTTGCAAATAACTCGACAATAAATTTAATATGATACCTCAGAAGACAAATTACAACTATAATATACACATTGATACTATTCAAAATACTAAAATATTATATCAACACACTTAAAATATTATTAAGCATTCTGCATACCGAATAAACAACAACATTAATACAAAAATTAAGTCACAATAGCAATGAAATCAAGAAAATCTTGTCGACTGAACATGTTTTATACTATATTCCTAGTGTGTATAAAGTAGCACGTAATAATGCGAACAGGAAAAGCAAATTGTACATTATCCCATTATGGTAATCAGAACAAGAAACTAATTAATTTAAAAATTCTTGGTAATTGGTGATTTTTAATAGATAGGTACTCGCTAGAGTAATACGTATTAAATGGCACAACGCTATTCTGAATCTTCTAATATACGGGTACATTAAACTCATTATAACATCACACTAAGGTAGATTCTAGCAAACAATCGATTAACAGATATTAATATTATTTAAATATCGAATGATTAATTCATATCATTATTTAAGTTCGCGTTCATCATTAGCTAAAGCGATTTATTAAAAAATTGAACATGTATGTATATGTGTACTGGAAGAAAACATAAGAACGTGAACATACAAACATAAGATAGCAGCAATTTGCAGGACTAATTAAAAATCTTTATTTCTAATATTGTTAGTTTTTCTGTAAAAATTATTTTACAATTAGTCCACACTCTCTTCTTTCTATCCCCATTTATTAGGATTGGTCATTAGAGAAAAGTATTATTATGTAGATATTATTACGTACTCGTAATTTTTCCTTAAAATTTTCTATATATTTATAGATATATTTCTACTACAATTGTAATTACAGTTATTGATAGGCACTAAAAATCATCAATTGCGATGTTCTATGGATTGTTTAATTATTCGTAGTTAAGGATATCTTGATACGTTAAGGATTGGCATTTTCAACTTTACAGTAAACAATAGGAATATAATTGGAAAAAGACAAGAAGATGAATGATCATTCTATGACGCAGGAAAACATCCGTAAAGACTACCGTATTTAGTAATACGTTGATTCGTTCATAAATACTACAATTTTCCTGGTAGACCGAATCAGGTATATACATATGTACGTACACGTGAGTGCGATAGATCTGCAGAACGTATTACGCGGATAACTGGCCGATAGGTACAACGTAATAAATATCGTGCTGATTAACAACCTACGATGAAACTTTTATTGCGGCGCAAAGACGGAATTCGATAATCAGCGCCACAAATCTTGCCAGTTAGTTTCTGGATCTTATTTACCCGGCAGGTTAACCAGCCAATTAAACGGTGCATTGTCGAGCTCGTTCGGCCAATGAGTTTAATTATACGTTTCAGCCCCCGATGTTTGAGTAATCGCGAGCGCACTTTAATCAATTCACCGATACAACCTTTTACGATTGCGTTCGTAACATTATCTTGTCGTAATTCGCGTGTGTATGTATCTGAGGCATATTAGTTGCATAAAAGATGAAACAGGAAAAAACGAATTAGAAAGAAGAGAAAGAAGGAGGAGGAAAAGAGAGAGAGAGAGAGAGAGAAATACAAATACAAACTGATCTTCGTCTAACATACCAAGCTTAGACGTCGTAGTTTCTGTCGTACTGTCGATATTGTTACTCCCACACGACAAACATGCATGCCGTACGTAATAATCGACACACAATTAATCGAGGTTGTATCATCTATAAATAAATGATCGTATCGACAACGAGTTATACAGGGGCGTAGGTAAAAACATTAGCGACGCAATTGTTGTCTTCCGTGATTCGTATTCTTCAGCGCGTTATCGATTTATTTTTCGTTCCTGGCATCGCTCGTCGTTATACGCTATCATCCATTCTCGTTGACTCTAGATTAGCGCAAACTACGAGAAAAAACTGATTATTCTGTACATTACATTAATCATGCCGCGTTTGCCCTTTACGTAAAGTGACAAAGATCAAATGTTAAAGGGTCGTATGCATAAGGAATGCCGACGATTTGTTTTATCGAAGCGCCGTCTTTTACACTAAAGCATTTTCGTCATGCTTGATAACAGTACGCGCGCTATTTTGAATGATTGGTAGCACGGATTTCTGCTTGATAGCGTAATGGTGAAATAGTTTCTAAGAGAAAAAGAAACGAAAATAAAAAGGAATGAATATGTATTTATTCGTGCAATGTTTACAAGAGCATATTAGTTTTATTAACTACGCATGACTATTTATACGCGTTTACGAGTAACAAACATATGTACATATATATAGCCAAAAGTCGTGTAATTTTAGTTCTATAATTTTAACAATTTGTCACGTATTTTAGAAATTTCCTGTGACTTGGACGCTTAGAATAAATTGACGCTTAGTAAATAAACAAATAAACAAATGGTTTTTTATTAAATTCGAAAAATGAAATTTAACACTTCGTTAAATAATAATTTATTTATTATATATGTTTAGTTAAAATGTTATACATATATGTATGATGCTATATAGATATATATGTACATGATAAGAAAGAAAGCTTATCATAACGTATATGATCCTCGCATTTTATTTTGAAGCGTTCAACGAGAAGAAAGATGTATATATATGTTTCGCGTACATATCCGTATATATATAAAAATCGTGATAAGCTGAATGCTGGTTTAATTCTGTCGAATTATTGGCACCGGCACGGTTCGCAGCATTCGAAAATCGATGACGAAATACATTATACGTATTAAAATTTGTTTTACTTGTGTCGAAACTCCAGCCAATTTGGTAAATCTTACAAGTACCTTATCATGACATAGATATTTATTTAAGGCTTATCTATTTTTCATTCATTTCTAACCAAACGTCGCCCAACTTTATTTTTTCGATTAATGTTAGTGACTTCTCAATTTTACACACATTTGATTCAATAATTCTTGTTACACTCTTAAACTTCTTACAATTATTCAGACACTTAATCTACGAATGTTTTGAGTTATGTAAAAATCCTCTTTAAGAAATCTCTAATATCACTTTTCACATATAATTCAACTGCAAATGTTTGTTTACAGGAAATTTTAAATTAAGATACGCAATAGTATATGATATATGGTATATACACTTACAATATTTAGTGGATAAAACAAAACAAATACTGCTTAGATTTCGTTTCCTTAGATGCAATGAAATATGAAGTTGTATAAACACCTATAGTCTACGTATGATATGCATAACGAAATTTTCATTAAAAATAGATCAAACAATTTCAACAACTTTAGTAATATTTTCATTAAGTTCAAACACAGGTAGAATGTAATGTTCAATATGCATTTCATTTATGCATGCCATTGTACTTATGAGTATTTTTCAAGTTATTTAAAAAATTAAATGTCGGGACTGTTAGACACGCTAATTCGCGATAAGATATGAAAGTCTGAAGTAACAAAGTGAAACATCGTATTAAAGACACAGTATCTTCACGTTCGATATTTAACTTTTTACAGAATGTAGCTCAGAAAGGATGCGAACAAACCGTCGAATATAATATTGTAAAGTTCATATTTTAAATTATCAATTATCATAGGTAATGTAATTATGATACCAGAAATGCAAGAAATCTTTACAATAGAAAGAAATAATTATTTTCAGATCCGAAATTTTACTCGTATTATTATCAGATAATATTTTTAGAATAAAAATGCTTATATCTCTCCAAAGTGTTCGGTGATTCGAAAACTGTATATATGCATTAGCCTATATAAATCCAAGAACGATCTAAGACATTCTCTTGTTACAGTTTAGTTTCGCCTATTGCAGAATCCAGGAACGCCTAATTATTTTAAGCATCGCAAAACGGCCATTTATCTCTCATATTTAAACCCATCGTCGTTCGGGTCACGTAGTATTGCATCGAGATAACATTTGCCCCACATACAAGCAAGCGTCACTCGATCGTAGAAGTTCCTGGTGAAACTTAATTCTGAGAATTTATGGTCACGAGAAGAAGAAAGCGCTTGAGGAAAGAACAAAGAAAAAATAGAACAGCAACGTGTCTTAGAAATGGAAAAGATCGTCCGGAATGAGTGATCCTCGTCGGAGGATCCGAGGTCGCGAGAAGCCAAACTCAAAGTACACAGCCATTATCATGATGGCGTATAGGTAGCGATGTCCTTGAATTCTCGGCCCTTCAATTTACATTCGACTCGCAACCAGCCATCGAAGGTCGTATGAATATCTGGCACTGTGAGTCTAATGCGAAGGAACTTTGTTCTCTGTCCAATGTGTGCTCGTTTGGAGGCAAGGAAACGAGCGACTGGGAATAAATACACCATCGTTAGTTCCGGATACGATTCTTCGACGCGATCAACGAAAATTGACTAATAACGACGCACACAGGAGAAATTCAAGAAACATAATGGTGGTAATGGAATATAATAATAAATGGTGATAGTTCATGGATGGCATAGCAAGAAATTCTACGAAAATTCTGAAAACGTAATGTAACTTGAAGAAAATAATGTTAGATATAGGGAAGAAATATGTACTATGTATGTACTCTTAGTTTTATATTTTAAGTCCCTCTATGAATAAAACGTATATTTTCAATTTTGTCATTTTCTTTCTGACAATTCAAATTTTAAACAAATTTCTTCAAAATAAGACGCCGAATAACACAAATTTTATATCATATTTTTTATTTACTTTTTCACGTAGACTATATAATGGTATTACTATTCTCACCTCATCTTGCATATCACAATATGTATCACAATGTTTTTCCTCAGAATGCAAATTATTTTAGCAACCTCAACGGTGTTTTTACCGAGGCAAAATGCAAAGGAATTACGATGTTAAATATGCAATTTATCAGTTGTCATTGCGTTTACGATTATCGTATGAGTCACATTGCAAATAGAATGGTGAACGATATGTAATCTTAAAAATTAAATGTCGAAATTATACACACGCTAGATCTAATAACCGCACATCTGTATACTGACTTGTTTTCGATCAGTAATATTAAGCATTTTTTCCACATTTATGTTTAACTTTTGTCTTGCTTATAAAAATTAAGCTAACATGAAACAGCTATTGGATGATATTCTAGAAATTTGAAAGACTTGCGAGAACTTTCCAAGATTTTTGAAAACAGAAAACAGGAAAGGCCCAAACAACTGCATGGACTTAAACGACTTAGTATAGCCGCGACATTAATAGAAACAAGGTTGCAGGCGGAGGGTTAAAATGTAGCAAAAGGTAATTTAATATTTGGTAACCGAATCGAAATGAATCATTTTATTGGTATATTCTGTAACATTCAATCCTCCTATTATATTATTGCGTCGAGGACGCTTAATAATAAAGTTGATATGTGTCCCGCGACAGTGCTTATGCTGATTTCGGACGTATCGTGGCATCTTCGAAAAAAAGCAGCAAAATTCTGCGCTGTACCGTTTTAATAATTGTTGCAATTTACAGCGCCGCTTCTCATCGTATCTGCGTCGTGAGCAATAAGCCACGTCAAACAGAGCGCAGTGATAAAACGCCGATAACACCGCACGATAACTCTGGCGTCTTGCTACGAAAATTACAGCAAAGTTTAACGAAATGAGCCGCAAGAGATATATCTATGTTGAAGGTTCGTTTCATTTAGTCTCTAATAGACAAAAGTTGACAAAATTACCAACCTGAACGTAACATTGATAACACGATGACATTTCGATCGTGATACTTGCGTACCTAAATTATCCAACTCTTATATGTGTATCATTTTCATTTATTTTATATCGAAATATAAAATGGAAAAATTGAATTCGTTTAATAATCGGCGTACATGGTTCATTCCTATTTTCATTTCAAGATCTTTATACAATTAATGAAATTGGAACGTTTTGGGAATTTCGATTTTAGAAATTGTAATATGAGATTTTTATCGCGAGCGCACTGATAATACGATGCTCAGTTTTGTGACAAATTGGCCACTCTCAAGGTGAAACAATTTGTAATATTAATTCATTCCTGACTGGACTGAGAAAGGAATTTTGTCAATGATTATGCTTACGAATGACACTTAATTCATCGCAAGAAATATTTTATTCTAGTTTGTTGCAAATATTTCACTTGTTATCATTAGGCTACAGATGTTCATGCATATTTGAGAGATTTATAGATGTAAAAATGAATAGAATACACACAGTATGCGAAGACGTGTATATTAAATATTCAAAATACAATATGCGATATAATATTTGACAAATAAAATACACAGGTACCATTCCTTTTCTTGTGCTTATAAAAATGTCAATTTATATGAATATTCACAGTTTAGATGCCATTTCTTCATTTGTATTTATAGGTTGTAAATTTGCATAAATATTCGCAGTTTGAATATTTTAGAAGAATTATCAAATTCTTGTACCTTCAATATCATGATTTACAATATGAAATTATTCGAATATAGGATTGATTTATGAATTATCTAAATGCACGACTTAGACTTCTGAACTTTGGCAATGACATCATATGTTTTCTTTTACTAAATGACAACGGCACGAAGCCTCTCTGAAAATAATCTGATATTATTTTGAACGCAGAAAATAACTGCGAAACACCGACTTAATTAACATATTAGAAATCAATTAATATTTCATTCAAAAATTAAAATGTGAGTTGGAAACCACAGGTCTCAGATAAATGGAAAAGTATATATTTACAAATGATTAACTAACTAAACAACAAAGGTATTTTTTTCAATGAGATTGGCTTGAAATTTTAGCAAACTATGTTTTCCTTACAGAAATATCAAAAAAAATATGTTTCTATTATTAATACTTCGAGAAGACAGATTCTCGAAGTTTAAGAAGAATTAATGAAAGCGATTAACAGGCAGTAGGTTTTGTCGATCTTTTTATCAAATCTATAAACTTCAAACAACGAATAGAGGGTTAAATCCTATAACCGTCTTGTTGTTAATTTCACTGGACACTTTGCGTTAATTGATGCGAATAATTAGAAAACTCGCCGAATCCAAAGAACGAAGTGAAGATACTCTTGACAGCCCGAAGTGGCTTTTAAACTTCCGCTAACGCAGTCGCTTAATCGCATAACGAAGTCAGGGGTCAAACACGTAGCGAAGTGTGCGAAGTGAAGAAAACGCGATTCGCTAACATGTGCGCTGACGTAGATATGTACTTGAGTATTTACGTAGCTTGGTAAACATATTTCCAGATTCTCTTATAAACGCGAGTATGGTTTCGATAAATACATATTTGCCATTGTAAAGTCGTGTCAAGTACGTGACGAACAGGTATGCTTCGATTTATAGTTTTCATTTCTATGCAAACTCAACGCACATAGGGGGCACATGATAGGACATATCAAATTTTATTTCACCATTAAATTGATACCGCAATTATACGCAATTCGCTTTGGACTCTGAATCTTTGGACTGTTTTCGTAGAAATATTAAATTTTTATTTCAAATAATCCTTTACAATCGAATATTTCCATACTTATAAGGAAAAGATCACGACTGATTACACGGTTTTTATTTGGGTGAAAGGAACAGAAACTAGTATTTGACGTATATAAGCCGCCATAAACTTAATACATTATTTGGTGTTAATGCATCGATATATGTAATAGCAGATGTAGCGATTACGTAAGAAAGTCATAGAATGCAATGAGCCTGATATTTATTGTCAAGGTCAACATTCTTAATAACTTTTTCCTATGTATATTTCCTATGTAATCGCAATTCTGTCTTCGTTTCCGAGATAATCACACAAAGCTTCAAAGTTAGTTTCCACTACACTTCATTCTGGCATATACGTAGGTAACTGTATTTTTACATAACTCAACCTAAACTCATCTTTAATATAAATAAAGAAAGATAAATCAATGGGTTATAAGTTAAGCTAGATTAATATCCGTAATAGCGTTGACATGATTTAATTTTTATTTCATTCGATTTTGTGTATCATAGATTCGATTGCTAGGATTTACTATTCTTTACAGATATAGCTACTATCAAACACTCTTTTGTGTATAACTGAAAAACTAAGATCCTTTTCTATATAATTACCGAATATATTAGTATAATAATAAATAAGATAGATAAGATTTATAAGATACAGATATATCTATAGTTTATATAATTTTACATATTCTGTAGCGTTATAAAGAAATAATTGAAGAAATTAAGATCCCTAATAATATAAAAGTTCAACTTATTATATTTATTAATTGAAGCAAAAGTTGAATGATTTTATGTAATGATAAAAATCTTCTTAATAAAAAATTATTTTTACTAAGCGAAGCTGTCCATGATAGATTTTTACTTTTAAATTAACTCTTACTTCTGAAATGTTTTTACTTTTGATCATCAATCAAATTGGGAATCATCTGCGTCCGACTTGTTTTTCAATGATTAGAGGTGTTTGAAAAAGTGAGCAGAAATTCTTATACAGAGAACATTCGCTTATATGAAATCCATTTATATGAACGAAATTTTAGTAGTGCCTGATTAATTGAATTCTAACTGAGCTTCCATTATCTAATCTACTGCCGAACGTCACTCCACTTATATGAACGTCTAGTAATAAGATATAAACAGTAGAACGTGCTTCGCAGTCGATACAAGTTTACAACTTTATTATGTTATTTTAAGAGCAAATATTTCGTGGCATGTATAGGATAGGCGTATGTGAACGTACATATAAGAATTCCTATTACTTGAACAAAAAAATAATAGGTGCTAATAGGGCTATAATGGGGAGAAATAAATGGACTCATGTTATATAAATCAACCTGTTCCTCGATAAGTTTGTATAAACGGAGTTCAAATGTAGCATCTTCAAATCTTGTAAGACCTTCCAATTGAGATGCTTAAAATTATATACCCTTCAACTTTTTTTAATTAAGTACTTGCTTCCGGGAAACTCACAAAATTTTCATTGCCCCTGAACCAAACACCCCTATTTACGGAGCAAGGATTAATTCCTTTGAAACCAATAAAACCGAAAAAAAGATTTAATCGATTTAAATGATTGAAACGATGAAGTATGATATGTAAGCGAAGATAGGAAAAATATTATTGTAAATAATGTCACAATAAAAATATTGATATGAATATGCACAACATTGAATATACTTTGCATATTACGTATCGTTAAACAATACATTTTTTAATCTTATTAAGAACTTTTAAACTTATTTAGAAAACTTCTGTAATTTTTTAAATTCTTTTAATAGATATCACTTACTGTAACTTGTGCTGTGTAAAAAATATTCTTCGTAGAAAACTTATGTTCATGCCTCATGTATATTGTACAAGAAATAATTTATTGTTTCTCTCAAATACTTTTCTCTTCATTTTTAGTAATAAGATAGACTTAGGAGAATTATTTGCTTTTATAAATCTGTACAGGGTACCTGTTACATACTACCAAATATACATACATATTACCACGATAATGTGGTGATACGTGTGGTATATCATAAACATGTTTTCTTTTATCCCTAATTTTTCTTCATCAAAAGAATTATTCATTATTTATTATAGATAGTAAAAATAATAGATATTGAACTGATAGAATTCATAGATATATCCTGAAATGTAATTTCACTAATTATTTTCCACGATTCCAAATTGTAATCAGTTCAGTAATAATCAAATTTCCCACGAATTTGAACGTAAAGCGATTCGAACACAGTTAGATTATAGCGCGAAAAAAATTGAAAAGAAAAGTGAGGCTTAGTGACGCTTAAGTGAAACCGAATAAATTTCGGCTCAGTTCAGAGAGGGACGTATTGTTCAATTTTGAAACAGCAGAAAAGCACAACAACAGTAGGACATGCATGCTCTACGTTACACATGTCGCAAGAAAACAGAGTCATTGGCGTGACATATGAGACGATATCGAAACGGAAATATCTAATAGAAATATAGCGCGCTTCTTTTACATCACTTCCCTTCAAAGGATACTGTTCCAATATGTTTCACTTTGACAAACATGCGCGTAATACGCACCTCGCAGGTGCCTTTCGTTTCATGACATTTCAGGATAATCACTGGTTCAGTAGATCCACGAATGTTAAAAGATCGTGTGTAACATACCAATTACGGAACGATATTTACGATTGTTACGATGTTGTTTATAGGCAAATTAGGGTGCAGGATACTTAAAAGATCGCATTTTTATCAATGTAGATATAAGATCAGAAAATTGAAAAAAAGTATATACAGGATAAGTTATCTAAGAAAGGCACCTGATGATACTAATTACATCTAAAAATATTTCAAACAAAAGTTAAGTGGTTTCGAGGACAACATTAATCGGTGCAAGTAGTTTTTTAAAAGATGGATACGTAGAGAATATTTGAAGGCTAAATTTATTTTTTTTTTTTTTTTTTTTTATGAAATCATATAATCAATGAATTACTGGATACAGTTCGACATTCTCTATAAAAAATGATTAACCTGCCTATGATCTATTTCGAAAAACTATTAATATAATAGATATTTTAGCTTTTACTTTATAAAACCTATCGTGTGAAAGAAAAAGAAAGAAGTAAGACACTATCTATATATTTGTTTCCCTTATCTTTTATACAATAGTTTTTACAAAATAAAAGTTAAAATATTTAATATTATTTTTCATCAATTTAAAGTAACTTTTTGTAGAAAACGTCGAGCAGCATCGATCAATGTATTAAAGAATATACGATTCCACTAAAAAAGAAACAAATTTAACAAATATAAAAATACTAATTACATCGATTAATTCTCTTTCGAAACCATTTAAATCGTCCTTAATTTCTTTAAAATACGTTTAAAATATATTTCGATATAATTAACAGTATCGGATATATTATAGGATATTTCAGCTTCCACTTTAAGATGATTCATCCTCTATACAAACTACATTTATACACCGTGGTCCTAAATTCGTGATAGGAGTGGAGCCAAAAAGAATACACGATTCAAAATAAAACAGAATCAAAAATAACGAAATTATTGGTTTGGAAGGTTCATTTGCAAAAAAAAAATCGTGGTTTAACTGAAATACACGTGTATTGGAATAAATTAAAATAAAATCGTGGCATATGACAGGATTCTCCTATAAAACGGCCACCGCAGAACTTCAAGTTTATTATAATTTGTTCAACATTATGTATTTTAAGCCATTCATTCTATAAATATCTAAATGTTTGAACACATGTATATTCGTGAATTCTCAAATCATATTTACAAACATGTATAGAATCGATTAGCTTTTCTATTTGCGAAGGATATATAAAGAATCATACATAAATTATAACGCAAGATAAGAAAAAAGGAATCAAATTTAATTCTTTAATATATTCTTGATAAAAGTTTATTAATGACACATTAACATAAAGACATTTATGATACATTTTTAATATTATGAACACGCAGTCTATGTCTTTTCAAGAATCACTGAACGTTTCACAATATAAAATTAAAAATATTCCATTACTATCGAATATATCGTCTTTTTAATTAAAAATCAATTCTTGTTCCTTGCAAAAGATTTAATTAAAATTAAATGTTTCCAATACTATAATTACATTAAAAATTAGATATGGTAGAAGGATAATACATTATTTTTATTCGATTACTTTTAATGTAAATATTAAAGAAGTATTTATTTATTCATGAGTTCTAAGAACCGATATTAGAAGACAAGAAAAACATTAAATCATCCAGTTCTAAAGCTTTATATTTCATTAGAATCTCGTTTTTACATTTCTCAGATAATTCCAGCAAAATTATTTCTCTATCGTGGATCATTTAGAGCATGCATGACAAATTTCAAATCATTCTTAACTGCCTAACGGTGCTATAATGAAAACGGTATTTTTAAGTTATAGTAAGAGAACAAAAACATATATGTAGTTTGAAACCATATGTATTCTTCAACAATATTACAATTAAGATTCGCTATGAAATTTCCGCAGCAAGCAAACTCTAATTCTAAAGAAGCTAACATGGATTTTAACATATTCTATAGTGCGTCTTCTTATTGAGCGGCAGTAAATAAAAATTCACAAGATAAAATAATAATAGTAGACGCAAAAAATGACAGGTAATACACAGTTTATTTACTAATGCGAAAAATTTCCCACGTTTTTAAATTGCTTAATGTCAATTGTTTTAAAGCTACACGTACAAATATGATTTCTTAAATTAAACTTATGACCTAAGAAGATCGATATTCTTTTTTCAGTTACAATTACTATCAATGCGAAATTAATATTTTTTCTTTCGTCTAATTGTAACTTACTCGCATTAAAAACCATATCTAAAACAAGGCCTCACTAATACTTTATAGTCTTTTGTACTTATATAATTCGCGAAATTGACACGCTTAATGGCCACCGTGTGCCATCTTATTACGGAATCAGAAGAAACTGAAGGATAACTGTGGTCGGGCAATTTTCCTGGGCACGCGGTCCCGCGTAAAGCAACTCTATAAATTGTGAATCCCTCGTACCGTTTCACCCTCTCGCTCGGACTGCGAAACGTCGCTAATTTGCTGGGATACGAGTAAGTCCTCGGAGCAAGCTCAACACTCGTGACGCAGCGTTCGAAAGTACGCTCGACCTTATCGGCCCCTCCTCCGCCGCAGCAGCGCATAAAATGCCGCTCGATGGGCTCGTCGTTTATTTTTGGAACACGCTCGACCTCTCTCGGACTCGGTCTCCTTACTTTTCTGTACTCGCATCGTCGAAAATAGCTTGGCGCAAGGTGGGTATGCGCGAGAAAAGAACGGAATCAGAATTTGCATCTCGACAGAATCTCACCGACGCGAGGCGACGCGTTTCTGGCCTCTTTTATGGAAACAAGCGCACGATACGAGCCTCGTTTCTCTTCCCAGCCTGGTCCATTTCAACAAATTTACACTTACCGTAGAACCCCATTCATCTGAACTTAGGGAAACGAACAGTTCATATACTAAAGGCTCACCAATTCTCCCTGTATGACTCTTCATTCAAATAAATAGATTTAATCTATAGGGGTTCATTTTCAACAGAATCGTTTTTTGCTACTTTAAACAATTTTCTTAAGTTTGAGCAAAATACGTACTTATTTTTCAATTAAAATTTGAGTTTGATTTAAATAAAAGATTCCAATTAAAATTTCGTGCCAGCAAATGAAATTCTACTATACAGGATCGGTCCGAAAGTATCGTATATCTAAGTAGGTGAATAGGGGATGATCCTTACGCAAAAATGGAAGGAAAATATAGAATAAAAATGTTTTCATCGATCTACTGAACGGTCTTAGACGTCATTACTTGAATTAAAGTCACAAGTCTTTAGAATATCTTTCCATGATTGAACCTGAAAATAAAGAACTTTTCGTAGACGCCAAAATAGTATCACAATCTCTACAATTACTAAGAATGCTAATTTTGTTTTTGCATGTTAGCATTCGGTTGTATCGTATTATAGATCATATTGTAATTAAATTACATCTTGTCAAAAATAAGTATAGAGTACTTTTGTTTTGACCGATAATGCATATATTTGGTTCGGAGATGTAATGAGTACATTCCTAAAACGTCTTGCTCTACTAGTTTTTTGATAATAGTTTTTAAAAATGTGAACTTAGTAGAGTTTATCGATGGGTAATATACATACATATTTTGTTGCTTAAGATTAACTCCACATTTGGAGATGACCTTTCTGCAACTATTTATTTATTAATCATATTTTCCATATTTAATTGTATCACTAGTATCTAATATCTAATATCTAGTATCTATACTAGTATCTATACTAGTATACTAGTAATATCTATACTAGTATCTAATATCTGTATAAAAAGCTTGCAGATAAAGCTATTTTGCCATAAGCCATTGTTGTGAGATCGTTTAATGATTGTGTTATAATTTAAATGTTAGATCAGCTATTACTAGGTAATTGATAAGCTAACATCATGTTAAAGATAATAAAAATGTCTACTTTTCAAATGTTTAACAGGAAAATCAAATAGTCCATTTAAAAACAACTATTAAGAAGCAGAAAGAAAAATTTGAAAATTTACTGTATCTCTAATGATTTCTAATTTAACCTGTATTATATTTTACGTATTTTTCCTTATTAAACACATGTCTGCCTCATGTCTATCGCTTTCGATATCCGCCGTATCATTTCATTTATAAATCGACTGTTATCATCTTACTTACAAAATTTCATTACTAATTTAAGGAAAGCAAAGAAACGAATCGTCAACTCACGTATTTCAAACGTAAATACTTCTACAGAAATATGCATATTTGCCTCCAATGTTTGTAAAATATATGTGAAGCAGACTCTTAAATGCTCTCAGCCAATAGAATCTATGTAATAATTTTATTATCGATATTCCGTCGTTTATGTTAAAAACGCGATACAGTTGTGTCAAACCTTTTATTTAATTAATGTCATTTTTAATAGCTATTACCCCAAATAAATTTAGACTCTGTCTACAATATGTTAGCGACAATTTTACGATAAATTCTACATTGAGATAAAGATAGAACATTGGCTTGACACGCGACAGCCCCTTTTGGTTATCTTTGTTAAATATTTTAATACATCTTTTACTTTTTCTAGGGCCATTTAAACCTCCTTAAAAAGATTAATTAGCATTCTTTATTACAATATAAAATACAAATTAGTGATACGTACATCATTTTGTCAAGTCGTTAGGTTACAAGTTTTCTAAAATAAATAGACATCAATAGGAGGATCCCGTATAATTAGTTTGCAAAATAGCACAAGTCTATGATCTAATGGCGAAAATATAGAAGAGAAAATACAGAAAGAAACTATACTTATAGGTATATTTATGAACAGATGATAAGTGTGAAGATTTAAGAAGACTAATGAAAAGTTAGAGAAGATAAGTAAAGAATCCTGTTACAAATCGCAACTGTAGATTTTGAGGGTAAAATTATACGATAATAGAAGAAAGAAACCGAACCTTGCATTTGTTTAATTAATTAAATTGTTTATCCCTCAATAACGCCGAAAAGTACATTAAAAACGTAAAATGAAAAACTCTAGAAAAAAATGAAAGGCAATATCGAAGGTTTCAACTACAGAACAAGCTAAAAAGTAAAAAATAACTTAATTATAGAAACTGAGATCTGTTTTTGTATCAGCATTGTCCAAGCAAAAATATCAGATACTTGCACTCCACAATAAGTATCAACTTCCCATTAACGAAGACATAACTGTTTTTCGCAGGTTTTACTAAGAGATTTACGTATGTATATATATATCATCTATACTCTTCTTGACGAGAAACTGCTTCAATTATAGTGAGTGTAATGAATCAGCGTCATACAATTATTACGCAATCGCAGCAGAAAAATTGTGATAATGCATTAAATCGCGATGAATATTTTCAGTATAGTAACAATATAATTAGCAACTTTAATTAAGTGTTTTTTAAATTTGATATTATCCATTATTAAACTAAAGTTGCATATACATATGGATCTTATACGTACGAAAGAATTTTAAAGTGTGCAAACATTCTACTTTTCGTTTCAAGAACAAGTATGCGTTGTGTTCGAAATATATCTTTATTTGCATTGCTTTTTATTTTTATAATACTATACTATTTTCTTTTGCTAACAAATCCATTGATTTCACTTTATTTCTTATCCGAATATATTGGTATTCCCTCCGAGCAAATTTTACAACATCTTATGTCGTAACAAGGTATTTTTTCAGTGTTCAAAATTTATGGGTAAAGTACTCTACTAATTATGAAACAGTCACTTTTATATATAAATACTTATAAAATACAGAATATCATGAATGACTGATAATACAATCAGCAAGAAAGACCATTCTACAGAAGAAACAAACAGAAAGAGTAATATAAGATTTTTCCATTTGAGGCTTTGTTCTTAAAAAAACCAAATTTAACAAATCATTAAATATATGAACATTTGACTATGTTTACTTGATGAATTTAGTTAAGTATTACTTGTATTTATTTTATTCCATAATTGAAAGTGTATAACCTGACAAAATATACACTTTATAAGTAATTCATTTAATTGAATTATAAATATTAAAGTCACATTTTTAATATTAAATTTCATTTATTTATATAGAAATAAGAAAATGTTGTCAGTTTTTGAATTATATAAATTATTAATACACGTAGCTCTATGAAGTTACATTTCTTTTGTGTCAAACATATCAGTCGAGAAGTTGCTTCAACGCTTGTAATTTGTTGCACGATGTTATCAATTTCATTTTTTATTTGTTATGATGTATTTTACATTGAATTATTTTTATCTGCAGAAAGAATAACTAGATCTATTTACCATACTTAAAGCAGTCTCAGTGATAAACTGTGAGAAATATTCCTAACCAAGGAAAAAGTGAGTTAAAAATATCTCGGTATGAATTTATAGACATGCATATGTATGTTTTAAGATTTGCAATTCTGTACTTAAAAATCACTTTTGCGGTCAAACGTTCAAAAACATCTGAATATGAAAATCATCAAACGAAACTAACTATATTGGAAAAACTTTCACAGGATGTTCATCAGAGGAACAACGCGATACGTAATTATCACAATACCCGTATCATTTCGCCAATCGTAAATTTCTTCCAGTCTTTCTCTATTTCTAGTTGTGGATATCGCGAGCATCGATCAAAATATGGATAGTAAGATGGACTACGTGTATCTTCAAAGCGCTTCGATTTTCGGCTATTTTAGGCAATCGAGTCCTCGTCTGAATTCTACGATCACGAATGTAATCGTTGCGCAAACCGAAGAGATAATTCGCAATTACGCATGCATGATCGGCAGTCCACGATGGAGAATCGCTATACTACTCACGGATCATAGGTTATCCTTATAACTCTACTCTAACACGCAATAGAAGCCGGTCCGTATTTATCAGCCAATATTAAAATGCTACACGTACTTGGAATGCTTCGGTGCTGTTGCGCGAAAGGACTGGAAAATATTTTTCTAAGCCATTTCTGCATCGCACTGCGTGCTGACTTCGTGTTAATTGATCTTTCAAAACCTTTCGTTGCATGCAATAGTTTAACCAACAACGGGTTCATCGCGCAAAAAATATGGCCTATACAAACGAAATGGAAATTTTGCTTTCTATTACTACGAATTTCGCATTTTGAGCAATCTATTGATGAAACACGAGGAAGAAGTATTGCTTAGAAACAATAGAAAGAAAAGTAGTACCTTTCTTGTTAAGTTTCCCGATTTCTAATTTTCCGCTTTATGTTTCTTTCCAAATTTTGATTGCAATATATCGTTAATTTAGAATAATTTCTCAACAAGTTACATGTTATTGGATGTTTCAATTATCGTATGTTAGATTATACAAGATCCAAGAAGATTTGTATAAACGTTAAGTTATTACGATTTGATATCCAATCCATATAAAGTTTCATTAAGTACTCAAGAAAAATTTGGGATTCTTGATCGATCACTGTAACAAGTTGTTTAATCACGTGGTAACGAACAGAATGTTCAAAACTAATCTGACCACCATTGAATTAATCTCCATCTCTGAATCGATGAAATACAAGGTTAAATTTTTATTATAGCATCGTATTCTACACCTCATGAGGATAAAAAGTCCCAAGAGAAACATGGGTCGTAAATCAACCGTTCTCTTGAAAAGAAGTATCAAAATTACGTTAGTTTTCGAACTCTATTTATTATATGCTTACATTTTACACTCAGATGCAGAGAAAATAGCATCTATTATCACACGTAGATATCCTAGATCCATCATTATTCCATGTCTTCCTTTTATTCTTCCTTTTCTTTCTTTCTTTTCATTATTTCAGCAGCACTGGACATTTCTACATTCCGGCCAAGGTTCTCCCCAATATTACACATTGTCTTTAAAAAATGAAAACTATACTCGATCTGATGTTTCAATTGTTCAACGAATGTAACCGATCCACCGGAACTATAAACAGTTTCTTTTACGACTTTCCAGAGGAAGAAATCCACTGATGTTAAATCCGGTGTACAAGGAGATTACAGGTAAGGAACAGATCGGCATCCTATCCACCGTGATTCAAACATTTCATTCAGAAACCTGCAAACTGGACAATAATGGCGCTCCACATCACACTAGTCGATCGTTTCACCAATTCTTTGAATGGAATGTTTAGATCGCAGTGGACAAGATACATATCTGTTGCGTAAACGATTAAAGCTTCGTTAATTTGAACTCATTAAAGTACAAACAGTTCATATAATTGGAATTCACTGATTCGAGAATTTAGTTAATTGTAAAGTAACTACAACTTCGTTCCAATGAATGAAGTTCCGATAAGTGGCACTCTACTATGCTTCTCCATGTACGTGTCTTTTCAGAAAAAACAAATATCGCTCCATAACTTTTCCTGTATTGAATAGATCATAAATTTCCTACAATATTACTTATTTATATATAATCCATCGCTTACCTTCGCAAAAAATATTGTACAATTTATTCAACCAAATTTCCAAACGTCAGGAATTATTATTAGTATTAGATGCTATCCTGCTACAATCAATAACTGCAATTGTTTCTGTAAAGAGATACACTATCATCCATAAGTACTTGGGCATTTTCAAATTATTCCAAATATATAAGCATGCTCCACAAATGACATTCTTTAATCTAATTTTATCTTCTGATCTTATACCAGGTAATCATATACTGTTAGTAGATATCGCAGAAAATAATAGTTAATCCTTAATGGACATATGTGTATCACCTGCGACAATACATTGTAACTTTATCGTATCGGATGTATTAGGTTGTCCGGAAAGTTCGTTCCGATTTTTAAGGAATTTGCTCGATATGAAAGATCATATTGAAAAGTTTTTCCGAAAAACCTGAGAGAGGTTGTAGAACAAAATGGTATCTATAGAATTCAATAAATGTATATCGAACGAAATGAAAATCGGAATGACCTTTGCGGCCGTCCTAATACATACAATTACATGCAAGACGATTTAAAAACTAAAAACCTGAAATATCGTATTGGATCATAATAGATTCATGGGTGGTGTAAACCGCGCAGATCATTATGGATCTATGTATCTTTATGGATCTTTTTTATACGAATGAGTTCCTATTTGTATATTTTATGTCAAATAAAATTAAAGCAACATTAAATCAATAACTCGTATTCGACAAATCATTATGTCATTAGTTGACACTGTATGGCAATTTTTATAAAGGGAAAACTTCGGAAAGGTATGAACCTCGAATAACGAAGATAAATTAAACGAAAAATTGCATATCTTACAATCTCATGGGAAGCATAATAATAATACTGCATAGTATGGTATCGGAAGTTATCTAGTGTATTAAAAAAATATCATACATTGACAACACATAAATAAACAATTAAAACAGAAACATGGAAATTGTGATGGAAAATATTAAAATAAACATTTTTATGCAAAAGATATATTTTCGTATCAAGTAATGGCAGTGTAACACTTTTCACGCAAGCACCAAGAAAAGCAACGATCTAACATCTAAGCAAGTCATGTGCAAGGCACTGACGTCCCTTAAGAGTTAATATTAATTAGCATAAATAAAAAAGTAACGATCAAAGGCGAATGAAAATTAATTCTGTAAAGGTACCTGAATTAAATAACTTTAAATGCAGCTGTTCAGTTTTGAGATGACACATTGAGGCAACTGGAATATATGCGATTCTAATCACATACTAAAAACATTTTTATATAAATTTTATAAAATACTAGCTATTCGTTACAAATAAATTGATGGGATTCGAATGATTAAGTACCTATATGCATATATCACATAATTTCTTGTTTCGGTTAAAGTTGAACAGGGTACTTAAAACTAGTTATTGCGAAGATTAATAATATAGAAATCTCCATTAATCATAGCTACATTTCTGATAGATTACATTATTCGTGCTTTATAGAAGAGCAATTTTAAAATTCCATATCTCACCCAATTCCACATCAAAAACTAGTTTTACACTTGATTTTGAGAAAATACCTACCATAAAATACCTACGTGTTTGTGTCACTTTCTTCAATATTTACAAATGTGCGTATTAATAACATTAATTATGAAGACTTTAATATGAATCAAAACTAAGCTAATATCATTGATTTCTTACAAAATATCCTGAATTTATTATTTACCTTTAAAAGAGATATTCGAATCTATCAAATTATTCCTTTATCCAACTATTTCTTATTAAAATACTTTCTCTTTATATAAAAGTCAGAAAATCAACAAAAATGAGTTTATTATATTTTCCGTGTAATCATACATCCACCTCTCGACCGAATTGCATCAGGTGTCCAAATATTTATAGACAGTAGTATACAAAGTAGATATAAAATAATACAGACTCCCTCCTAACCGAAAATAAAAGCATTTAATTGATTTGCTCCGACTTTAATTCGAACTACAGCCATGATAATTAACGATACTCAAATGAGCGTGGCGATTTAATTAAGGCTTTGGGGAAGCACGGCTTTTCGCGACCATCATCTTTACATAACAGTTTTGAAACAAAGTCACATCGTAGCGAATATCGGACCCCGCCACTCTGCATCTGCATCTGAACGTTCTTAAAAAGTATAGAACGATTACGCAAGCCAGCGTCCATACGGTACGCCGCGCCGCTTTTATGAGCATAGCTACTAAGTTTAGAGTACGACGATATGCCTGTGCGCGGCGTTGCGCGCCGACGCTACTGCCACCACCGCCACCTTCTTCCCACGTTTCCGACACTTGTTGGATAACGAAACACGAAAGCCGTACGCGAGCGCGAGTCAAGCCGAATCGAGCCGAAAACGGCCGAGCATGCTCGTATAGCATTGCGATTCCCAATTCCCAGTGATTCTCGTACGGGAGAAGAGGCCACGAAAAGGGCGCGAAAGTGGCACCTCATTCGACTAGGAATCCCACGCGAAACATACGATAGACACATTTACTGAAATGTACAGGTACGACCGAAACACGCGTTAAAACGCTCTGTGTTATTGGTCAGACGTGTAATGGCTCACGAAGGTGTTCTAACATTTATAGACATTTTTTATATACATATTATATTAAACATTTTGAAATTTCATTAGCTCTGTAAGGAGGCACGACTATCATAATTATATTGGTAGAATTTGGAACCAGTCTGGAAATGTGTATAGGTGATGTAAGATATTTGTTACAAGCATATACAATATACATACAGATATCACCAATAGGTACCCTTCTCTGCTTGAAGAACGTACGAGGGTGTAATTGTTACTTCCTGTGATGATGACAGTTTAAAGAACGTCTGTAATAGCTTTATTGCAGTCTACTTATTCAATGTTTTAAGGAAAACTTTATCATAAAGTTCAAACGAGAAATCTTGTACAATGGCTTATGAGAATACTTAAATATTTATAGGCTTTTCAGTTGTCAAACTTTTAAACTTTTTGTAAGTAAGTATGTACATTATGCGTATTATACAAAATATTTTGAGACTTCATTGTAATGAGATGTGACTAACATGATTACATTAATAAAATTTGAATCGAATGCGAAAATATAAGTATGTATGTATAAAAGTTGCAAGATATCTATAGCAAGCGTATACTTCGCAAAGATCGCCAAAGTTTTTGAATAGTCAATTATTCTTTATATTGAGTCTTTCGGAAACAACGTAACGTTTTTGGATTCTCCTAAATTCATTTATGCATCAAAAAATTGTCTACGTGGAATAGAGGATATATCTTTTATCTACCCAAACGTTAAATGTATATTTCCAATAATTTTTAGAGTACTTTCAAATATATATTTATGTAAGAAAATCATAGGTAATATTCTGATTATTCCTAACGATTAATAATATTTTGATTTTTTTTACAAATCTTCTTAATACTCAATATACATGATTTACGGCAAATTCCATTTTGCGATGATGTGGTAATGTGATTGATAATTGAAAATTGATAAATTCACTCAATATCTTCTAGCTGTCATACACGTTTTCATATCGGTTTCAAATTTTAGCAATATAATAACGATAATCGGTCTCATTACATTGCTGATGACATTTCAACAAGTTTCATATAACGGATATAATATATTCATAATAATTTTCTGCGGTAAATATTCGAACACTTTCGTGAGCCATTATACTGCGATCGGCGTTGAATAAATAATTAAACCAATCACAGGAAAAAAGTTAGTATAAATATTGGAATGAGTTACGTATTTAGAGCGATGGTGAAGAATCAAAAGGTGGATTTGCTTTTGTTGTACCAACTGAAGAACACCTACGCTCTATATGTGTAACGACGTTTATACTTGGCGATCAGTATGCAATTTACCAAGAGAATCGTACAACCTGATGGATTGTTGTATCCCTCCAAGTTTTGACGTAGACTTGTAATTCAAGAGCACTGAGAAATGCTATTCGAGTGGACGAGAATGCATACATGCGTACAAATAGTTTGCATCTAGAGATCAAATTTTTATCAGAGATGCGATAATTCTGGCGTTTCACAATTTAAATGCGACAATAGATGATTTTTTAGAATAGTATTACATCTTTCTTTGTGAAGATCTTTTTGATCTATAGTCTGCCCAACTAAACGAGACAATAGATATAAATAAATCGTGATTATTGCGGCCACGCATCTCGTTGGACAGGCTATAGTAATTAATTTGCTAACTGTTATAGAAGGCTTGTTGAAGATTACGTATGTGTTAATATTTTACAACTTTAATATATGTATGTATATGTTAACTTAATTAGTATATAGCATAATTTTTCAGAAACATGTTCTTGCTTAGTTAATATTGTTAATATAAAATAAATTTTTTAATCTAGTAGATTATATATACTTCTTTGGTTTTGCCCTCAATTATAATTAATTAATCTTATTAAACATTTCGTTAATATAATAGTGTACAGCATGAACAGAATATAACATGAATTATACATTATATTAACATCAAAATCTTTATTAAGTATAAAATAAAAGTAACATTTCATCACTATAAATAATTATTATACTTTACCAAATGATATAATGTTACTCGGAAAATACAAACTATATAATACGTTCCAATAAATCTCCCATAATATGTATCCCGTAATAATCTATACTCTCGTATACCATTAGTTTCTGTTATTATCCGTCCTATTATCAATCCCAAAATACAAAGTTAAAAGAGATAGAAACGTGCCGCTGTGACGAAAACGAAGAGCAAATGACATCAAGGATTTCCAAACGAGCATAATTATTAAACCGTAATGAGAAACGAACGCGTGTCATGCCCATTACAGAAGCATTTTCAAACGACGACACGACTCGCCTCCTGATAAACTCAAAACGAAGCGAAAACATAGATGAACGGTTGAAAAGTTGAGCCTCGTGTAAAATTATTGTACGAATTAAATTCGCGGCACCGTTTTCTTCGACGTTTCCATGTTTCCGCGTGGCCGTTTCTCCCGCAAAATTTTACTAAAACTACGCTTCCGCGGATTTATTATACATATTATGTATGATACAGTGAGACGCGTGTCACTTATTTCTCGCATAAAACAAGCTGCTCGCCCTGAGGGTACCGAATACTAATTAGGATAAAAACCATTTGACGTGGAAAGTTCCTATGTTCATGGAAAACTCTGTCTCGTCATGATCGATATCACCAACGTTCACAACCCGTACTTGCCATCCGTGGTTACGAAATACATATATACATAGTTGTCAAGTAGTTTTCTACGGTACAACTTTCAATTCTCCTACTAAATAACTTGAAACTCATTTACAGTCCATTATCCAGCGTAATCCGAAATTTAAAAGAGCATCATATAAAATGTATCGGTATATATCACAAAGCGATAACTTCATTCGTACCGTTCAATTTGACAGAAAGTAGAGTTTCGTAAAAACAGGATATCGTAATTGAGACAATTACACAACAGAAATTTAAGAGTGAGAACGCCATCGAAATGTTTAAACTCGAATTTTCATTTTCGACGTAAATATTAATAGGTTTATTATTTAATTGCAGATAAATACATTACTGAGCAAAAATTTCAAATTAGTTCAATTTATATTCAGTTTTTTGCACGTATTATCATTCGTTCGAAATGCATGTTGTAGAAAAATATATGGTAATTATATATGTAGAAAACTGCTGCCATCTTGCATTTCGATGATTTTTTTAAATGTTGTGGAAGTCAACATTTTGAGCAACTTTTTTCTTTGCATGTTGCCGCCAGACTCTTTCAGTTTCCGAGATACATTTGCAAAGAAATGTCGATACCACTACAGT
The DNA here is from genome assembly GCF_024516045.1 of Bombus affinis. Taxonomy (NCBI): domain Eukaryota; kingdom Metazoa; phylum Arthropoda; class Insecta; order Hymenoptera; family Apidae; genus Bombus; species Bombus affinis. Next base: position 19,939,950 of record NC_066344.1, read on the forward strand.
GAATTTTGTCTGTAATTGTACATCCATATGATATTGATTTGCTGGCTTCAATGACATCTAACCCAAACCTACATAAATCTACATAAACTATAAAGAAATGATAAGAATTAGGTTTGAGTTAGGCTTCTTTTTCATTTGCTATTAGTCGCGCGATTACGAAGTCCATTGTCAAATATAGCACAATTTCCATTCGTGCTGCCGCGTCGAAGGGTCGCGCGCGATTACGAAGTCAAGGCGCGACTCACCATGACAGATCAGTCACATACGACTACAAAGTATATGGAATATATAAATGCTATACCTATATCCAGAACAATCACGCGCCGTTGAACGTCATTTTGCTGCTAGAAGTGTGAGCACTCGTCACTGAAGACGTTTTACTATATAACACTATTAACTTATAATGCTATGTAATATTATACAGTAATGATATATAATAATAGTGCTATAATTAAACATAATATTATAATATATAAAATACCTTTAATATTAATTTAATTAATACTTTAATCATGAGAGATTTTCTACCCTGATACTACACGTATGTTGGTTATTAATATTTGACAAAAACTAAAAATTTAATTATTTTATATTGCTCAGCCTCTCCAAAAATATTTTTATCCAATAGTAATAGTTTGCCGATATAAATAGACTACTAATATGGTTCCATTAAAAAGATTTAAGCTGACCTTTTTTCGACATCGCGCGCGACTGAGCCGCGATACTTGGCACGACTTGCAGCCGCACGACTAGTCGCAAGTGGAAAAGAGGCCTTAGGCGTTATTTTATCCGGCCGTCGTGAGGTGGCCGGAAACCAACTGCATACATAGTCACGGATGCACAATTATAAGCAGAATTAACTATAGTGGTACCGATAGCTTTTTGTAAATATCTCGGAATTAAGATCGAGCAGTGATTACATGCATAGAAAAAAATTGTCTAGGATCATGCCCCCGACAACATTTTAGAAAAGTCATCGAAATCACGATGACAACAGCTTCCTAAATAATTATCCTTGAATTTTACGAAGGACATAATAATTCCAAACTGTTACACGATTGTATGTAGATATAAATATAGATCATGCTATCTTCTACTATCACGCTATATACAACTTATATTAGTTATATGCAATTTCAATCATAACAATTTTTATGATCTTTTCGTATCGGAATAAGGTGCCATTGTAGGATACAAATGTGAAGATAAAGGGTTATTAATCGATTACATACTTATACCAGCATCATACAGTGTCTTTCTATCGTAACTAAAATGTACCGTAACGTAGTTTCTAATTCTCCCAATTCCATAGTCAAAACTAGTTATAAAGGTCTCTTCCAATTAAAAATAAATCGTAAAACAAATCATTTAAATTCAAATGTTTGAACAAACTCCATTAGCATACACTCGTACGTTTCCAGACACTTTGCTGAATTTGTGATAGATATATGCGAATATTACTGCCTGAGATTTCTATCACATTAGAGGAATCTTCTTTATTCATTAAAAACTAAAGGACCTAAAAATAGGGAGCTATTCATACACCAAAATAAATTCACAATTGCTAAAAAAATATTGACACGCCGTTACGTTTGTTATAACGTTTATTACTACTACCATTCGCCTAATTAATTAAGTATAAATACGTAAAACAAATTACGCATCATTTGATAGTACATACTTAGTAATACTTTTTAGTAATATTTTTATGTAATTACATTTTAAAAATGAAATGTATCACCTGATAAAAAACACTTCACTAGGAAAAATGCGCTAATACCTTTTGTAATCACCATAATTAAATTACAACTTATCAACGATGAATTAAATTCTAGACAGTCTTGAACAGTTCCGTATACACAAGCTCTAGGAAAATTCAAAATAAAACTCAACTTCTTCTCTAAAAATGACCAATTCTTCTACATTCATTTCCACTTATCTAAAAATTTGTCGTTTCCAACAACATCAAAAGCAAATAAAAGAACGTGCCGTTTTCAAAGGAACAAAGATGCCTCAAAGAAAACACGCATAAGTCGTCTACGGGTTCACGAAACGTATATGCGCCTTTGGACAGTTCGTCTTCGCATTCCCCTCCAACGAGCTCGTAGTTGACTTTGACCCCAAGCAAGCGAACTCGAGCGAGACGTAGGCGCGCGATCGGTGACAAGAGGAACGTATAATCATGTACAGACGAACTGATATATACACAGGCGACTACGTCGATCGGAGCGTGTATTTCCACGCGCATACGCGCCAGCAGCGCGCGAGCGAGGAAGCGAACGAGTCGGTGGAATTGCGACGACCGCGAAGCGTGAGTAGAGAGCTTGGTCGTGCCCCTCTCGTCGCACGCGACGATTGGTCCACTACTCTCTGTCTGTATCTACTGCGGTAGCAGTCGACGTATTTACTACGCACCAGCGGAATAGAAGCGATGTACAGTCTTGACAAATAATCCGTAACTTGGCACCGGTGGATACGCATCTTCGGCGCGGTGCGATTGTAATCGCGGATTGAGCCAATTATAGATCGGTCCACTGTGGATCGGAACATACTCCGATCTCAACGGAGGTAAACGATTGCAAACTACACCATCGCTCAAAAGTCCGAACATTTACGGCGGCTCAGGAAAGTATTTGAATACTTAATAACAACTTTTATAAGTATTTTTGCATTATTCAAAATACTTTGAAATTTCATTAGTAGTGTAATGACATATGACTACCATGATTATATTTGTAACGAATTTGAAAACATATATATAGAAGTTATAAGATATTTAGAATTGCAAACATATGTATGTTGAGTTGTTCCGAAATTTTATCAGCGAAATGTAGGAAAAATTTGAAATTATTGTATCTTTACAGAATTAGAATGTATTGAATAGCTTCGTGATCATTCCTGATATTTAGTAGAAATTCAATACTTTCCACTGCCCTTATATTCTACTCATTTTATTAGAAATCTGTTAGTTCATTCACGTCATAAATGTACATGTCGAGCTGAAAATCATCATCACTGTAAGTCAAAATTTCGAATATTTGAATTTAATATTTCAACTTTTAAAAGCACCATTCGTTTTGCAATTCACTAAATTACGTTTTGTATAATTTGAGAAAATATACTGAATTTTTTATTACGCAGAACGATATTTTATAAAGATAACAGTATTCTGATTTACACCATAATTATTTTGAGTCTTCAATATGTGTCTTTTAATATAAAATATTGAACAGAATAAAATTTATTAGACTTTTCGAATAGATACAGGGTGGCAGAGGGTGATACTATGTGAAAAAATAAGTCAAAAATACAGAATAAAATTTTTCCATATGACGCTTCGTTTTTGAGAAAATCGAGTTTCAAAATTTACTAAGTATACTTTAGTTGAGCTACGTATCTATTAGATATCTGTACACAAACAAGAGATTATTAACATAAGAAGATAAGTCAAGAATATAGAATAAAATTTTTCCGTTTCAAGAAAATGAAATTTAAACACGTTTAATTAGGAACTGGTCTAGTACATATACATTTCCAAATTTATTTTTTTTTTTTTTTTCATAACGAAGCATTTTATGAAGAAATTTTATTCTACATTTTTTACTTATTCTCAAACATAGTTTAAACGTTTGTCGATTATTTACTCTTGTGCAATCTGGAAGTAGCCAAATTTAAGTATACTTGTGGAATCTTCAAAATTGATTTTCTCGAAATCGCAATCTTAAATGAAAACATGTTATATCAAATTCTTTTCTTATTTTTTCACATAGAATCACTTCACCTCGCTTCAGCCTGTATAACGAATTGTCCAATACTTATGACCAACAGTGTACAGTTGCATTTGTAAATATTAGGACATCTGATAATTCCATATGAAACGTGACAATTAATCTAAATTATTAAAAATATAATTGTTCTCTGGTAATTTCGTAGTTATACAAGCGACCCAATATTTGTATATGTATTATACACACTAAAAATTTGCTTCATTTGTAAATTGGCAAGAGTTGCAGTAATGTCTATAGTAACTTATAATTATATTTTGTAACATAAATCCTGTTAATAAAAAATTGATAAGAAACTTCAAAAAATTCATTATAAAGAAGTGTTGAGGTTGATCAAAATATTAATCAAAGTAGTGAACAAGAGACGTAATAGATATAGATAACAAAAAACCGGATTTTATTATTAGGTTGTCCGGAAAGTGTCTTCCTTTTACAGACCCGTCTTTTACAACGATACGTGAAACATAATCTGTCGAACTTTGTAATCTTTATCTTGATAGAACAAAATATTTCCTTATAAAACGAAAGAAACTTTTCGGATGACCTAATCTATCGAATTGATGAGATTTCTATTCCAATAATAAATATATGGGTTATTTATAGTCAAACGTTTCAAGGAGGATGATAATTATAAAATGTCTGAATAATTTTTTGTTAATTTTTCAGGCTTATTTAAGTTTCCGTAAGTTTCGTAAGGCCTATTGATAGTATATGTTTTTACGGAAATTTCAGAATGCTGATTTCAATAATTTAAAGAATGATCGAGACGACCTAGTTACTGATAACGATAAGTCACCATAGAGGAAGTATCTTCGACAGATGTTTGTTACCACAAGCTTATCAGATCGCGTAATAGATAATTAACATATTTATGTAGTAACACTCGCGATATATCTACGTAGAAACATATAATTATATACATTTTCATAAAGTGCCTTATTGATGGTAATTTTTGTTCTTTTCTGTAATTAAGATTTTTATAATTGCGCTTTCGTAATTCTTCTTATTCCCGTCGTCCCTTCTCTCTTCTACTTTGAAGCGATGCTTGGTAGTATATCCAAGACATTCACACGAGAAATACGTATTTCCTACGTTTACACTATATCGAGAATAACGCAGGTTTGCATAAGTGTTTAGTTACACATTATTATACCCTTATATATATTATAATATTATATCCTTTTGACGCAATTACCTCGCTTCATGACCGTTGACCGAGGAAATCTCGAAACGTTTGAGATAATCGTTAAATATCGGCGCATTTCTTAAACATGATGAAATTCATCCATATGGCTGATTCGCAATATTCCTCTGCAATTATTTTCATGAATTAGACACTGTCATTTTTCGTATAATAGCTATATGACAATAACACTCGAACAATTTTCAAATATTGTATAGAAAAGGTGCTAATATGGTATATTGTTATCTTTTGCAGGCGATTCTTCAGAAATTAATCAACTAATTAACTAAAACAATATATGTATTACTTTTATCTAGTACTCGTTTTTTTTTTCTTTGTTATGTCTAAATAACTGAAAATCTTCAGTGAAATAAAAAGTAACTGAGGAAAGAAAGATAATATTATTTGCAAAACATACTAATATATGCATGTATGAATATAATAATATTTATTTCCATGTTCGTTTTGAGCTCATAATGTATCCGATTGACATAAAATCCATATCTCATAAAAGTGAATAAAATATGTTAACAATATCCTTTCTAATACTCTTAACTCATCGTCTTGCTCCGAGAGAACGGAATTATTCAGAAAGACTGTTGTGTCTGAATGAAATGAAAGTTCTTCTTGATACTGAATTCCATATTTCTTTCATTCAGGATTCCAAATTATCATCGAACCTAGGTTTTATTTCTGTTTACTATATGTATTTATATTCAATATTTAATATTTATAGTTAAATAAATTCATGCATCTTATTACTATCACAATATTGCCATATGCCACGACTGCTGCCTAATATTAAATATTTAGAAACGACTAATATTCAGAGAAATTAAAAAGCCTTTGAAGGTGATGTAAATATCTGAAATTATGACACGGAACTAAGAATGCTTGAAATTTATTTGCTTTCACTTTTAATTCGTTATATATTTAAATTGCATATACTCGTACAATATATGTCCCTTAAAATATATACTCTTTTTATTATGAAGTTTCAACAGTTCCAATATTTACAGGGTTCTGTACATATTACTATCTTCTCCTATAGCATCGAGTATTATTTTCGCAATATTTATGTATTAAGATGAAAAATTTAAAGAGAAAAGAATTCGTATAGTTCGCCGATAGAAAAACGACATTATTTACAGCAATATATATATAATTACATATACAAAATACATATCATTCATAATGAATTCGACAGGCGTTGAATTAAGATAGCAAGCATAGTTTTAATTGATAGAATCAATGTTTATCAGACCATTATAAATTATTATATCTTCTAACAAACAAGATCGCGGTATGATAAGAATAACCGGGCACAGGCATTGAAATTTCAACGTGTTACGATATTTGTACAGTTGCTTCGCCACATAATATGCAAAATATGGGCGACCGATTGCCGTCAGTGACGTGTCTTCTGCATTTCTTCGAAATCGTTGAACCTTGCTGCAGTTCAAACTTTTTACGTTTCAATCTAGGTTTTGTTTTATGCGGGAAAAAGATATTTATTGTTTCACTCTCATAAAATTAATGGTACAATTGTACCAAGACATAATTTAAGAAAATAACTTGATTCTTACAACTTTTTTGACATCACTGAAGCTTATTGGTATTTGAGATTCCATTATAAATAGAACTACATATGCCATTAAAAAAAATACGAATAATTATATTTACTATACCTTTCAAAGTGTCTTTTCATATTTTGGATGTATTATAGCGTGTACTGTTTTATATATTAATATTATTCTTAAATCGCCCGTCGTCTCGTAAGAAGATTAAGAAAAATATACCAACAATAATAATATCCTCAAATTTAACGAATTACATTTTTCTATAACTTTTCTACAAATAGAAAATTTTTAATACAGAAATATGATTCGATCGAAAATTTGCTTAAATAACGCAGCTACATTAATTTCCCTTTTTGTCTACGCGAAGTTACTTTGCAAATATCGTCGATAATAAACGCAAAAATTTGAAAGATAATACGTCAACGAAATCGGTTTGTTAATCTTGTTTATATTTTTGACATATTTTTGTTTGACGAACGAACCTCCATGCACTTGAGTTAATACTCCGGTCAGAGGGGAGCAAGAAATGCTTTTAACGAGGTTTAGACAGATAAAAACAGTATCGGCTAGCTACGCGTACACGTTTTATTCAAACATACGCAAGCATGGCAGGAGTTCGTCCGATTCCCAGTTTCACGAATCTTCCATCCGTTGCGATAAGAACGTTTTGATAGACAAAATACTCGGGTGACTTTCTTTTTTTCTTAAATTCGACCTAACGCCTGGCCTGATTCCTCTTCATCACTGTGGACGATAATTTCAAACCAGACGCACAGCGATTAAAACAAAAAGAAGAAACGAAGAGATAAAGTTATATTATAAACGCTATAATTTTACAGAACGTGTGTGACATATCTTTTTGACAAAATAGTATGAAAATTGTAGTTACACATATCGTGGATGCTCGTGTATAAAATAAAGTTAATTATGATGAGCAATCGAGATGATATTTTAAATTAAATAATAGCTTTTCTATATGCAATTTTGTAAAACAAACGAAATGCATATTAAGATAAGATAGGTTTAAGATTTCGTATCCTTGTTCATATTGTATACGTAACAAACCGTCGTCGTTTTTCTTTGACAAGAATTATCTATTCCATTCTCGCTCAATTTTGCTGAAGATACAGAAAATAGATTTTTTATGTACGTATATTAAATATTCAAAAATAGTACTAATTAAGCCGACTCCAACTACAATTTCTGTATTTTATTCTGCAATACTACACAAATTTAGATTCTAACTTGATCTATATTTTCTCACATATTTTTTTATGAACGAAATACACATATAATTTATTCAATAAATTTTTTTATTAACTAACATTTACATTCATATATCTAAAAACCTAGATTATGATGCAATCATGGAATGGACAAAATTATACTAACAAATAACAACATATGGAATACGTACTATATTTGAACGCTTCAAATTCTTCTTTACACTTGAGTAAATTATGCCAAAAAATGTATTGTCTATAGCGTAGACAGTTTACATGAAATTGAATGTTGATTTTGTACTCTTAAGTTTTATGTTTTTTTTTTAATAATGATCGAAGGTATGGTTTCGTCTTCAATTCGTAATATTATAGTAGAATTAGCCATTTTGTACAAAATATGCAAAATTTGCACATGATATCAATATGTTCGCTATTACAATGGATTCAAAGAGAACATCATCTAAAACTATGTTTTATTCCTCATGCATCATATGTTGTTTCTTATATAACATACTTTTATTAAGTCAATAACTTAATTAATTTAACCAAGCATGTCAGTTATGTATTCATTTATTTCACAGCTTAGATTAATTTTCAAGCGTCACGTGCACATAATATGCAGCGCTAGTAACGAATATGTTTATATTGTTTTTGAAAGTAATGTTACTAAGGAAGCTATTATTTGTGAATTTTTTTAATTTTCTTCTAGTCATAGCTAATCTTCTAGTCATCAGCTTTAAAACCTAAACCTGCAAACATTTTATGAAGTCCAAAGCAACAATGTTCTTAAAGAATAGTATTACATAAACATTATATCTGCATAACAAAAGAGTATTATAAGCCTAATGATACACTACTTTGATTAAAAAACTTACTTTCATAAAAGTAAAGGCCTAATTTTATTATTTTAAATTTAAAAAAATTGATACAATTTTATATTATATATTTATTTACCTAATGGCTTGTCTGAGTTTCTTCAAAATTCTCTGAGTGAACAGCTTGCAATTGTATACTATTAATTATATTGCGTATAATTACTACGGTACACAAAACCTAAGAAATGAAAAAAACATTTTACGTAGCGGTATACTTTTTACATTCACTCCACAGTTAATGAAGACCGATATAAATCAAGACGTCTTCTATCACAGAGGAATCATTGTAATGTAGATTATATGTTTTCACGTTAAGAATATTTAGGTATTATAGCTGTACCTCTTCGAGTATGCAGAACGTCTCACAGAAACGCTCATCAGGTTCGTATATCATTCACGTGTAATTCTAGTAGATGGCAAGTCCTGCACAGTCTCATTCTACTACGTATGCCAAGTAGCGTAGTGTTACGTGGTCTCCTAGAAGAGTTTCCAATCTTTTCCTACGAACAATACTTCATTACAGTATACTCAAACTGAGGTCTATCTTTGACAGATGCTAATCCTTTTCCTTTTATTTTATTTTTTTTTTTTTTTTTTTTTTTTTTTGACAATTAAGTATTGTTACTCTCCAGAATAATTTTTAGAATTGAAATTAAAATAAGTGTATCCTAATTTGAAATGCTTAAAAAATGCACCTTACATTACTTACATTATTCTTACATTCCTTTACCTTAATCTCCAAAATTTTTGTATATTGTGGATACATGTATATTATTATATCATAGTTTTTTAGAAGGTGGACTCATAGGAGAATATCGAATAAAATGAATAAAAATTTCATTGTAATCTAAGTATTTGACTAGAAATAATTCAACTATTGATTACATATAATATGTATAGATATTTATCATAATCCTGTAGATCCTTTTTTCAGAAAGTAGAATCATTTTTTAGGATGTTTTACGCCATTAAACATAAATATGTAGCTTTTTCGATTAACAAAGATTTCATTTGTCTCAAATAATATATTTAGTCACCTATTAATACCCAAGTAATATATCGTATGAAACTAGTAACTAAAGTTATGTGTTCAATATATCATAAATCATAAAAGTAGAAATGTGAAGGAAGACGAACATTTTGTGTTATACTAGAGGAACATTGCGAATGAGATTGGTGTTGTAAAATTAATAAGGACTAGCGAATGAACATACTATGAATCAGTAACGATCTATCGTAGTAGTTACGCTGCTACGTTTATATGATGCAATAATCAATGTGTCGCTTTCCACGAATTGGAATTTTTCCTACGCGCAATCGTTTTAAGGCAATCGTATGTTTGGTAATCTTGAGTAAGAGGATGTCCTTCGAGAACGAATTCGTGACAACTGGAAAGCTAGCAACGAAAGATGATCGGTTCGGTTTCGAGGATGTCGTTGAGTTTCATTGAGGAAATTCTTTTTAATCTTTCAACTTTTTTCCATATATGTATATTGCATATATTTTGTTAATTTCTCCAACATCTCACGCCCTTACCTCCCATCATCGGTCGAAGGATAAATGAAAACGAATATGAAAATTTATCATTAAACAGCAAGGTTATTTTTCAACCTTTGAATGATATCAATGACAAAAATTCTACTGGATTTTACCACATGTAATTTATTCATCGGGATTGCGTAACAAGATTCATTGGAAACTGTTTACTCCTAAGAAATCCACGTTATCGAATTTGTCGTGTAAAATATTAAACTGTCGGATATTACAATCGTAGCAAACACCAGACGCGATTACCTTGAGAACCTTTCAATGGTTATCGATCACTTGAATCATTTGAAATTATCAAAGAGGGAAAAGTTTCCATAAAAACCTTATTGAAACCGTTAACCCTATTGATTTTTTGGCTCAATCAAGATTTTATACAATTACAAATTGTTTTAAGCTTGAGGGAAATACGGAAAAACTCTTGTTGATATACGAGTATAGTGATTCTACTACCATTAGCATACTCAATGAGAGATACGACTATTACAATTGTAGATAAAATTTAAAATTTATTTGAAAGTTTATATAAAGCTACGCAAGTTACGTTACTTGTAAGCACATACTTGGTAGAAAATGAATATATAGTATGGATAGTTGCCTCAAAGACGTAATTAATGCCAAAGATAGTTTCATTAAACACTTACGTTTATCACTATGACATATAATGAATAATTAATTGATTAAATAATTTTATGACTTTTATTTATAGCACTTTGCTATTTGTTTTTGATGTTATCAATGTGATTACGAAAAGTTTCTTTGCTTATTAAAACAAATGTAAAATTGGCATATAAAAATTCGTAAACTTTCTAACGTTCATCGAACGATCATCATGATAAGATATTTATGGGCTATATCTTCTGCAAAACTATCTTTATCCACGTTATCTCTCTAGCAGTACAACAGAATACTTGAGCATCTTCAATTTCTATTTAGTACATTCCAATTTTTATAAACAAAGTATTAATTATACATATTATATAATTTTAACATAATATATTTATGTTAAACATAACATTATGTTTATAACATAATTTATACATATTACGTAATATATACATAATTACAATATATAATACATTATATTATAATATAATATATAATATATACATAATTTTTATAAATACATCTGTAATTATATCACAGAAGAAGATTTATAATTAAACAGTGAAGTTGTAAATCTTGTAATAAATATTTCCATTGAACTATATAATTTTCATTAGACAATAAACAAATATAGAAATCACTTTTTGCTATTAAAATATACGATCATCGTGCGAACCTTCAGCTAACAAATTTTCCGTTAGAATTATAATAATTTACATTTTCTGTCCTTTATAAAAGAGCGAATTTAAGATTCAGTATGTTGTCAGCTAATTCCACATCTTTATATTTGTCTTTGATATTAAATATGTATTTTCGTCACTCTCTTGACCATTTAAGAGGCATTAATAACATATTAGTAATACAGATTAATGTTAATTACATGAAACTAACGCAACAATTAAGCTAATATTATTCGATTCTTACAAAATACCATAAATTTAACATTTATTTTCGAAAATCTTATATCATCGAAATTATCAGATTATTTCCTTTTTTAACTATTTCATATTAAGATACCTCTTTTTAGCTATTAGCTGACATAAACGTCTTAATATATTTTATTCCTGTGGTCTTCATATACCTGTCCCATGTGAAAATCATGACGCTTCAAATACGTTCGAAGTATTTTTTTTTCTTTTTTATATCCGTATATCAACTAGGTTCAAGAACGTACTCTTCGAGCATAGTCGAATTGCGTCACATTTCAATGATCCAACAGGCGGTTGTATGCGTAAGGCGTAAATGCGTATAAGCCAACACACGCATGCTGTAAGAATATTTTATACGGGACACCGTAACTCGCCGGGAAAAAAAGAGGAATGACGTTCTCCATATAAGAGATAGGAAGAAGGACGAACTGAAAGCAGGGAGGAACGAAGAGGAACGTCCGAGAACGTAGGGACAAGCTGGTCGACTGATGAAGAGAAACGCGAAAGCGATTCAAGAGGAACGAGGAGGCTCGAGCTGCGGCAGAGAAGGGCGATTAAATAGCACGCGAGGTCAGTGCCTCGAATCGGAGATCGGGCCCAATCAGTATGAAGCAGATAAAACTCGTGTGTAGTTTCCAGCGAGGTCTTTGCTTAATGAACATTGTCGTTCCAAATGAATTTTCATATATAGCTTTTAATAAACGTTTTAATATGGTGAGACCGAAGAGTAGAAATTCATAACTTAGAATTCAACAAGGTTTCGACATCAAGATCATAGAGATTTATAATATCTATGAATCCTTTTACGTTTTTGTATAGCCTAATACTTATATATGTGTGTATCCGATGTTTAGGTATGTGTAACAGTTATTCATGTATGGTTGTTCTTGTGCCTATAAATGAAAGCAAAAGTATTGGTAACAAACTATTTTTATATTCCTATATATCTTTATAATCTTGGAAAACGTTTAGTTTATCAGAATCTTTTTTACAATAAGTAAATACTATTAAATAAGTAGTCTCTTTTTCATAATTACATTTAATTAAAAAAGTATTGTAATTAAAAGAGCAGTGTCTTTTTACTATTAGATTAGATAAATATAAATATAAAATGTGTAACACTGAGTCATATATTGAACTGTGTTTTATGAAAATTATTAATTTTTCAAATACGAAACATATAATATATATTTTGTAATATAAATGTAATATAAATAAGAAGTAAATGATTTTATTGAAATTTTTGCATTTTAGTTTTCAATTACTTTCGGCTAAATTCGATATGTTACTTTCACATGAAAAGTGGAAACTCACTCAGCCAATCGCATGTTTTATCGCAGCAAGCAGCGTATGATCAACACGTGTCATAGAACGTCACTCAAAGGATTAAAAACTAGACAGTACATTAATGTACCTAATAAATTCTACCATTTTTTTTTCTAACTTTTAGGTATTTATAATAGATAACTTTCATATTTCGAACTTCCTTCGATGTGTTACAGATAATTATTGGGTTATACTGGAAGTATAATCCGGGTTTTCTGTGACATAGGTATTCCAAGCGTAATAAAAATAGAATCGGATATAATAGGATATGTACATCATCGTGTCTATCGAAACTGATAATTCTTCTATTTGTATTGGCGACTAATTTTGTTTTGAAATTAACATACTCTTCATAGAGTAAATATGAAATTTGAAAAGCGGAGCAAACAACCAAAAATTGCATCACTGAGTATTTGAAGTCGTATCTTATGCGCTATATTTCTCAGAGTTATCAGCATTCGATTTTTACTTTTTGTCATACACTTGATAATTTCTATACGAAAAGATACAGAAGGTTTTAGGAAATAAGATAGTACTAAGGGGCAGTTTTACAGCAATATCAACAGTTTATTTCCTGTTAAAACCTTAGATTCTACGTATTTTTCCAATGTATTAGCAAAAGTACATTAAATATTGGAGAATTTATTTGAAGCAAAAATATTCAGTTTCGATCGAATTATTCTCTTTCATAATATACTACATATTCAAAACAACGTGTATGTTCAGAATAACTTAATATAATAACTATGTAATAACGAATAAAACTCAGAATGCAGATATTTTCCTTGCGGAAGGTAAGTTGTACATCCTTCCACTGACGCGCATATGTACATTTAGTATTACGCAGAAAAAATTTGCATGGAATTATTAAGTCTTCCCCGTGTTCCACCAATGCAGTGTGTCTCTTTCCCAGATGGTCTATAGAGTCGACTCGGTCAAGAAATCCTGCTAACAACTCTCTTTCTCTCTCTATGCCTTTATCTACGTCTGTCTTCGAGTACACTCCGATCAAGGCCGTTTCCCGGTGCACGCTGGGAAAACTGCTTCTGCCCGCCGCACGATTTTTCATTTATTATATCTCAGCGCGAGTAACGCAACGGAATACTCAGTCTCTTGTAACCGACGTGAAGCAGAAAACCTGGGCTTGGAGCTTTTATCGCGAAGAAACGCTTTATTAGATGCTTAGCCAACGGGCATACAAGGGGTGCGTGGTATTCTTGTAACAACATTGAGAAAAACCGCGATACAGACGCAACGTGCAGCGCACAGGTATATACAGAGCATGCAGCGTGCAACGTCGTACGCTCATCCGTGTGCACCTTCGCTCGACACGCTGTGTGTATCTGTCCACGAAGCGCAACATACGTAACGAATGTGCGATACTCATTAGGAGAGTCAAGGGTATGTTACGTGAAGAGTGCGGTTACGCTCCGCGTCTGACATTACGTCACTGAATGTGCATCTGTCGGTGAACACGCAACAGATTGCCGGAGTTTAGCACGAAGAACGTACAAGCGCCACCGAAACGCGATACCAATTTGCTCGGCTGAAAGGGAAAACGTTTCTTTCGCTTTTTTCCGAACGTTGCTCGATTTTCATCGCCAACGCACATGAAAAACGGTTACCGAAACTCCCCTCGATTTCGTTGTTTTTGCTTTCCTTGCCATGCCAAGGAGAAAAATCAAAAAAGCGTTGATTTTGGTAAATTCTTTTTCAATTTGTGTGAGTTGAATTTTGGAAATATAAATAGTTGAATCTGGAAAAATTCTAGCTTTAATCGCACGCCGATGCCTAGAAGTACAATCTACATATATATACAATACAACAAGTATTCGCATATCACTGTAATTTTTATACTATTCGTATACTAATATACTAAGGTGTTATACCTTCATAAAATTGCTATAGATATATGCACTTCCTTTTTGGTATTTATTGAATAGCATCTTGAATAGATCACTTTTCCGGAAAATTATCTTTTTTAGGAATGAATGGAAATAGTTTCTGCAAGTTCGTAAAGTATTCATTTTCTTGTCATGAGAAAGTGTTTTTCCTTTTTTTAATTAACGTATCGATAAGATGAGATAAATTACTACTGAACGTTGAATAATTTTTGCCAATTTCTCATCGGAATAGAACTTCCTTTTCTCTATAATTGATACATTCGACGTTCAATTAAAAGTAGGATTTATTAAGTAGAGTTTATATAGGCATCAAATAATAATATACAGATAATATCGAGATATATCAATCATAAAAAACAACATGATCTTTCCGCGTATTTCAATATATTAAATTTCGTAATATGTACTTAGTAGTAGGTTCATATGAATATGATAGAATCTGATGAAAGAGAAATTTAATTTCATTAGATCGAAGAATTCGCTTCATTAGAAAATGTACAAATATTTTTCAAACTGACATCAGTGATTGATACGACTTTATTTGAAAATTGTCAACTAAATCATGTTTTTCACCGTTATGAACGTCGAACAATAGAATAGATTAGAAGTTGTAATGAAAATAGGAGACCTGTATAAAACTGTGTTTATTAAGCATTTAGTAACCAACGTAAATTAATGAAAATAAAATTCAAAAGTTCAGCTGTTATATTCAAATGAACAATAAAAAAAACATCCTCTTTTTCAGAGTTATCCTAAGGTAATGTAAATCATATGTATCATGTGATATTAAAAATAATCTAAATTAATATCGGCAGCACTTAAAATTATCAAAGTCCTCGGATTAAAAAAAAAGTCCAACCATTGCGCATCTTGATTTTACCTGATACTTTCACTAAGTACTCGATCTTCGTTCAAACACATCTATATTATTCATTGCGACAACTTATTGAAACTTATGATTATTTCATTAATTGTTGTAGAAGAAAAATTGAGCCGTAGTTTATGAATAGTAGTGAGCCTCAATGATTGGGTACGTACGAACATAACATCGCTTACAACTGAAGATGTATATTGTAAATAGGTACTGTTATACATTTCTTCGTGTTCATTACCAAACCATTATGGTACATATTTGAAAAATCAAAAATACATTAAGAACACTTCAAAGCAAAATAAATTTCATCGAAGCGCAAGTATTTTGAAACAGATCATTGTTAATATTTCAATGTGACAAAAAATAATTGGCAAACAATCATCAACTTTTTTGAATTAATGGGTGATACGGTTTTCTCCTAATGTTCCTATTTTGATGCTAATAATAATTGCTGCTAATAGAAGTAAATTTTAGAAGTGTACTTTTTCAGAGGTAAACTCTTTGTCTTTGTTAATTATTTACTTCTTGCGTTTAAATATAGTTTCTAATTTGGAATTATAATTTTTTAAGGTCAAACGTTTACAATCAGTTTCTTTTTAGACAGTGTGATTTAAATATACGTAAACGATTGGAAAATAATTAGAAAGTGTAATGAAACATTAGACTTACCAAGTGTTACACTTACAATTATCGAAATTGTATAAAATATAAATAAAACAATTGTAGATATGTAAAGTATTAAATATTTTTAGATGTAAAGGAAGTCGACTTGGTTAATCTCTCTGTCTATAATTAACTTATCTTTTCTCAACATCTTATTTATTGAGTTAGAAATTATAGAAAATATGCATTGCTATGTTATTAAGACGTTAACAATGGAGCAGTAAAATAATGTATACAAATTGTGTATATGCAATACTCTTAACAAACTTGTATAGATTAATTCACATATCGATTTTGTCAAAATAAATACAAAAGATATGTTAGAATAATGTGTACTTTACAGATACTCACTACAAAAATCGAAGAAAGAAAAGAATTTCCATGATTTTCAAGAAATTTGAATTTACAATTTATTGAAAGTACATAGAATTACAAAATTCAGATGGGAGAAGAAATACTAGTGACGAAAAAGATATTACGTAAATCTCTCGAACTTTCTTTTATAAAGAATATTAATAAGCCTAATATTAGGCGCTAATATTAAAAAGCCGAATATAATAATTTCAATTGGTTAAGAAAGTTATTCGTAGTCATCGAGTCGCATCGATTGTTCACAACTTTGATAAACTCACAACGCATTGTTTCCTATCTAAATATCTCGCTACGTTATGCTATGATTTAACATTTTTGTTAATGTATTCAATGTTAAAGGATATGTAATAGATTAAAAATATCAATATTCATCCAAATGTGGAAAAAACCGCGCAGGCGTACAGAATCGCGTCACAAAGTAACGGACGTTCCCAATCAGGCCCGACACTTTTACCATATCACGCGAATCTCTGATGTCGCGTTTCAAATGACGTAAGCGTCTGCCGAGTTTCTTGATTACTCGATGGAATATTTTAATTACCGTCTACCTACGTGTTACAAAGTCTTTCGCTTCCAGAATCAAGTTTTCGGACATTATAATGCTGACGACAATCCACCGATACGACGATAAACAACAACTTTACAGGGATCGTTATTAATCGTCGTATAGTCATCCTGCGAATATTAACCGCGACCTAGCACTGAGAGATAACGAGGACATAATTACGATCGACTTCACTAATCTAGCATTACATACGAGTATTACACGTAACGACCGTGAAACATCGAGCTCGTCGTGAAATACAGTCACGCGAGAGATACTACTTGCTTGATCTCTTGATCGCTTTCGAATACAAAATTCTCGCCTATTACTAGTCAAGCGTCCGAAACGGCGCGGCGCGGCGTGTCGGTAGACAATGCGTGAAAGGTGGTGTTGCGCTTCCGCCAACATTAGAACTACTGGCAAGAGAGGAGCGAAACGATAATTGCACTTATTCGAGGGTGACTCGTGGGAGAAATTCAAATAACAAAAACCTGTCACGTAACGCGCAACTTCCAGAGTTGCTGAGAAAATCGCCCGGGACGAGAAATTCTACGAGAGAAAGGTGAACCGGTGTTTTGACGACGGATCGGGCGAGGCTATAAACACGATCGGCATTATTCTGTCGCAATTTATGGTAAGTAGAAATCACAGCCTTGCTCCAGGCAAGGTAAATAGAGTGTCGACCACTGCGTTCGGTGAACACTGACAACTGACGGAATGCGTTTTAGAAACAGAACAGGAATTCGCCTTTATATTCGCCGCGATTTTCTTTTCGTCGCATAACCTTTCCGTGGTTTTGGCTACATTCAAGCTACAGAGACAACGAGCCGTGACTCGCGACGCGTTACGAAATCGTCGTTTTTTAGTTATCCTATAAAATTTATTGTCACTAAATATAAAACAGCCGACCTACTATCGTCGTCATCGCGTTTCCTCGAGGGTTCGCGTTACAAACGTCGCGATCCTTGCCGGCAGACGTTCCCAATCGGGAATATTTTCACTTTTATGGTACTACGAATTTTGACGAGAACTTAGAGCAAACTGGAGAACATTTGGATCAGGAATTTAGTTGAAACTTTGAATGCTAGTAAATTTTGTCGTCCTACTTTAAACAAACGCCACGTTATGGGATTAGATACTCAGTATTTTTCTAGATATGCATTTATGAAAACTTTATAGGTACAAAAATGTACATGTGCATAATGCGCAAAGAGATATAATTTATACAATTTTCGATAAGCGAAGCCCATATTTAATTCTGCACTTGCATAAATGTCTCCAGTCTACCCATGATAGAAATTTAACTGTAACTTTGTGTCTGTTCAAATACAGTTGCCATCAGACTCTGTAATATATAATTTACAAATATTTTTATGAAGATAAAGGATACAATTCAGCAATTCAGCAGTATTCAAACTTCCATTAAATGAATGACAATCGAGTCTTGTGCTCTATTGCACTCTATATGTCAGTAACATACGTTTCTTAAGCTAAACGCTAGGTCTAGTAGGACAACATCCAATTCTACTTCGTTGCCGATACATTACAACCTATAACAACGCAAAGGGAAACGCAATTTAAGCTATTAAGGACTAATGTTGCGTTAACGCAATATTCTACTTGCAATTTTTATCGATCAATCTATATTTCCGAATTTTGTTTTATAACATCGTGATTATGAAAGGGAATTGAATCCCCGGGATTTACATTTAGTTCATCTAGATTCTACAATTTTATAGAGTTTAGAGAATTTAAAGCCAAATGACAAGCTGTTACTAGATCTTTAATAGATTAACACGTTTCTCAAAATTAGTGCCTTTGGCCGACAATTTTTGTCCCTTGTGACTTGCAATCGAAGCAGGTGGAAAAGTGGGCGACTGAAAAAAGCGAAGAAGCTTCTACCGGTCCTGATGGTCGTCGGTCCGAAAGTAAGCGGAGGGAGAGATGACCTCAAGATGATGATATCGGCAACGTGGTCGTCGTAGGGTCGTACACAGAGGTGGCAGAGAGAGAGAGAGAGAGGGAGAAAGAGAGAGAGAGGTAGAGAGAAGAGTGGCAGGAAAGGAGATCGACAAGGGAGACGCGGCAACGACGCGACGCCAGTGTTGCCTCGTGCAAAAATAACGTGGAAAGCCTGCTTTAAACTCAGCCGACCGCACTTACTCGAAATATACGCAGTGCGCGCCTGCCGCTTCTACCAAATCATTTTTAAATCTCATTGAACAGTAGACAGCTTGGAAAATTCGCATTAATTGCGCTATGCTTCGTTAATGACGATTGTGTAATGTGTAACGTTGTCTAAATACCGCACGGATAAAGCGACGCGACGTAGAACCGCTTTGATTCTCGACGTTTGCGTACACGCCGTAAATGGACGGCGCGGAAACCGATGCCTCCAAGATCGTTCGGTTAATCTTTGCTTCCAAACTGCCCGATTATTTTTAGAGGAAACTCTATTGGCGTTCCGTTCAGCTGTTTAACGGAAACGATTGAATTAAAGCTGTTCGAATACTTCGGAATTCATAGAATTTGGGGTAAAGTCGTTCACGATCCTTCGTCGAGCGGAACACGATATCCAGTTAAAGTACCAACTTTATTCTGCGAAAGCTTTTTACTCGTACGCTTTTACATTGGATATACGTATGAAATTTATATATTTTTAAATTTTTATTTAAAATTAGTTAATATTTAGCTGTGTTATAAATACAGTAAAAAAGTAGATTACGTTATAAGCAACTAAAATTTAATTATTTATAACAAGAACGTCGATTTAAAATTCGATCCGTTAATGGGAAGTTTGGTATTGTCCCTTCTTATTATTTGAAAAAGATCGAATAATAAGAATAGAAACTGAAAGAAATTGTTACTTGAATATCATTATCTATAAAATAGACCAAAATAAATGATCTTCTTTCATATAGAAACAAAATTAGTCAAAGAGTGCGCAATAATTGGATCGGATAATGAAAGTTCTATTACACGTGCAATAACGAAAAAAAAAAAAAAATGAAGAATGTTAGTTAAAATAACTATTCTTTCATGTGATACAAATTTGGAAAACTACATAACCAGTTACTAATCACACACAGCTGCTAAAGAGTTATTTGATTACCTAGATGCCTTTGTCGGAGCTTTATTTGAACTGTATCTCTATTGATATACATCAATAAATTCCTACAAAGAATTCTGTGTATCACATTCCCTTATTTTTTCTTATTTGCTACTCCTAAGAGTTCATTATAACATTTTATGGCATATACAATTTCTCACTTTAATATTCGGACAACTTTTAAAACAGAATAACTTCTTTTGAAGTGGACCAAACTTCCTTTTTTCAGAAGTTGGAAGATTTAGTTTGCTAAATGACGCGTTAAAAAGATTTAGAACTATTGCAACTTATCGACATCGTGAAGAAAACAGTAAATATCGCTTCTTCCAACATTTCTTTCTGAGCTTGTAATAAAAATGTAGCCTGTACATGCTGAACATTTCATCATAATCGGAAAACATTGCTATGAGGTACAAACGGTAAAAATCACAGATTTTCACGACTTTCGGTTAATAATTGTAAGCAATCTAAAGATTCTTATTTTTTGCCCGTGGCATCAACCGGTTTCGATAAAATCTTTAGCATAGGCTACGACCTACAACCTACAACTGACATAAATCTACAACTATAGGTTCAGAAAGAAAACTAAAAAGCAATCTTTACTATTTTCTTCGCGATGCTGATAAATTTAAGTTGATCCAAATCTTCTTTACACGCGATCTAATTAATTAATCCTTCTAACTTTCCAAAAAAATTGTCTTAAGTCACTTGAACGGAAATTATTTTTTTTTTTTTTGAGAACGTCCGAATATTAAAGTGAGTAACTGCAGATAAATATTTCCGATATATTCATTCATTTAAAAAGATACTGTCGTAACTCAAATTCCTTTCTTCTGAAGAGTCGGGCCAACTTACATAACGTTAAACATTCCATAGTGACAAAATAAATGAATAGAAGAAGTCGTTATACGAAATTCAATTGAATATAATTTTTAATTATTACTTAAAATTAGAATTTTAAATTGTTCTATGGATCGTTCTATCGTTCGAAGGACAAAAAATGTATCTTTGAATATCGCATTATAAAAACAAAATACGAATAAACCTATTCATCATGCAGCTGATTGGATTTACAAATAGTAAGATTTTTCTTATTTATAGCTGCTCTGTTCTCTCATAAAACATTTAATAGTAATACATGTATGTACGTAGTGAAACATTGAATAGTATCTGTGTGATAGATAAAACAGTAAAAAAAGAGTCCTGTACCGACAAGGACATTCGGTGCTTATGTTGTCAGTTCGTATCCAAACAGGTTATGAGAACAGTGTTTTTTTCTTTTCTCTCTAAAATTTCTCTCTAAAAGACTCATCCTGCGAAGAATTACAATTAGACAAAGATAATAAAAAAAGGAAACCTTATGCTGTTGATAAACGGAAGAACTCGCAGATAATCTTTATCAGATAGATATTATTTAAAAGACCAATAAATAACGAAAAGAGATTTTCCTTATAGTTTTATAACGCCTGTGTATGATGTCAACGTTATTTTAGAAAAAAATAGTGAATTCCACTAAAAAGAATTTGTAATTTCTGACTACAAAAATATTCTCTGTATATTATGCATATGGGCATGTTTGTTCAAACATGTTTTGACACCTTCAGGCACGCATTGTATGAAAAGAAAACATTCTTGTCCAGAATGACGATCTGCGTATGAAAAGTAACTTGTTTATACAGATTCGATGCGATAATGAATCACCCAACAGTCACATTGATTAACCCCATTAATTGAAAGATACAGAAAAATGATACTATTATAAATATCATTTTTTCACAGTTTATCTTGAAATTTACTATTACTTATATCATTTCTTGAGATAAATGAATTTATGAAAGCCAGTCAGTTATTTTTTGGCAATTAAATATAAATCGTGTAAAATCGTGTACCTGAATAGCAATATTTAAAAATTTACGAAAAGTAAAGTTGACCAGTTTGATTTTTACATAGACTCCTTCATTTATTACACTTCTTTTTTAATCGTTGTCCCAAAGTCAGTCTTTATCATTGGAATAACATATCAATCTATCAAGACTATAGAATTTTCACACTTGTATTCACTTAACTGATCCAACAGAATCTTGCATAGTAGAAGACCTCTAATTATTTTGAACAGTGTATACAATATTAACATTATGATAACCGATGAAATTTTTTGAAGTTTTCTTTTAAAGTTCTCTTGCAGATCGAGAAAAATGTTTTGTAACGTACTATATAAAAATAATATATTTGGAGGTACTGAATTTTTCTATAAATATAACAAAAATTAGATTACTAATTAAAATTGTGCTGGACTCTAGCTAATTGTCGATGTAAGAATGTCTCCTTATATCCTAAGAAGGTTTTCAAATTTAATTCTATATTATCAATGCAATGGTTTCCTCAGGAAAATTCAGAAGCTGTTCATAATTCGTGAAAATCAACTGCCTTTAGAGATGATACAAGAATCAATGCTTCATTCTATACAATACTGAAAATTGATAAAAATTTGTATACATCAGTTACTCCTACAGCTGTTGCAAAGAATCCTCTAAGGAGGATACAATTAAGATTCCATATAATATTATTTAGATAGATAATACAAGAGTTCATAAAACTAAATTGCTTTTAGAACTATTACGCGAGAATTTCAACTTTATTTCATATAATACAATACCAACTGATTAATATAAAAATTTAGAAAAATCAATTAGCTTTTGAATTCTGCACAACGTATAATACAAATCAACCTTTATTCGTTAAAGCATATGCAGAAGACGATGATGGATAATTCGATTCGCTGGTATAATACAGCATCAAATAGAATTCCTTCGAATTCCTTGTTGTTCTATAAACGCGAAACGCTTTTCACCTGCTTTCAAAACGGCATACAATCCAGAAAGAGTAACAGCGAAATAAGAGGTCATGCTAAAAGAATAACACGTTTGGGGATACCAGGGATTCTCGGACGACGTCTACACGCAGTTGCCGATCGTTAGAGCACAGCTGTCTAATCGTCATGGAAGAATACTGTGTTCAGAGCTTTGTAATGACGGATACGACTTGTGTAAACGAGTACTAAAACCAGACGGATGAGTGACCTCTGCTGGTTTTCACGGCTCTCGAAGCTTCTTCGCACGAGCTGGAGATTCTACAGCTTTGAGAAATCGGGTTAGACTTGCCTGACGCGGTGCTCGTATTGCTTAAGGGCTTTTCATGTTTCGAACCAAACCGCGGAGACCTTTCCTTTACTTTCCTGTTTCAATAATATCCGACGAGTACCGGCATTCTTTCTGGATATCCTTGACTGCTTTCGAGCTCCAAGGTTGAATTTTCAATCAAAATTTTCAACCCGACTGTGGAAGTCTGAATAACGAAATCACCACGACTTTCGACTAAATTGACCGAATGTAATAAAATATGACATTGCGCAATGAGAAATGAATTAATAAAAAGAAGAAAATTTTAGAGAAATTGATCGTTATTTGCAAAATGGTAATTAGACTTGAATGCAAGATCTAAATCCATCATGTATGTACATGTGAATAATTAATTGCTATTGTACTATAGATTTTTGACAAGATTTTTTTTTGTCCCCCATTATCTTGAAAAGTATAGTTTCAAAAATATATGCATACACAAAATCCTATTTCCCAATTCTCAAGGTTAAAAGGATAACTGAGATAGCTGAGAATCTTCACAGAACTATATGCATACGCAGTTACGAACCATACCAGAATTAATGCAAAAGCGCTTCTTTATTATTCTTCTAATTTGCGGAAGTTTTGCGTGTTTATCAATTTCTGGTTTATCCTACATACTTTTATAACTTGATTCATTGTAATACAGAAGCTTTTTAATTTTCTTATTTTGAATTAGCATATTGCCCGAAATCATGGCAGCTACAAAAACTTTATTTTTAATCTTCTACACATTGAAGATATTTTAAGGTTCATTAAACTATCACTATGTCTGCAGATCATATAGATACAATATCATCTCTGCTATTCTAGTAAACAAATCTTTTAATCAATCCATCTGTCAAAAGGTCGGTAGAAAACAGAATTGTACTTTGTACACGATTCCAAAAAAATTATTTCACAATTTTAAGTAAACATATTAAGTTGGCAGTAAATCAATAAATGGCAATATTTGGATTTTTTGCCACATCCTCTATAAAGATCGAAAGTATGTAAAGTTTGCTGCCATTCAAAATAAAGCAAATGATGCGGTGATACAGTAATCGCTGAAACGTTAGGACTGAATCTCAGAATTACAGCCGCCGTACACAATAGTTATGCACGTCGCAGATAATACCGATCTATCCTCGTTTATTTATAATCTTACTTATACACGCGACCAGCCGCGAGTAGAAACACCACGCCGGAGATACAGATATTTATACACAGACATCACGTGATTGCACACTGTTTCGCGCCTTGCAGTGAACTTTGCAGCTACACTAAATGGATTTTTCGCAACCGGCCCCTTACATATATCGCTACTTTTCGAACCTCGAGAGCAGACGTGTTTGCGAACCACCCTTTGTCTCGCTTCACAGTTCACTTGAGAAAAAGTCCACCATATAGACAGTTATATCCGTGAGGTATCCTCCTCCGTGACGAATCGCGTCAATAAATTTTTTGAAAATTTATTGTTGATAGCTGTAAAATTCTTACCATTTGTTTTTTCATATCTTTATTATAACTGTTTTATAGACGATGCGAATAATTTTTCTTGTTGATAGTAATTTCCCTTTCTATGAATTTTATTCAAATAATGAATTATAGGAAGGAACAATTTTACATCTTCAGTTGTATGGAAACTATACAGTAATTTTTTGTATATAATTAATTAAAGTATCTAAAGGAACATAAACGTGCAAGCTTCTCTTCATTTCATTTTCAATTAATTTTAATTCTAATTAACTTCTAATTAACTTTACGTTTTTTATATCGATTTTATAACACTATTCGTTACAAACCTTATTCTTGGAAATTCTCTCAAGTAATTAACGGTAGGATAACATTCCTATAAATATTGATATATTTTAAAATATTTTCTTTATTTAATTCTAAATCACTTCAAATATACTACGTACAGTTTGCATCGTACATTGCTCAGTCTCTGCTTTGAGAATTTTTATTTAATCGATCAATTCAATAAACCTATGCATATGCTTGTAAAAAAAGTTGACACATTTTAAAATCAAAGAAAAAATCTTCATAATTCATCAAACATTCATTAATTTTATATTATGTTTTTCCTTTCATTCATAAACTTTATCAATTTTCATAGTGTTTACCATAAACCTGTGCGTTGTTTAAAATTGTATTAGTCACATCATATCTGTTTAAAGTACACTTACAATTCTAAAAAAAAGGAAAATATTAAAATAAGCCAAATGAAACAATAAAAAAGCAGCTCTACTCTCCAATAATTTAAGTAAACCATAAAAATCAACTCAAAGTCAATTAAAATCAAATCACTTTAACTAACCACTTGAATATTTGCAGCAGTCGTTTAAACATTGGGGCTGCCTTCCTATTGGTGCAAACTTTTCAATTATATAGACTACTTTTTATAAATATGTTATGAAATTTCATTAATACTGGAAATTTGAAATGTATATAAAAACTACAAAATATTTAGTAAGTGAAGTATTTAGCAAATACATATATATTTTTCAGAGATCATAGAGGAAATTTAAACGATTATCCATTACGTCAATAAGCCTCGATATTCAATGGGACCATCTGTAACAATTATATTCATGCTGTGAGTACATTAATTGTTTATTAAATATATGTTTTGTAATAAACATCTTGTAATTTCTATATATAATATTAAACATTTTCAGGTTGCTTTTGAATTTGATCTATATAATTATGATAGTTGTATTTCACTGCAATTCTAATGAAATTTTAAGTAATTCATATAATACCTATATAAGTTAAAGTTTTCTGTGGTTTATAATGATCAAATTCTTTCGTAAATCGCTGTTTGTGTGAAAAGCACAGCGCGGTACTTCAAGTGCTTTCCAAGCTTATTTACCGTATTCTTGTAATAAATACAATATAAATGTGATATATTATTCATCGATACCTATATTTCGTGGAATATTAAAGTAAACTGAAATTACTTAGATCAGAAGGATATTTGAGACAAACTATATAATTTGCCCTGTAATTTTCCAAATTCTATTAGGAACAAGTTTTAAGTGATCCACATTTGGAAACAGAGTATCTAACTTCGTTATTAGTAGCATAATAAATTTTGAAATAGGTCGTATACTTACATTAATAGTTCGATGGTCATAAATTTCTAGGAGGATATAATTTCTACTCATCAAAAGGAAAGTTTGCTCAACTGATGTTAATATTCTCAGTTGTAATAATCATAATTCAGTAGCGCGTGTATTGCTTTATTTATGGATGTAATTGTGTTAGTTTTTATATAATACCTTCTCCTTGACTGAAATAACCGTATCACGCGTAGGGCTCTTCAAGTTATATCCTCATTTTTCATACTGTTTCTTGTTGCATTTAGAGCATACAATGTTTTTCATTCTTTCATTGTCATATTGAAGACTAATTATGACCCCCTCTCTTTTTTAAATATGTTTATTTTATTGATACAGAAACAGAAACTTAAATAACATACCGAACATTCTTCAGTTACCTTGCCAAATTACAATAAGTTCCAAAAGAATAACAATCGTGGAACTGCTACTGATTGACAATATATAAATACTAACAAATAATGCACGATAAGTTTTATTATTCTATGCAAAGTTTAAGATTGAACTTCAAAGTGTTGAATCTTAACTTAGTTCACTCAAATAATACCACCTGATCCTAATATTCAACGAAATATAGATATCGATGCGTAACGCAAGCACGATTGATGTTTATCAATCTATTATCAGACAAATAATATCAAATATTCTTGTTTAACAATAAGGAAGCTACTCCAATATTTATTGATTTGAAATTGTATCCATTGAAAGAGAAAGAAAAGTATAGGTTTTATATCTCTATTCCTGAAATCGCGACGATATAACCGACGAAGCGTCGCTGTTTACCGGGAGCCGTTTTATTTTTCTCGATTTCAGAACTCGCAAAAGTGGTCCGCTTTGAGGGAAAAGTACCACCGCGGGAAAAGTTAACTTCGCCAACTGTTAAACCGCGGTAAATCGATAACATGCTTTTTTTAAATTCCGATGAACGGAGATGTTGCACACGCATCGTTAGAAATCAGACCGCGGCTACACTAATATACACGAAAGACCGCACGAGCAGCCAACTTCTATCAAGATTTCGCCTGCGATTTTTACATTCATTATTCCCTGGCTGAATTCGAACGGGAATTTCGATTCTCCAAGCGAGAAAGCGCCTGCATGAAATTCTTCCGATTTCAGAATGCCAGAAACCGTTTTCCACGTGAAGAACAGTCACGCGTAAAAATCTTTTTATGCCAGAGATTCGATCGAGAGAATAAACAACTAAAATCGGAAGAAGCCGTATGAATGAGTGCGTATGAAACTCACACAGATAAAAGTACATCGCAAGAACGTGTTTCCCTACTCCACCGTTACCTTTCTACATGCCGCAAATATATTCTATTCGTTGTATTGTATGAACACTATTGTTCATAAATACCTATTTAAACA
The DNA here is from genome assembly GCF_024516045.1 of Bombus affinis. NCBI lineage: Eukaryota > Metazoa > Arthropoda > Insecta > Hymenoptera > Apidae > Bombus > Bombus affinis. Next base: position 19,968,119 of record NC_066344.1, read on the forward strand.
GTTTAATCAATTTATATGAGCAGTTTTTGAATTTGATTAAAATATACAAATTAATAATGAATTAATATAATAATTAGAAACAACACTTACTACCTTCCTATAGTATTTGTTGATTAGAAATTATAATATGTATAATATACAATTTACTAAACATTTTATAGAAGGTTAAAATAATATTGTAAACTGTAATTTATTTAGGATAAAAGAATTACGCATAAATATTTTGTATAGATATTGAATTCTACTAAATTTACTCTATAGAATAAAAGTGTACAGTGTAATATGCAACACATATTTACTATTACATATATTTATATAATAAATGTTATGTATATATATCTATTACTTAAATGCCATTGCTTACATTAACACCATTGGTATTTCTATTAATCTAAGAAAACCACCTTAATTTAACTTATAACTCAAACATTAAATGATTACAATACTAGCTAGTTCTGCAAAGTTTGATAATTACATATGAAAACTACAGGGAAAGATATGTCACATTTTTGGAATTTTCAAGGAAAATAATTTTAAAATTCAGTACACTGACAATTTATCTTATAGTAGCAATACCAAATCTTTGTTTGATTTCCGGATTACATATATATTTTTGTAATCCTGTTGAACATTTCAGAAAGATTGATAGTCATAACATTAATTACACCGTTTCGTAAATATATATTAAAGCATCGCCTCTTAACCATCGAGTAGCAAAGAAATTAGAAAATAAAAAAGTCGATTTATCATATTTTTTCAAATAATCTTCATATGCCAGATTTATTATTGCATATTGACCTCTAAAAATCTATTCGTGTGGGTCGTAACATTATAAATCACACTGGATAAAAGTGATAAGTCCACTTTTATACTTTCCTGATTTTAATGATATCCGATATCTAAAAGAAAATAATAGGTATATCCAATAAAAAGGAAACAACAAAATTTTAAGTAGTTGACAAATTAGAAGATTTTGTAAAAAACTAAGGATAGTGTTGTAATCGATATTTTTGGAATGATCAAGAGAACAGAAAATATAGAAATTCAATGCAATTTAATTTAAGAAGTGTGTCTAATATTTAAAAACTGTTGTTTTATTTTAAATGTGCAAGTAAAATTCTTTTATTATTTCTAATTACTCTCTTATGCGAAATAAACAAAAATGTGACTCATATTCATCCCTTGTAGTTTTCACACCATTATCCGTAGCTATGGATCTGTAGCTATGGCCATGAGAAACAAAATCATTGCAGTACTATTTATCCGTAATAATTTTCTAATCAGAATATATCTTGATAAAAATTAGCAAGTGCTTAGATACTTTTTGACTTTTCAATGTATATTCATACCGAGAAATCTAAAACGCCTCGCTGGCGCCTTTCTCTTTCTTCCTCTTTTTCTCTCTTTTCTATCTCTGTTACTCGTATTCACGGTCAATGTTTTGGTGGTGACGAGAGAATACGAGTTGTCGAATCTCAATTGAATCGCTGTAACCAGTCGCGAGCATAGTCATGTAAACCAACATTGTTTACTAAAAAGCGTAAGCTCATTAACTGTCTGACCATGAAAATAGTTGCTTCTAATTGTTCACAGGAAATCTTACATCGATCACTTATGTGTGATAGAACAGTTAATTTCTTGCTATCAGTCATATCTTGAAACCTTACGTATGATATTTCGCTGATTCTTAAAAATTTTTAATCCATTTTAATTCATAACTTGTCTGTATCTATTATTTTAGAATTTGTATTATTTAAAATCTGACAGATTTTACATGTACATGGAAAAAGAAAAGAGCACAAGAGAGATGAAACTTTCACGTGTTTAGTCAATTCATTTTAAAGCAATTTTCATTTAATAACTTCTAAATTAATATCTTTAATACTAATTAATATTAATTTTATGAGTCTTACAGCTTTTAAACCCTCAATAAACAAATATTTTGTCTTTTCATTATGTGTCATATAAATACCAGTCACTGTAATAAAAATATTCGACATGCGAGCCTCAGGCAAAATCTCGGATTTTTGATCTTTTATAGGAGACCAATTTTGAAATTCAATATAAATATGTTGTCTATTAATTCCACATCAAAACTATCTTTTTATAGAATTCTAGAATTAATCCTGTTGCGTTCCTTCAAACATTTCCGATCAATTCTATTTTTATGCCGTTAAGATATACATGTATTAATGTTGAAGAACATATGAAAACCTTATTTTCGATATACTTCGGGAGGTTTATATTTTCGAACCTATTAGATCATTTTCTATTTCAATTATTTCATATTTAAATTCCTTTTTTTTTTTTTTAGTCAGCCAGTTACATTGAAGTTAAAAAATTAACAACGATGAACATATTTATATCTTTTCCACGTGATTGGAAAGTATATAATTTAATATATTCGCCAATAAATATTCAATTCTGGCTAGATTTGTATGAACAAATGAAACATAATGCTGACAAATGGTACGAGACACACCCTCCGTTCGCGAGTATCAATTTTGAATAATTATGTCGACGACAAAACGCGATAACTTTCACGCCGCGAAATGTTGAAAATTTTCAATTAATCAGTTTAAAAGTAGAGTTGTTTGGTACTAAGAGCATCGCAAGTATCGCTACAACGCGCATGGCTATTACGTAAGATCTAGGCGGGAACGCGAAAACGGCGGAAAGGTATAGATGGTAACTTTCTTCTGTAGTTTTAGTAGTGTCAAATACATTAAAACTACCATAAGTATTGCACAATTGAACTCAAATTATTAGTAACATTACAGCTTAAGAGATGCAAACTATTAATATTAAAAAATAATCTTTTACAAAAATAAGAAAATTGGTAATAAGGCATATGAAATTTTTAAAGCAGATTTTACCAAGTACAGATTATTTGATTATCCTATATGGAGTAAAACTGTAAAACTGTACAAGAGTTTCTAACCTACAATATGTAACTTGTCAATTCACTCGCGTTATTTGTTTGTAAATTAGTATAGAAGAGAGTGCTATATTTAATACAAATGAAATTTTTATTTTCTAATCGTTTTACTATAAATCAATTATTTGTAATGTAAAGGATTAAATAAAATAAAGTTAATTAGAGACTTTCAATAAATGTAACGAGATACCCTAATATTTATGCCCGATAATATAAAATATATACGTGTTTCTCAACGAAAAGGAACGGAATATTGGGAAAATATTGTTTAATAAAATTAAATTACGGATATTTGTGCAAATCCATATTTTTAGAGATCCGTTTCACTTTTCACTATTTTTGGAAATCACGTATATCAGTATCCGTACGTCTATGTACATTTCAATTTTCCACAAAGACATAAACATCCGCAGTCTAAATACAATAGACGCACAAGGAAGAAACTAAAACTAACCTTCCAACCAGCGCTGCTGTTGCTTTCTCCCTTTTCCCTGAAGTATGGTATATTCTGCATCATCCATTCGTAGATCTGTGAGAGCGTCAACCGTTCGTCGGGGGCGCTGGTAATGGCTTGAGTAATAAGATCGGCATAACTGTGATTTCCCCAGGCGTTTCGTCGGGACGAATTCTTCTTGACCGGAAGCAGGCCAGTACCTTGGCCGAGAGAGCCATGCTGAGGCGGTGTGCCACTTTCGACGCCTTCGACGCCCTCTTTGCTAGCCGCTACGCTCGGCACCACGTTTCCCTCGATATATTCCTCCGGTCTTGGCAGCGGCCACGTGTGCGACCGTGCTCTCGTCTGAGGTTCAAACCCGCTCTCAAGGTCGTATGGTACCCCCTGCTGTGGTTGCAACCCGGTCTTCGACCCCGACGCAGAAACCGGCACCGAGTCCATCATGTTCGTTTCCTCTGTGTACTCCACTTTGATACCGAGCATCTCGCGAGGTGCTGTGTCTGTTCACAAATATCGCGCTGCTTACCGAGAATCCGCGAAAAGTCGCCGTAACAGTCGATGGTCGCGCTGCGATCGAAACTATCGATATCACTAACACTGCCACTTCTACGGGTTAACAACACTACGCCGCTAATAACAAATCGAAACGAGAACCAGGGGGAGGTCACTTTTATTTATTTATTTTATTAAGCCCTGTGTTCTTATATTCACGATTTGTCACTCGATTTCCCTTACCGGCGCGCGACCAGAAATAGAATAAATAGCACATGAATGATATTGCACACACAATATCGAAAGATATATTGTTATTTTCGGAGAAAACGAGATGAAAGTAAACTAACTGCGAGGAAAAGCAGAGTATCACGGATCACTCGAATCGAACTCTCCCGCAGCTGGCAGCGGACCGACCGAGAATACGCTACGATGTACGTTGTTCTGCGTGTCGCGAGCAAGCGAGAAAGAAACTGAGAAAGAGAAGCAGGACGAGAGAGATAGGCGATTACGAGAGAGGGGGCAGACCACGTGGTCAAACTCACTGTTTACAAGCCGCGCCGTCGGTCACGTGGCCATGTTTTGATAAAGAACTTGGCCCACTGCGAGGAGAGAATCTTCGACTTTGTTGCCTGGCGGGTTTTATGTACACAGAGTTGCAAAAACTTTTTGCGTTGAGGGACAAGTATTCGTGTCGTGCCAGTTTCCGTGCACGATCTTGTTCGAAGTGTGTCGGCACAATTTCAATGATCGAAGTAGCGATTATCGATATGCTCCCTGCTCCAAAATGAGTGCCTTCCTTCTTACTTCTCATCGATGTCCCAATCGACCGTCCTATTCTCTCGGTTCTTCTCAGAATAGATACTTTGGACAGTTAGTGCGTTTTTCTTCGAAGTCAAGTAGATCGAAATGATTCAAAGGCGTCAGACACTAACGTATGACCTCTCGTATATTGAGAGTACGATCCAATTCGTTCTAGCAACATTCGTTTATATCGAGAATGTGGCGAATATTTTCATGAACGGCATGAACGTTCCAAATATGTTCTAAACGTATGTATCTCTGTATTAGATACGTGCACTTTTATTCTTATGAAAATCAAATCACCTTACTCCTTTATACAACTTGCCGGCAATGCAGCGCGGCGAATACTGACGAATTCTTCTGACCGGCAGCCGGAACTGACCGAACGAAGCCGAAGTTACGAGAAGTGAATTCGTGGCGCCTGCCTCCGCGCATTTGAGAGAGACGAGGATAAGACGACGAGCAACGGTACGAATCGGAGAAAGAAGGATCACTGAGAAGCGAGCGAGACCGACTGATCGACCATTCTAATACCCAACAGAGAAAACTGGAGGGAGATCACGAGCATAGCGAACGAGCTATCTGGTGGGTGGTTCAGCGACGTGGGAGGGATAACAGAAAGGTGGGGGCGAAGTAGCGGAATTGGAGGAAAGGAGAAAAACGTGGCAAGTGAGCAAGCTAGGTAACAAAGAGGTTAGCGGAACGGGCGAGGGAGAAAGAGGCAATGATCCGGAATGAGCTGGATAAAGAGAAGAGGGAGAGAGACAAACCAGTGGCGGAGGGAATCAGTGAGGGCAGCGTGGTCGGCTAGCTAGATCGACAAGGTGGGCGGGGAAAGGGGTACGTTATGCCCCCAGGGCCAGATACTGTTCTCCATACTCCATACGGCGTAGCGCGACGCGGCGGCGAGGAGAGGGAATTCGCACGCGGCCACCTACCCCACACTGATGAGCGTTCAATTCTCTCTTCTCTTTTACAAGTTTTCGAATAATTTCACTGGGTATAATGATGAAATCCCTCTCGGATGTTATTCTAGTTTCGAGGTAAAAAGATAAGACAAACTTGATAATCTATATTGGCGAGTTCGATTTAATAAATCCACTTTGTGCATTAAACATAGAAGACACCATATCATAGTAATAAATATTGAATTTCCGTTGTTCTCGATTTCTTTTTCCACAAATTTTCTTAGCAAGTATTGTTCTAACTATTTTCATTACTACATACTATTATTATTTAGAATAAATATTCCGAACAACTAAATTAAATAAACGCTCTGTAGAACATAATATACACTTACATTCACGATGTAATTTAAACATTGTAACAAAATATTTCTGATAGGAAAATTGTGGCAAGATTGGCAAAATTGATTTGTCAAGTGAGCTGTCTTTGAGAAAAACCTCAAAAAAAAAAAAAACCAAAATTATCCAATAATAAAATTTTTTCGTTAAGAATAAAAAGTAATTAAAGTTTGAATATTACCAAACAATTACCATCTTTAATGGTAGACCACCAATTTTTATGCACTTATAAGAAATTTATAGCAAAGCATTAATGCTTTCTATAATTCCCGGTAGGTAAAACAATTTCCAACCGAGATCCTATTTTTTTAATTATATTCTTAAAAATATAGATTTGAGTACAAATCCACAGCTTAGTTATCAATAATATCGATATTTATCACTTTCTGAATAACAATTACAAACCTGACATTTTTCTACGAAAAATATCGTTATTTCTTTCTTAACATCTTCTCTATTTTTTTTTCTCCATAATTTTCACCGTCTTGGATGAGCTATTAATAACTTTAATGCTCTTATTGATTTTTTTTGTAATTTCTAGGCTTGAGAACTTTTTTCCTTTGCAAGACTATTTTAATGCCTGCCAGCCTTTAAGACTCTCTATACGTTGTCTCGTTAAGCTAACTGGAACCTTTGGAATTTCTCATACGATTGAACGCGTTTAAATTCGAGCAACTGAAGTTAATCAAAGCCATTTGAAATTCGTATCTTCGACAATTCGACGAATCTAGATCTATGTAATTGGTAGCTGTCTGGTGCTCTTTTTTGCACCTTGATACGCTGACTTTAATACTCAATTCAATTTCACAAGGTACCGTTTGCGAACTTTTAACATCCTACGTCCGACCTTTCGTGGTTTCCCAGATTTTAATGTCAATAACGAGGAACAAAAGTGGAGTACAGAGTTATCGGAAGCTTTCGTTGACCCCTCGCGATAATTCCCAGAATGCATGAAACGAGAAAGGTTAACGAAATGCATAAATTGGGAACTGTTGATTGGAATGCCTTTTTTGTCAGATATGTGATGCATGAAATTTACTCTCTTTTGATATTTAATTGAACTTTGACATCAGTAAAAATTCTGCAACTTCTATTTCAAAATAAACAGGTGTTGTTATATTCCAGTCATTTTTCTTCGGTGAATCATTAAAATGTCACAACGTTGAAATTTACAAATTCCTGCTCTAAATGACTATTTTATCGTCCCAAAAATTGCTCATCTGTATACAGAAAATTCGAAACATTTTGTTATTTTTACATACCATTATCAGAAATTCTTTGTAACTCGCTGAAACATATACACATAATTACATACATGTTATAAATTGTATTTGAACAATATTTATTAAATACCACAAATAGTTAAAATTCCTATATTCGTTGAAGCGAAGAATATTCCAAAACTTCATTCATTGAATATCAATATTGGATTAATACTCCCTCATTTATCGAATTAATATAATTTCTGTAATTCCCTCTTTTTCTGATAAATCTGAATTTGGCTAAAACTAACTATACGTTATGATATCTTGAACAAGTTGTGAAACGAAATAGTAAGAACTAAATTTAAATTGAAATAATGGTTTGAAATGAAAATTTGCCAGTCTTATAGCTGATGCTATTTTACCAAGAAAGAAATGCGAAATGTTGGAACGTAATTGGGTCATTTTGAACTTTCGTGTTGTACCACATTTTATCGTGTGAAATCGCACATGCGAAGAAAATTAAAGAAAGAAGGGAAGTTGCTATCCCTTATCCATTAGATCTACCCGAAAAAGGTGAGGTTAAGCTCATACTATCAATTACTTCACCCCAGTTCTAAAGCTTACTTCACACTAAATTGAATCAAGACGCTTGGGATAAAATTTGTTGCAACAATGAATTTGCTTTAGAATAAATTTGTCTGTGCGATTAAAAGATCAAATTATGTATTTAATTACATTTTGACCTAATTAGAACGATATTAATATTCATAATAATAAAAGACGTGGAATATATTTGTAAAATTTGATTTCAAATATGCTCATTATATGTACAATTATATGTACAATATCAAATATGAATAACTCATAAATATTATCTTAAATTTATGAGTATAAAGCATTAATAGGTGTTATATACTTACGCTAATTAAAGTTTGTGGTGTAGATTATTATCATGCGTATAAAATAATATTTATTATATATTAAACATGTAAAATCAAGTAAACATTACAAGAAAAAGAAAACATTATGATACGATGAAAAATATATGTTTAAGACAGGAAAAAAGGTTGTACAAAATTCAGCGAGGTCTCTCTTGTACGATATACAAATTAATTTTCGAACTTTCTATGTCTAGATGTATATACATTATAAACGTAAGAAATTAGATATTGATGGAATAATTTATTTTCACTAAATTCGTGATACATTGTTCGCCAAATTAGGTTTTATACACTTGTGAAGTTCTTTTAATAAAATTTGAAAAGTATAGGTGGACATATTTAGATGTGTTTAGAAAGATATTTTTTAAAAAAATAGAGAAATTATAGTGGAAAGAAGAAGAAACAAAATAAAATTTTTCTTTCATCAAATAATGATTAATTGCAAAAGAAGAGTCGTTTATATTTTGTTCTACATTTTTTCAATTTCGTTAATAAATTATAAAATTTAACATTAGATATGGAATGAATTCTTAAAAATAGTAAGTAAACGACTGTATCAATTGTTAATAAATGCAATCATGGTACTATCACCGACGAGGTATACGATCACGTACGATCCTGTGCCTCGTTTGCTCCTACACCCTACTTGTAATTTCACATTTCGTGCTAATTGCAATCACTCTAAACGCTATAATCGTATTCCACGCTAAATCGGTAACGTTGGAAATGATACTAGAAGAGTAAGGGGGCTCTAGTATCTCCGAACCCTAGGACGAAAATATACTTTGGTTAATAGGTCTATTCCGTGTCTCATTGGTGGTACTGTTATCGACGAAAAGTGTAATCACTATCTTGTACTTCGTCTCTGCCAATATTCTGTTTGAAATTCCATATTTAAATTTAGTTTTACTGGCAATCAATACAAACGCTGTAATCTTATTCTACGCTAAGTCGGTAACGTTGGGAACGACATTATAATGGTACGGGATCTCTACTGACTCTAAAGTCTTAAAATTCTGGAAGCTGACACGAAAGGAAGGATCACATTGGGTGATAGCGTACATCCTGTATCTCGTATGTGATATTAAGCCTATCTTATATACTCGTCTGTATTAACATTCGTTAACGCTCGTGTATTATAAGAAAATTGAAACAACGTTATCGACGTTAGGTACTGGTATGTACTGGTTTGCAGCTACGTTCAAGTCACTAAAGATGGCTGCCATGAGTGTGAGGAAAGGCGCCTTAGGTGCGTTCAAAATGAATGGGAGTGTAACTGAAGAACGGGTCGGCGACACGACGACGGGCCGGCCGGCACTTTGTATATCGCCGTCGCGTCGTGCGGACGCGTTGTTCGTCCTTCTTTCGTTCGTTTCTCTTTTGTAAGAATTCTCTAATTCTCAAATATGACAGTTTTAATCGAAACTTTATTTAAAAATTCATATCTGATATCGCGCATTCTCGTTGTCGTTGGAAAAAGTATCATCGTTTAAAAGAAACTCGCGGTAACCGTCAAAGCTGTATCAGTTATCCAAAAAGATGCGACTGGGAGTAAGGAGATTCGAATGATAATTGGAAAGTGAAGAGAGAAACAGTGTTATATATCTTCCAATAATAAAAGTGTACAGTGTGTTGAAGATAATCGCTACGTTAAACCTCAAAGTTTAGAAAATGCAGTTCCTACAATCATTGAAGGGAGTTTCGTCTTTTAATACCGCCAGAAATCTCTCGCTCGGTTGGATAACTGGCGGGAATGATCGTCCGATAAGCGTCGCAAATTTGTGACGGTAGACCGGGTGTCTCGCGTTCAAGACGGCGCGGCGCAGTGTTTCCACTTCTCGGTTCAAGTGTTATGTGTGAATGTGTATAGCTTGATTTCATTTGAGAAATCATGCCGTTCGTGCTGCGAAGAGTGGAACCGCGTTTTTTGTGTCGCGGACACGTGCCGGCGGGATCGACGTCACAGGGTTGGCCGGTGGGCGCCGAATTGGAGGCGGTGGCGAATGGCGCGTTGACTACCTCGTTGAAGCAACTCGCGTCACTTCTCACCACCGCCGAGGACATCTTCGCCGAACTAACCGCCGAGTTGACCGCCGTTGCCGATAGGAGCAGCAAATTGCGCCAAAAGCTAGACAAGGTCGAAGAACGTCTCGCCATCGTTGACCCGAAGAAAGTACCAGTCCGTAAGTAACACTTGCTCCTGCGTACCTTTGCTTCTGCATTTCCGCTCGCTCTCTTATCGATGCAACCGGTGATCGAAAGCACAAGCGATTCGTTGTCCGACATGAGAAACGAACGAATGCCAGCGTAGTTGGGAAGAAGCATCTGGTCGAGGGATTCTTGGAATTTGTAGAAATACTTGCGATCGAAGATGGATCGAAAGTATAAAGTATGTGAGAAGTATATACTATGCTCGTGGTTTGTAATATGTACGAACACATGAGAAATTTTATTTCAGAAACGTCGACGTTGAGACAGGAAGTTTAGTTATAGGTAAAAATTAAAGCTGAATATTTATCGGACTTTGCTATACAATTTTAGATGTTAAGAAGGTGAAAATTACTCGTCCACACATACACACAATATTAACCCTTAGAGTGCTATGGGCGCATATAGGCGTCTGGCGAAAGCTATCGGTGTGGGCTAAGGACACATATATGCGTTTTCTGTAAGTGCCCGGCATGGACTAAGGACGCATGTATTCGTTTGTCAATTTTTCCGAACACCTACGCAGAAGTAATACTATTACGTTTGTGTGAGATAAATATAAATGCATTCCTTAGTAACGGCAGTAAACAAATGCCAATAATGCCTCGTTATAACAGTTGTCTACCTGTTTCGTGGATAGTCGCATCCAATTATCAAGAAGAGAATGTGTTGTTTGTGTGAAAAATAAGAGAATGCAGAAAATGCGATGTCGGATTATGTATCGATAATTGTTTTGAAATTTTGCACACACAACTGAATTATTAACTTGTGTTATATTTACTAAATTTAGTTTTCTAGTTTATTACCCAAATTCTAGTTTATTGTAAATTTCAATGTTTATAATAAATAATTAATACTAAAAAATAACGCTTTTGAATCATTTAATCTCGTGCAAAAGAATTACTATAACTTATTACGATTTGCACTTTGAATAGTCAATCAATAGAGTTCAGTCTAACGAAAAAGTATTCCGTCCATAGCGATCGTCAGCGCTAGCTGCGCATCGTCCGTACGGATCGCATAGGCCGCGAGTATTCAGTACTCTAAGGGTTAATAATGCGTCAAAATGCAATTTGAACGGCTATCGCAATATGATGAATACAGATCAAAAGTAGATACTGTTCTGGACAGTACATACAATTCGGAGTATTACACACGAAACTGGCGAATATATAGAGTCTACCAAAGACACGTCAGACTTTAATAGAGCATTTCTTTTCTCTTTTTTGTAAAGGTTTAGAGCAAACAAGAAACAAATGTAAATTTGGTATAGTATCTATATTTAATGATTTACAGATGTAATTTCAACATTCACCATAGAAAACTTTTATGTAGATATATATTGGATGTCTTATATGTATAAGACATCTTAAAATGTTATTCGCATGTATATAACAAAACATGACTATCATGACTCCATTACTAAAATTTGAAAGCAATCTGAAAATGTATATAGATGTCACGACATATTTTAATTGACGATTGAAAGTCAATTCTGAAAATTAAAATTAAATAGAATTTAGTCAGCTATCACAGTATACATACATATGTATATATATACATGTACGTCGAACTTAAATCGAGAGTAAATTGAAAATGGTTTTATAATTACCGTTTTGAAGTCCATTCAGGCGCGAGACGTTGATTCATCGTGAAAGATATTAGAATGCTCAATTCGAAATAGTTATAAGCGATGTTTTATGCTACGTACGTTCTGTGTATAGCATCGAATGGCTTTGAAGTTAAAGATCACTTCAGACTGCACTTTCAAGCATAGATATCATTTATCGAAGAAAAGTTTTAACGTTGAGAGGTGACGGATTCAATTTTACCAATACTAACTGACGATTTATATTTTAATAATCGGATAGTATCTCTTAAATCCCGCATTTTCAGATACAACTATATTTGATACTTTTGCACAGAGAATAAAAAATATATTGGTTAATGTATAAGGTATAAAAAATATGGGGTTCTATTTGAAAAAATATTACTGTTTTTGAAATCTCGTAAAAAAATTACCTCGAAAAAGAGTTGCTTCATCACTACATTTATTTCTAGAAATAGCGTAACTTCGATCTGAGAAGTTTTCTCATACAACAATAAATAAGATAAATATTTTGATTATTCAATTTAGCTCATCTATATAAAGAATTTATGGTCGTGGTATTAAAAAGAATTTATAGAGGTACGTGAAAAAAAATTTTAGACAAGAACAAGTGTATATACGTAGTTATAACGTGCCTGCAATGTATTAGGACATTTCAATATTGCTTCTGCAATGAATTAAGTTTTGTATTTATTATCTATTAGTTTCATACTATACAGAATTCGTTCTAATGTTGTTTCTTGTTTTTTGAACGAACTACCAAGTTTGCTTTATTTTGAGCTAATAGTTCAGTACCCGAAGATATTAGTGACGTCATTAAATGCCTATACTTTTTGCAAAATTCTCAATACCTTGAGGTTTACAATGCCATAAGTAGTGCTTTGGAATATTATTTATTCGTTTAAAAACAAAAAAAGGAACTCTTGTAGAAGAAAAAAGAATTGGAACGATTATGTATTTAATCATTTAGCCGTTGCTTAATCAATCAGAGTTAAATGTCTCTCATAACAGAGATGAACGACGATATCTTATCACTGAATAAATTTATTAAACGAAAATGAGTTTATTTTGACGTGCTTCGTTTTTCTAAATTCGCAAAATTAATTTAAAATTGCAATACGTTAATTTAATTAATGTGTAATAATTTTGGAGTACGTATCACACGTTACAAGACAATTGTACTTTCATTAATATGATTGGCAGTTTAAAATATAGTTACGAATCGAATCATGGTTGGATCATCTTTTCAATTAAATAATGTGAGTCATGGTACTTGTAATACTTGGCCATTATTGCAAGCATAACCCTGATTTAAATATTAGAAATACAAATTTATCGATGATTAGGAACGTTGCAAAAATCAATCGATGCTTTCTGTTATTATTGCACTGTATTTATGCAGAATTTAAAGTTGTTGTATATAATATCTTCTTAAATATATAACATATAAAATACTTAAAGTACAGTACTCATTCTAATATTTTCCAAATAAAACAAGTCTCTGTTTAGGTTCTATTCTTTTAGATGTATCCAGACACATATGCATTTGCATAAATATACGTGATCTAATTATTACTGTATACAAAATAATGTTTTAATGATGATCGAAGAAAACAAGTAAAGTTTTGCATAATTTTCTACATAGTTACATTGTACGTGGTTATTTGTTTAAAAAAAGAAACTGACAAAAAAATACATTTAGAACTTTCTTACAAACATCTCAAATAAACTCTTCAGATTTTTGCGTTTCAACACAGATGGAAGGTATACATTTGAACGTATTATACATCGAAGAAGATGCAATGAGATATCGTTCCCTTCCGAACAACTCAAACCGATCTTTGTATCTGAAATTTTTGCGTAATCGACTGCTCATCTTCACAGATAACATATCTTTGAATTTTGGAATAATTAAACGAAACGGAAATAACAAATTTAAATTGTTTAAATTTGTTATTAAATTTGTTAAAATTGAATTAATTCTCGAAGCAGTTCTTGAAAAAGAAATGAAAATTTTCATTTCTACATAAAAGTATTTTATGTAGAATACTTAACTATACCGTATACTTTACTTGCTCACGACTAATCACCATTTTCTCGATCGTAACAAACAATAGACTACTATGTATTAGGTCATCCCATAAGTTCGTTCCGTTTTTCGAGCGGTTATATATGTCAAGATTATTTACATACCTTTCAGTTTCATGAAAAAATGTAATCCCCCTCTCGTTGTACAACTTCTTCCGATTTTTCAAGTGCATTGGTCCCTTATCGCCGTATGTTTATAAATCGACACATGAAATGTATACACAAAAGTCGGCACGAACTTATGGGATGACCTAATACAATATTCCATCCATATCTATACTAAATAATCGATACTGAAATCGCGATAGTACACGTTGGCTGTATACCAGCTGGAAGGAACGTATTTTTTCCAACGTAAAGTTCAGCCATCTCGGAAGACCGTGTCTTTATTATCCCAGGCAGAGTCGTTGAAATGCTACAGAAAGAGGAAGGAAGGGGAGAGGGAAGAGAGAGAAAGAGAGAGAGCAGTCGTGCACAATGCGCCAAAAGTGCACGCAGCCTGGTTCCTCTACCAAAGTCTTACCAGCTCGTTCAGTATCCTTCGTCTATACCGGCATGCTTTGTGAAAGCAATATTAGTGAGATTGTAAAATAAAGCGTTAAATAAGACTATCAATTGATCATAACTAGAACTGTACGCATTCCACATGCACATTATAGCGCATAACCAGCTATATGACCTTTCTTACATCCATTTCTATCATCGTTATCAATTCGACGATGAGGTACAAAATCGGAGTTTTCAGAATATGCCCAAGTTGGAAATGAGTTATAACGTTGGAAATGAGTTCTACCTTATAATTCGTCAAATTCTGTTACGAACAATTTTTGAGTTATCTATTTTTGAAAACAGACTTCATACTAGTAGATCTATTATTAGTGACATAATAAACAGTGAATTATACTGTGTAAATACTTATATTAACAGTTCAACGGCATAGTTTTCTACAAGGATAACGTCTACTCATCAAAAGCAAAAAGTTTGTTCAGTTTTAATTATCATAATTCGATAGCGTGTGCATATTACTTTATTCGTGGAAATTATTTTGCTGTTTATTTTATGAATTCTTCTATAATACCTCCTTACTGACTCAAGTTAGTGACCTTATCAGTTTTTGGTATTTTTTCTTGCTGAATTTATAATACATGATATTGTTTCATTCTTTCGTTATCACATTAATAATACTAATTAATATCTCATAATATATAACAAATTCGATTATTCCGTGCAAAATTCAAAACTGAATTTCGTAATGTTAAAACTTACTCAAATAACCCCTTCCTTGCTATGCCACGAATGCAATGAAAAATTCTTCCATTTTGAATTAATATTGAACCGTTAACCGAATTTACAATCTCATAACATCGCTGTTAGAAAGTATACACTGGAATCGAAGAGAGTGATGCGCCGTCGTATTAGCTCGTCGTATTAGCATTCCATTCGCTGCGAATACATCAACAACATTACATCGACCGTTGCACTTCCTCGGTAATTTTCTTTCTTCCTACCTGCCGTCGCTGACGACTACGACGAAGACTACGAAGTGCAATCGCAAAGAAACAGACTCGTTGATTTCACGGTTAGGCCGGGCCAAGCGACTCCAAGGAGAAAGATAAGAAAAGAGGCGATGGTCGAACACACAGTCGAGGTGGATGGATGAAGAAAGAAAAAGTGAAGAAAGAGGGGAGAGGGACCGCGAAGTGGCCCGGAGAGGGGAAGGGAGGAAGGGATGTATCGTGGAGACCCACATTACGGGGAAAACGCTCCGGGTTACCTGGCGTACCGTGGGAAACGGATCTCGTTGCCGAAAGCGAGTTTCACCTGAGGAGAACGAAGGATTTACCTGGTGCTCATACCACGATCTTACAAAGAATCCCTTGTTCCGTTCGGCTGCCGCTCTACTCTCTTGCCGGGGATAAGACGAACGAGCTTCCGTCAGATAAAACACCACTCCTGGGGAACGTTAACGACACCACAGTCCCGTCAGTCGGTATAATGTCTAATTATCAGGGTTGCTTCCTGTTACGTAATTGGGACGAAGAAATCCTCCGGTTGCTGAAATTTACCTACTATCATTCGTCGATGCACTTTGATTTGCAGCGGTAGTTATGAACGTAACTTGTAGCATACAGCGTAAAGAAATCTTTGCATTTTATACCTCGAACTTTGAGTGTTTGTACAGGAAAATGTTTTCTTAATGACTTCTTAAGAATCTTTGAAAAATTGTTTAGAAGTCTTCCAATTTCAACATTGTTGTTCCTTAGTCGACTATTTGGCTTTATAATTACTGATAGAAGTATGCAGTTTTGTGTTATGAGGTCTCCAGATGAAACAGAATAACTTTCAAAAGTAAAGTGAATCAATGAATATATGCATGTTTTTAAAGACGATTTTTAAAGAAAGGAGTACAATAGATAAAATTGAGATTAGAATTAAAACACTATTACATTATATGATCAAATATTAGATTCTATGCAAAATTTTGTATATCATACTCCTATAAATTATTAATGATTGATCATTAATTTAGTATACTTTTGTATAGGATTAAATTGAGTATGCGTCAACTTTTTAATTTTGTTTTTAATATTTTACATTCATTTGAAAGATAGTAGTATATTTATTTATAATTCTTTTAAATAGAGTAATTTCCCTCAAAAACAATGTTTTAACCATCGGTTATGATCATAAAAATGGGATGAATTTTTTAATCTTTTTTGTAAATGCAAATTTAAGCAAGAAGAAGAAGAGAAGGAGAAATTCTAGACATTTGAAAATTCACAATTTCCACTTACAGTTAATGATGTTTAACATTTTTTCCCATTTTCACGATCTCTCCTAATAACAAAAATGGCAGCTGGTTACAATGACCGTTGTACGTAATTATAGAATTTCATAAAGGAAAAAGATATTTAGATTCTCGGTTGGTTTCGTAATTCCATTCGCGGTGAGACGTGAAGTTATGCGCAGACAGCGTGAGGCAGTACCTCGAGACTGCCTCGATGCGCGCCAACGATTGTCGGTTTTTTTATCGAGATCAAATATGCCTCGCAGTCCCAGCTATGTACAGACACTGTGAGGCAGAACCGCGAGGCTTTCTCGCGAGGCGTGTCTTGTACTATCTGTACATATTTTAACGACTTTGTTAATAGCATCAATATCCCAAATAATGACGGCTTGAAGTTAATTAAAGATCTCTTTCTCGAATGGAATCTTTAATTAAGCGTCATTTACATTTGCAAGTATCTGTGATATGCAACTAAGGAGAAGAGGTGGCAAAAACGTATTTTATGCTAGTTTCGGCTAGTGAAGCAACGAATGCAATATTTTTCTCTCTGAATATGAACGATAACCTCGACTTCGTCGTCACGCAATCCGCCCCTTCTCTGACTGGTATTCTCTCTCCTAAGCTCGCAAGAGACTCATCGAACCAAGGAAGCACGTGCTTTCGTTCCGCCACGTTTCGAGCGTGTCCTGTCCTCGAAATACGATCTACAGTGTAGATGTTATAAGTACGGACCGCTCCTCCTTCTGCTGCTTCCGTGTTCTCTTCTTCGTGTGGCTTATGTTGCTGCGCTCCGTCCATATTTTTTCTCCCTTCCCATTCTCTGCCTTTCATTCCTCGCTTGGCTACGATGGAGGAACGTACACCCCCGATCGCGCTAGGTATTACCATATTACCGTTGGAGCATATCAGCCACGTATTACCATGCACGACTGTATTCAGCAACAGCCGGCGGCCTTTCTGTTCGTTGTGTTGCAACGCAGTACGCAAGGCCTACAGGCCGAGAGCTAGACGGCGCGGCGTAAATAACGTCCTACGGCTTCCATCGGCAAACAGCTGAGGCTTCTTCATACGGTCAGGGCCCCTAACCCCGAGGGATCGCTCGAGTCGAGTCCTACAGGTCTCTCTGGATACGTCTTTTCAGAGACGTTCGCCCGAACAGAGGCGCGGGCTGCCTACGCGGACAGCTGACTCGTCAGCTAGATACCACACCACCGTCTCTTCTCGCCCTACGGCCTCTCTTCTCTAAAGGCCACTCTCTTATACCCTTTAAATGTTCACGGACTCAGAAAAATCTTACAGACAAACGCATCGCGATATCTTGTTATCCAAGAGGACGTGCGTTTATAGAGCTCTTCAAATCAGTCGCATAGGTCCGTCGATGGACTCATTGTTGCGCACCGAGATAACCACGCTATATATCTTTCCTCGCGAACGGCTAAGTGATCGTTTTAATCGAACATCGCGTTGCGATTCACGATCGCGACAGTTTATCGTTACTTGACGCGAGGCAAGGAACGCACGCTGCCTTCAGCTATTGACAATTACGTCTAACTTGTTAATTAAATCTTGATATACCGCCACGTCATAATTTTAATATGGCGTGGTACTACGTATTTCGCGTGCTTTGTTGTTCTTGAATACGTATTTTTTTTTTTTTTTTTTTTTTTTTAATTGGAATAGTCGGAATGATTGGAATGGTTGAGTGTACTTTCTTGGAAGAGTTTGTGCGCTTAGCTGGAAAATATGATAAGATCGAAAGGGTTTATGTCTAAGCAAATCCATCAGCTTATTCCCTTCTTCAACTATTTCATATTAGAATATTTATTCTTATACTTTTATCGTGAGAGATCTTTATATTATATTTAATAAACTAGGTTCGTAATAAGATCTCTATAATATGTATGGTGTGATTTGGTGTTCCTTATGTTACATACTGTCGATAGATATTTTATAAGAGTACATAACAATGAATTTGACTGATATTGAAATCATTTACGATCCATTTTTAAAAGATCGATCTTTCCACCGTGAAGAATGATACAATAAGAACATGAATCCTATTTAGAGAAAAAAGATCAATTGCGAGATATATATTGTTTCTTTTATTTGACATATTCTTTCTCACTTAATAAACGATTTATCTTATTAACCAACTATTTTGTAATCCTTTCATGGTTCTATAATCTTATAAGAACTGTAAAACTGTAAGAATAGGTTTTTATGTTGAGAGGACGAGCATTCTTTCCAAAACAATCTCGTTTACGAAATTTCGTATTATTTTAATAATTGTAAATTTTCATCCAACCATATTTAGATCTAATAGATTTTATAATGTTTTGTTAAAAGTTACAGAATTTTTCTAAATCATAAAAGGCAATAAATAAAAGCTTAAAAGGCAATAAAGTGGATATAGATTCGTTGATCTATTCGTTCGGCCGTTATCAATGTAATATTCACGTATTACGTCAGTCCACTCCATAACGATTGTTGATTAGTTCAATAAAAGAGTAACTGTTCATACATATGCTGGGAAGTTTGCTTTAAATGACTGCTATATTACATCAAGATCTCGTGATTCGTTCTTGAAACATTCAAAATGGATAATTGTTTAAACTACGTATATCGATTTTGAATTTTCCTACTTCTGATATTTATCATTTGTTGCTTATACCACCTAAGTTGTGTTATTTGCAGTCTTCGTTCATACCAACTAAATTTTAAATATTCGATGAATTTCTAAATATCATAGTATTCACCAACGATGTTCAAATGTGATTCACGAAGGAAAAGTTAATAACGAAAGGAAATAACCGTACGTATACAATAATGTCCTAACGTTCATGGAATTACGCTATGCCGGCTCTGGAAAGCATCAGCAACCTTGAACTTTCGCATAGGTAGGCATCCTCGCAAGAGATATTGTAAGGCCTGGTGAAATCGTGATTTACGTCTACCAAGAGAACATGGTGTTTAGAGGGAAAAAGATGCTGGTATAAATATGTCGTTCAGCTCGTTTGTCGGTTTCGAATTAGCATAAAGTTGCGTGTATCGTTCTATATTCTTTGCATCTTCTAATGATTTATTGTAGCACGATGTTCGATATTGGAAGACTATTTAAGCCCGATTGTTTAGTGACCATATGGACACAATTATGTAAGCGTTTAAAACAAATTATACATTGTCATTGTAATTTAAATAATAGATATTTTTAAATCCCTTTTATCCAAATGCAGAATATCTCATACCAGTGTGCCACGGAACAATTGAAAATCACGATTGAAAATCATTATTCTATCATTCTAGACGATGACGTTTTATTATATCAATTAATGAACTTTATTTTACGTTATTTCAATTTATAATTTATTTATCGAATCTTCGTCATCCTTTTAACACCTATAATCATTACAAATTTGTTCTCAGAGAAGTAAGTAGGTGCATAATAAGTTTCCAATAATAATTAATTTGCAGCTTTACTTCTTTTATTATCAAATCTCAATTCAAAATCAAGTCTAATTAAGTTAGGGATCTGGAATTAATACTTTTAATTGCACATCAATGTCCAGTTCTTTCACATTTTACCGATGTACGAGTCATAATAAGGATCGGCTTACCAGTCTATCGAATGTCTGGAAAATGAGGATCCGCGAAGACTCGGTTAGTTTGACGTAACGGGAAGAAATTAAACGCCACGCTCGGATGAAACGGAAATAGAAAGTTCTTAAGAAACTGACGCCGCTGATCGTAAACGTGGTCGCTGGAAATATAAAACTCGTTCAGCACAAACTTCATTCAACATTCCACATGGAGCAGTTTGTAAGCTTAATTGCAGAAAAACGCGTTCAATCATCTCCAAAAGATAAACGTGAGTGAACGCCACCGACAAGAGGCAATGAATGTGTATCTACGACATTACATAAGGATATGTCGTAATTATGTAGTCGTTATGTTTGCGCTATACGGTTTCAGGTGTTTCTATGATGGTAACACGATCGTGTTCAACGAAGCTATACACGTTTTGCGTAATTACCATGCTGCGCTGCTAATATAACGTGTGCCCTCCGTCGATGGTGTTGCGGATCTTGGAGCAGCCTGCTAGGTGATATAGCATGATACTTCGCGAATTATTAATTTACATTAAATAAGCTGCCAGTCGAAATTCACGATACGGTAATGCAACCGAATGAGATGCTTTAAGTCGAGAATGGAATTGGTAGGTTATGAAATTATATACATCCATTCATAGAAGTTTCCGTGCATGCTTCAAATTTTATAATAATTGAACTTAGACACATATTTTGAAAAATAACACAAATGCTACGTTTCATTATATACAAGTTAATACATTCTCATGAAAAGCGTGTCATTCGTTAGAGCATCAATACAGAAACGTAACGACACTAGTGGTTTTCTGTGGAAATTGCAAAAAGTTAGAAAAGCAATTTGATGAAAACCTCCTTTCGATGATTTTAAAATATGTTGTAAAGCTCACGAATAATTGAGAAAGGTTTTGTGCAGTACCATATTACGTTGCGCGATTTTATAAATAATAATCGTACAAAATAATGAGTAAATGTTCAAGTAACCTTTATTGTGATATTTTTATATATTCTTAACTAATTTTTAGTGTTCTTAATTAAATTTTTATATACAGCCATTAAAATAGGTTGATCTTGAAAGTTCAGTAGTACTTCACACGGACATTAAAATTAATATATGTAAATGTACCTATAATGAAAAAATGTAATATTTTGGATTTTATAAAAATGCGCGCCTTAAGTTATTACTTAATATTTTCTCCTTAAAATTTTATCAAATAGTTTTTAGCCTAAATAACATTCGGCTTTTTGAAACTCTAAGATGTAAATGTATTGATAATAGCATTGAAATATTATTGTTCAATACAAAATAAAATCAGAATTTTCTATTTGTAGAAAATATAATCATATATGTCAATAATACACAATGAGATATTTCAGTTTTTCATTTTATTCAATAACCAAATTGAAATTAAAATTGGAAAGATCCAAAATAAGATACAGTACAGAATTAAGCCTTAAGTCTTAAGTCAGTTATTATGTCTGCCTAATAATCTCGGTTTAAAGGCTTTCAGAGTTTGTTTTCCAAGCATCAAACGATAATTATAATTAGGTTTGTCTCTTTGAAGTTGTACCCCAGATGGAAGATGGATTTCATTTCATGAAAAAGTTCATGCTTTTTGAATTTTGTTCAATAGCGCCTAATCACGAAGAGAAGAATCACAACGAGAAGTGGCACGGTTGCGTTTCGATATCGGAAACGATCGAACAGTTAGAAGTGAATAATTTTCTTGTGCCTTGCAATCCTACGAATCCCCGAAATGCGATAGTATTCTAATTACAGAGATCGAACGATGAAAGCAATCAGTACGTTTATGCGGAGTTTGCGAATGATCTCCCCAGATGGAACTGGAAACTTGTGATAAGGCGATGAATGGCGATCTTGGTGTTCTCGAAAGAAGTTCTTTTTCTTTTTTTTCCTTTTTTCTTTTCTGAAAGTAAGAGCAGTAATGAGTAAGTGAAATAATGGAACAGCGTTCGTTTAATTTTTCTTTATTTATTAATTTTTATTGGTATTTTCTAAATTATTTTCTAAAGATAAACTGTGGATAAATAGTAATTTCAGTTTCTCTAAGGATAAGAAACTTCTGTTGGAAATTCATTTCATTTAATGATAGTATGTGGAATATTTATGTTAGCGTATAAGATATTTTTTGT
Source organism: Bombus affinis (assembly GCF_024516045.1). Taxonomy (NCBI): domain Eukaryota; kingdom Metazoa; phylum Arthropoda; class Insecta; order Hymenoptera; family Apidae; genus Bombus; species Bombus affinis. The sequence goes on from NC_066344.1 coordinate 19,990,706, forward strand.
CTTGATTAATTTTATTTCTTGGGATATTATTAAAATTATAATAAATTCGAAGCTTAATTTCTTTCTTAAGGTCAAAGCAGGTGTGATTTGATTGCAACTGCTCGTGTTGTAAATTTTTTGGAAATATTTTAAGATATGCAGAGCCAGTTTATCATTTAATAGATTGGATATGTTTTATTTAATTAAACACACAACTGTACACACAGACATTCTTTACTATATTTTGTATTTACTTTCTAAAGTAATAGAAAATTATATATACTATAATTCTTTGTATTTTCGTTTAATTCTTGGTTCTTAGCACAAAAAGCTTTAATTTCCAAATATAACGGATGAGAGAAAATGTAATAATTCGTTAAAGCAAAGTGTCTTTTGTAAAAAAATCATTCATGTTACATTTTTCTAAAAAACTAATTACTTTACGCCAAATATAACATTGGTTGAGTATAAAACATCGACAACTATGCCTGAGATAGGAAGAGAAAGTGCATGAATCTAGATAACTTGTTGAATAGAATGTACTCATTATATCTAATTTACGTCGTATTATTGCGCAACAAGTAGCTGTTCAACGAATAATCGAGTAATATTCACATCACGGTAAATTCCTTACCCTCATCTTCTTCCCATGTACATCATTTCCTTCTTAAATTTATGCATATCTATTTATTTATACCATAAAATACTGTGAGGTTCATATTGCTGCACATATTTTGTAAAACTAAATCGGAGTTAGGTCTTAAAACAGCATGAATTAAGTTCTGAATGTATTCAACACAGTTGTCATTTTATCATTATTTGTTTCATTGCCATAATATTATGTACTTATATAATTATTATAGAAAAATAGTAAATTACTTTACATACAGTCAATGAACATCTTCTATTACAGCATAACGAAGGACATATTCAATCGTCGTTTCATTAATTTAATCCCTTTACAACGTAACATAATAAGTAGAAATCGATAAATTTCACATCTTAAATGTTATTACACATTTATTGCAATTATTAAAGTTTATTGTTTTTAAACAGTTGAAAATATGCATTTTTTGTATAGAAATGCAAAAAAATCTTGGCAATAAAAAGATTATTAAATTCTGTGTTTATTCTGAATTTTTCTTAAAGTTAATATTAGCTTGTGTAACATGTAAATTCATTCGCCTTTCAGTATTACATTTTGAGGAATATTATAGAAGCGTTATTTATGTTAGATCGAATGGACAAGTGTATAAGAGATATGGATAAATATTGTTTATAATTATATCATTTAGTGACAGTAATGTAGAGGAAAAACGATTATCATGAATTATTTCGTGATAAAATTGTTTGTTGCTGTAATATGTATATTATAGACTTCTTACATAACGCAGCAGAGATAACGGATTTTTTCATTAAATAGTATGTAGAATGTAAAAATATACATTTCAGAACTTCTTTATTAAATTACTTAATGTTATTATAAACCTGTAGTTACAGTGGACACGAATTTTCTCTAACTGACGTTCTGACAAACTCAATATGTTAAAGCAATCAAATATGTACGTATATACATACATAGATTCTTATTGATGTACGAATTATGGTCTTCAGATCTTTCAGTTATCAGAGCGATAGTTTGCGCGAATTTGCGTTCGCTATAACAACAGCCTAATCTATTTGCAAAGCACAATGGAGCTGAAAGCACATACATCGTTAATTAAAATGATCTTATATAACAGCGGCAATTTTTGGCAATTTAAAATAGCTTTAACATTTTAATGCAAGAAGAAGTAAACATATACGGAGGTTCAATAGTTTCATGATAATACGTGTTCGAACAGAAACGTCATTTTCCAACGGATACTTGGACATAATGAAACGTACTGCTCTGTGTATCTTCGGCTTGAGGAGACGGCTGTTTGATTCGTGAGTTCTAAAAGTCAGTTGGTCGATGAGTCGGCCTGAAACCCTTGAACCACATGAACAATACAAAGTCGGAGAACAATCGATCGAACAGTGGCGAAGCTAACGTTTCAAACAACCGTGTACACCCGTCCCTCAATTTACGCGGTATTTTATTTATAAGATTTTAATTTACGCGACCAGAAAATATATTTTTCTAGAAATTTTAAAAGTAATAAGTGTATACAGTAACTTATTCGGTGATGTTGAAACGCGTCAATGCTGTATGAGATAAGGATAAAAGTACATTACGTTGTGCTAGTCATCATTTGCGTACATACTTTTTCTTTTGTACTGACAGATATTATTTATACGATTCTCATTCGCGTGAAACGAATCCACGTGGAACGGATACTCTGCATAAATTGAGGTACGGATGTATCACAGTGATTTCTCTGTTTCGTTGGAAGACGTGTTGTTTGTCGGTCGGAGGCTGCCTGCCTCTGTAGAAAAATCGGCAATTCGAAGGCGTTAGCGTCTCGTCGCTAAGCATCTTATCGTCATTAGTAATAGTACCGTTCCATTGATAGATGGTGTACTTTGCGAGCAACTTAACGGGTCGATCGTTCTGGTAGATCTACCATTCTTACCGTTTATCGTTTATAACGAATGAGATATTTCAGTTTTATAATTCGTTAAATTATTAAAAGTGAGGAAATTTGTTTTGTAATGGTTTTAAATAAATAATATCAAGCTTATACATATGATTAATTGTACAGAAAATATTAATGTTTTATAATTTTACAAATTTATTACTATCTCCCCATGTTATATTTCCCAATTTGACACATTCATCAAACATGAATGAATTTAAAGCATTGTAGAATCTATCATAAATATTTCCGAAACTTCCATTTTTAATATAATTAACTACTTGCTAAATAAGAGTTTATTATTCGCGAAATAAATGCTCGAATAAGAAACCATAGAAATGTTTGAAGATCAAGCGAAAACAAAGTGTTCCGATAGGAACTTGCAATAAGTTATTTAAGTCCGCAAAATCTTCACTTACTATAAACTGGTTGTTGTTTCTGTAGTATCGAAGTTTCGACAGCCGAAGGAATCGGAATGCATAAACGTGCTCCGTTGCAATTTAAGCTAGTTTCGAATCGGTTTTTCCTTTCAGCGTCTCGGATTGTTTCTGTTCGCGAAATTGAATCTGTGACATTCTTATGACAGTAGGATACATCACATTGAATACAAGTATAATAACAATTGTTTTGATTGCTTGGTGCATATATAACATTTCTGTTATTGTTTAGAAGATCATTTATGAAATAAAAATTCGACGAAATGAAGAGGACTGTATACCTTAAAAAAATATTTAATGAATATCGTTCGTACTATGCGCTACATGTGCAGTATACAGGATATCCCAGTTATTATATAATCGGCAATATATATATATATAATAATAATAATAATAATATTTAATTTTCGAGAAAATTTGTTAAATGTATTTAAACTTTGCTAATTCCGAATTGAATAGGGCCAAATTATCGAAAATAAGTAAAAACTGTAGAAATATGTTTTTGTAAAATGTTTTCGTTTTCGAAAAAATTACAAATTATGCGCGTATACATTGTATATGCATGTTTAAACTATTTTCTTGAAAATCAGGTCTTAAACGGAAATATTTTATTCTAAAATTTTTAGTACCTCCTGCAGAGTGTTCATTCATATGTTTCTAGTCGGTAACTAGTCAAGTTTATGCATACCGGACTTGACACATTTTCAAATTCGGTTTTCTAAAAAAAGAAGTGACATATGAAAATGGTGTGCGTCATATATTTTTCATTTCGAGATATTTACGGTTTTGTGTTTGACGCGTGAATTGAATTTAACGACGCAACAATCAACTTAATCCAACGGTTTAATTTAATTTATAGTATTTTGCAAAGATGGATTCAGATTATTGTAATGTAAATAGACGCAGCGCAAAATAAACGATAAACCCATTTTTCTTTTAGATTCTTGACTTAGGCCACTTACACAATCACCTGCATATATGTATTTTCGACTTGTCTTTTCATGTAGAATCATCTTATTGTCGATTGCTGTTTACATACGTATGTAGATCATTTGACACGAAAATTGGATGGAATATAAATAGGATGTACACTTTATCGTCTTAATTACTATGTTTTAGGTGACTGTTGAGACGAATAATACATTTTGCATATAAAGTGTGTTATAAAGAGAAAGGTTTATTTGCCTTACATTTATCGTCCATGGAGACATTGATTAGCTTAATTTGTCCTTGAAGCAAAAAGTTTCAAATGATATTATCATCATGTGAACGTAATATTATTATGTCTAACTATAATAACTACTTTATTTTGCCATTAAATTAGTATTTACGACGGATATTGAGAAATACAATAAAGCAAATCAAGTTAAATTAAGAAACAGGTTGATATACAAAAATCATTTTAAAGTTATACTATTGTAGTATCGGGGAAATTTAGGTATAACTTTTTCCTGATACTATTTATAATTTATTTAGAAGACGATGGTTGTTTAACTTGAACTAAACGCAACAATCTTATTTTACTTCAACCACTCTCACAACTCGACAACGCTAACAACTCTACTCTTCGACTTCTCGACTAACTCTGCCCTCTCGACTCACTCTCACTTCTCGATCAACACTCTTTGAATTCAAATCGTCCTCCTCCATTAGCGTTATTTTTTCCTCTTTTTAATCTCATCATGTCAACGCTCCGCAAGAACTAGGCGACCTTAGTCACATAGGCTTTCTTCCCAATGTAAACTAACAACTGAAGGACAGACGACACTGTTTTGATCTATCTTTAATCAGGCTCTTTTTTACGATACTACACTATATAGGAATATTTGTTATTAAAATAATATATTTCGACTGAGGAAATATTTGTAAAGAATCACGAAGAATATCACCTTGCACCGTAATAAGATAAATTGATACGTTTTGAGTGATGAAATGAATATTGTTTTGTTGATAATGTATTATGTGTTTTGAAATTTTTAGTTGTAATATGTATATGAAGAGAGAAATATATTTTAGCGTATTTTTAATTAATTAATTCAAATAAAAATGGCGAAATGACGAAAATTAAAAACTAAAAAGTGTATGAACTTGCTCTAATCTTTCCTATAAATTAAACTGCCAAACAAAAATTATTGAGAAATAATATTCACATCCAAATTCATTGAAACTTGCAACTCAAATATTTTCTGAATTCACTGTTTGTTCCTACTTCCTTTTGTTAACATAAAATTATTGAGAGACACTATTCATATCTAAAAGATCTTAATTCTTTTTGGTTTAAGCGGAATTTAAGCCCAACTAATCCACTGCCAATAAGATACAGTTTCAAAACTTACTTTTATATTTTTGTAACCAATATTCAATATTTTTATTAAGTTAACGCAACAGTTAACGTAAAAGAGGATATACTTTACATATTACAATAAAACTTTGAAAGAAGGCAAATGAAATAAATCGTCGAGTTCAGCTCGATATAAGACTGCAAAGAGTTAGAGCTTTTTGTAACTATAAGAATCAAAATTGTTAGGATGTGGTCTGCATTTGCCGTTTGTTACTATCTAGAGAGGATTAATGGATCTAATTGGACAGTACCGTAAAAAAGTTGTACAGGAAAGGCGGGGTACGCGAGAGCACGAGAATCTGTCCAATAAACGAGATATTGTGTTCCGTGTTATAGGTAATGGTAATCGAGGATGCCTCGATAAGGTCGACGAGTGCAACGCAATCGTCCCTTGCCTCTAAAGTCGTTCCATAACGAACTCCGAGATCCTTTAGATGTTCTCCGTCAGGCTGCAGAGTCGCGTTCGCGTACACATAAGTTATTGCGCGCCTCGACCGTAAAACAATGTCAATCCGGCACAATGAAACGATTTCTCAGCATACTCGGAACTGGCCAGCATCGGACCAAGCCAGCAGGAAACTCTTAAAAGTCACTTAGAAATGATTTACTGGGTCATGGGTTGGATATTTATCGCGGATAGCGTACCGATGTCACAGCTAATTGCGTTTCTCCTTCGCTGTTCGTAAATCCGATGTTCTCTAATCCTTCCAGCGTAAAATTATCTCACATATGCGTTTATTATAATTTTATTATAGTAAAATATGTTTTGGAGTGAATAATTTTTCACTTTTGATGTTAGATGGAGAAATTGTCAAAGTACAGAAATTTTAAAACAAATTATCCTAATTATATATATATATCGATCACGGCAAATCTCGCCGATATCAACGATTATGAAATATCCTGTCAAGATCAATATCCTGCATAACCTTTTTCTAGACATATAACCGCCACTCAGTCTCAGATAGTTTCAATTTCGCTTAGTTCCTAAGTTATTTGAAAAGAGTTTCAATTAAATTTACGATTACACTTCATTCTCTAGTGGGCAGCCACGGACGATTTATCTCGTACTATGCTACGCTACGGACGAGATATCTCGCATATTTGTTTATTAGGACGAGAGTTGTAGCTTGCATAAATATCAATCCACGATACCTCATAGCGAATGAAAGGCATATTGTTGTTCAGAACAATTTTATTTATTTTTATTGTACTGTACAAGTAACATATAGTTAGTAAGTACATATAAGTATGTAAATGGCGTAGTACGAAGAATATTGTGTCATGAGACATCTTGTCCATGGTTGCGAAGTGGTTAAACGATTTTAAATTCTCCTTCACAATACAAATTTAATTAAATTTTTATTACGTAAATTTAACATTAACTTATTGTTTCTAATAACATTAATGTCAAAAGGTGAAAGTACATTAAAATAATCGTAAAACACATTTTCATTTTATTTATGGAATTTTTTTTAATCGTGATATTGATCATTTACTCTTCGTCTGATATATATTTATTGTTCTTATCAAACATCCTGCACATTCATACAAATTTACACACATTGTAAAAAAGTGTAACGTAAGAAAAAATATAATTTCATATTTTTCAAATCTTTTCCAGCAAATAAATTTTTCCTCTGATAGAGTCTCGTTATTTCTTTCTATTTTGACAAGCGTAGCTGTGCAATAGTGTAAATAACCTGGATTCGATTGTCATATATCAAGTGTGTGATTACTTTAGAAAATGTGCTGGACTTGTCAGATTCGTCCCTTCTACAATCTTAAAGAACACAAACGATAATATGTAACTATGTGCAGAAACATGCTTATTAAATAAAACTGAACTTGATATCATAATATTCTTTATTAATAATTAACTACAGTTTCTAATTGCAACCATGGTAAATACAAATCAAAAAGCGAATAAAAGAGAAAGGCTAAAGCTAATTCGTCGTTTACCGTAACTATTAATATTATACTTCGAATCTTTAATATATTCTTGCATACTAGGTGTATTCAATGCATTTTTAAAATTCTTTATATGTGCATAAAAAATTTGCAGTTTATTTACAAAATACATAAATGTGCATAATTAATACTAATATTTTAATGAAGGGAACATTTAATACGAATTTCATCTTGTATAATATGTAAATTATACAGAGGAATTAAATCATAATTACTAACATATCATAAAATATTAGTTATCTCTCCTCCAAAGGGTACATCCGAATTATCAAGCCAACGAGTTCTACAAACCAGTAAAGGCGTGCCAAGGAAAGATAGGAATATGTACTTAAAGAGTTTCCATCATGAGAGAAAAAACGATAACGTATGTCTGGTTTTATACACGATACATATTGACAAACTTGCACTACATTCAATTCAATCGACACGAGCGGTTCAGTTCGGCCTAGCCTAGTTTAAGCGATTTCACACTACCAAACATGATAAGAGCGCTCTTGGAACCAACGAGTACCATCGGCTCGATATGTACTTGGAACTCGTAATAATTGAACGAAACGATCCCCGATGATTGAAACGGCAAACAGCGTCTCACATCTAATTGTCAATTTGTGTAATGATCTTCAATGGGTTCATTCCTCTTTTACGTCCTGAACATCGTAAAAAGTTTAAAGACTTCATTATTTATATATTTCAAATAGCGGACAATCAACTCGTTCAACGAGTTTGGCAAGGTAAAAATCTTTTATTTTGGGAACAACATTTTCAGGAGACAGTTAGCTTCGTTACTATATAACTTCTGTTATTATATAATTTTTACGCACATGTAGAAATTTAGTGTTGAATTTTTAATTTACGTTTAATCTGTATAAATACATGCGGGTGGTTAATTGAAATAATTATATGGAACAAGCCGAACAAATATAGAGGTTAGGGGGAAAGAGCAATCCCGCTCTCTCTTAAAAATGTTCTCCAAATGTGTTTCTTGTGATTTTTGTTTATTAATAGATGTTTCTAGTAGAGTATTGACAAAGTTTCATCATGCGCCAATAGAAATGAGCATGCGAATATGGTTTTACTTTGGAACTTGATATACTTAATAATTTGAAAACGTGAGAGACAATAGTGATTAGAAAGGTGTACCAGATTATTATATAAAAATTATTTGTTACAGGTTAATTTATTAAGACATAAATATGATCACGTTTACCTATGAATGTTTCACTCTCTTTGTTATGTCCCTTCATAATAATGTCCGACTTCTATAGTTTGTAGTCTATGCTACATAATAATTTTGAGAAAATTATACTATTTTCGTCACGATTCTGACCAACTGCATTTTTTCAAAAATTTTTTTATGCATCATTTCGTAAACTAATCCTCTTAACTTCTCAAGAAAAGAAAAACTTAAATGGTTTGAGGCAATTTAAAAAAAGTTATTCTGTTTTAAATAATGTTCGAATATTAAAGTAACTGTATATACAGGGTCTTCATACATTTTTTCATGCTTCTCATATCTATAGAGATATTTGCCTGGGGAAATTAAAATGGGACACCCTATATATATATGGACAAGAAGAGAATTAATTTTCTTACATCAAATTGATAACATTATTATTATAGCATGAAATATATGAGACCTCCATAATCTATTGTTTGAAATGAAATAGTCAACCTTAATGGTTTTGATGACTTCCCAATGATTTTTTGGATTTACTGAAGACGAGATTTCATAATTGTTCCAATACTTATGTACAGAGTTGTACGTACAATATGTAATATACATATACGTTAGAGACAGTAATTAAAACATAAATTCTTAATCCTCTGTAAACCTATAAAATATACAAAATCATACTGTGCAATAGTGTACACTTCTAATCTTTACCTCTAACCTACGAATATGCAATAAAACGCGACGGCGCAGTCGAACTCGCATTGCACTTCACATATTAGGGTGTGACGTTTCGCCACGATTTATCTTCAACGCGCAAACTAATGCATCGTAAACAGAAAATGTTTGAGGAAGGGGTCGTTACTCCCGCGGGATACTCGAGCTGTACCTTAACGTAACGTAACGTCTATCAAAAACAAATAGCTTCCCCGTTATGGAACCAATGGCTTTGATTGACCTCTTGTCCGAATCTCTTCAAGTTCACTCTTCCAACGTGAAATTGTCCCGACCCGTTCCGTCGAACAAAAACGAGAAGCGTGAATCTTCCACTTGAAAGCCTGGCTTTCTAGAAGTGGTCAAAGGTCGCGGACAGCTTTAGCAAACGGGCATAGCCGAGTAATGGTGGTTAATAACAGGCTCACGAGACGAGGGCAGGTGCTCAACTCGTCGTGATTAATTAACCAATAATAGACTTTCTTGCTTCCACGCGGTGTAGAACGCTCCGCATTGCGGATGGATCTTCTCACGATAGGGTTCGATAGCGTTAGCGATGGGACTGATACGGCACATATTAATGATATTCAAACAATTTGATACCTACAATTCATGAAAGTATTCGGATATTTATGTATTATGTGCTTTATACGAAATTTTTTACAATTTTTTTAACATTGTGATAATACATGATTATCGAGATTAGTCGTGATCATAAAATTTGAAACAAGTCTGAAAATGTGTGTAGAAGTTCCAAGACTTATTGCAAATGAACATTTAATAACAAAACTGGTATACTTTGTGAATAGTGGCCTTAAACAAATAATTAATAAGGATGGCCCCATTATAAATATCGTAGCTTACTAATATAATTAATATTTGATTGTTCAAATATTGTTACGCCGCGCAACACATCTGCACGCCATCCCGCGCGGCTTGCCAACCAACGGTCTACCTGTCGTCCTTCTAACACTCCATAGGCCCAAGGACCCACTATAAAGTTGCAATTCTAGCTGCATTGTTCGCACACATGGTCTAAGCACATCTGTTTGCCAGAAAAGACTTTCTAATTCCAGAAGTGTTTTCGGCCGGTTTTTAGAAAGGTCCTTGGGTTTATTATGTGCTCTTAAGAATTACGAAGAAAGCGGAGATATACCTAACGGAAAATCTGAGTTTCCCTATAAACAATGTCGCCTAGGACCCAAGTTGGTAGGAGGTTTCTTCCTCCTCTCTTCCTTCCTAACATAGGTCCCAACCAATCGACATCGCGGATTATTTCCCTCACGTTACTAACTGAAAATGTAAGCAACGAATCCGCGTTCTTCGTTCAAAGGGCACATCTATACCAAGCTTTCCTCCGCATTCACATTAGAATAAAACTTTAGAGTTTGATCGTCTCTCACGGTGCCTAGAGTTCCTGCATTTCCTACAACTCTCACCGTTCCTGTATCTTTCTGAGTTCCTTCATCATTTCTTAAGGTGCCTACACGGCCTAGAGTCTTCTAAGGCTCTCACTTATCCAGAACTCCGACAGTTCCTATAACTCTCAAGGGCCTAGAGCGCCTAAAGCTCTCCTTCTCTCATCTAAGACTAACCCTTCTCTCGTGATCTGTATCTTAATCAACGGCGTTACTACTTTGTGTGATTTTATAAAGTGTTGGAAATATACATTATTATAACTCTGACTCCCAGTGTTATACCGCATTAACCACCCCGATTATCCTAACCGAAATACGGGGATCGAACTATTCGTGGTGTCGATTATTCTAATCGTAACGGGAATTTACGACTCCCGTTGACGCGTATTCTAACGACCGCGTCTCCCCGCGATAGCTCGAATAAACAAATATTTTGATTATCTTTGCAGGATGTATGTTTGTAATAAATATTTTGTAACTTGTACATACTTTCAGATCCGTCTTAAATTGTACCACTATTATCACGGTAGTCGTGCCTCATTGCAGTGGTAATGAACTTTCAAAATGTTTTGTATGATATAATACACTAATACACTGATACACAACATCTTGTAAAATATAATAACATAATAATATAATATATAATCGTAAAGAGTTTCTATAAGAGTTCAAATACTTTCGTGAGTAAATACCTATTGTTAGTGAAAGTATCGAAATCACGAGAACACGTAACAATTTTTAATACCAATGCACCTTGGAGCGATATCACTCAATCTAATCCTATAGCAACCGAATAGCTATCGAAGAATCGAATTTTTCAAGTAGATTTATACACACAAAATATTAATACTGATAAATCATAAACATTAAGTAACATGTAAAGCATAATTTTTTTATTAATTATGTAATAATATTGCATTAAATACCGTTAACTAATAATAAATTGTACGTTTTCTACAGAATAGTTATGTATTTAAATTATATGTATGTAGTTATGTATTATATTTGATAAATACAATCGATCTTTTGTTACTCTAGTATTTGTATCAATATTTTCACGTAATATCAATTGCATATTGACACTTTAGTACAAGTTGTTGCGAATTCTCGACTAAGTGGCGATCAGTCAGGTCGCAGCTGATTGATTTGATATCGCAAACCTTGAACGAGATTAACGCTCAAGGTGGTGGCAAATTAAAGATGCGGAGTAGTAGATTTATTTGCGCTCCTTGGTATTAAGAGAATTACTAGCAAAATACAGAATAATGTTATGTTCAATTAATTTAATTGCATTGTTGAGTAACACGAAGAGTATGACGCTCTGATGAAGTCTGTTGTAAGACTGTCTTAATACTGCCTTAAGAAGCTTCGCCTGGTCCTTATATACTAACTTTCCGTCCCCGGGTTTCCTTCCTACCATGGATTTTATGGGATGGAGATCTATTACTTCAAATCTTGTAATTGTGTACTCTCGCGAGCACATATCCTCTGGTATTTTTGTCTGATACCAGATGTTTACTTTAGAACTGACACATCGGGCAATTAGGGTGTTTATTAGGCCTCGTAATGAAGTCCGCATCGTAAGGTTTACAACTTGGGAGGTAGGAAATTCGGACTTCCGCAAAAAAGGCAGATTGCTGTCGGAGTCATAAAAGGATGGTCACTCCAAATCACAAACACAAGTATCAAACCGGTAGTGATATTTTCGTAAAAGTACGTCATGTACCGATTCTTCTTAATATAAACAATAACACGAGAAAAAGATAAGTACATTTTGTTGACTTTTTAATTTTAACACTTAGCCAACCGAATAGGGAGATCTCCTCCACTCTGTGAAGAGCATCGCTGCGTAACCAAACGGAGAGATCTCCCTTTTTGACTTTAGCAACACGTTTTCTTTTTTTTGTTGTTATTATCAGTTATTGTTTACATGGAATTGTTTCCAATTAATTGGGCCACTTTTTCTGCTTGTATAAAGTACAGTATCGAATAAAATACACCAATTTAGTGGTGTTAAAATTAATTAAAAAGTTACATTATCGGTTATGATTAAATAAAGTTACAATCGAACGATACCACACTGTAAAAAAATATTAAAATTCATTATGAATTTTTAATTTCACGTTCAAATGGTGTTATTTATCTTTAGTCATCTTTAATGTTTTTAATTTTACCTATATTTTTTATATTTTTAATATATTCATTTAATTTGATGTTTTGTCTAAACAATATGTGAAATCGTTAAATAAAATCATTACCGCAAAATATAATTAGCCATTTAAATAATTTTTAGACTTTTTGTTTTTTAACACGTTGACTGCCACGTGTGTTTTCAAAGAAATCTCCGTCAGGCCACGCGTGCAGCGGTACCAAGCGTTCTCTGCTAGGTGCTCCCATCGATATTTTAGTAATGCGAGTCGCTCAAGCGGTGGTTTCAAGAATGATCTCTCGTTTCGTTTGTTCGCAACGTTAAAACCACTAGCTGTTGAATATAATGAAGGAAAGTGTGGTATAGATTATTCCGACCAAATGGTTTCTTATGCTACCACAATTAGAAAAGGAATCAAATGGTACAGAAAACTTGGCATTCGACTCCTTCTGGGAATTTCTGTTGTAAACGCTTTGTAAACGGTTTACAAAATTGCAACAAGGAAGAATATAAATATTAGAATATTTAAACAATTATTAGTTGCAAAATTATTAGGGTTGTCTGAAAATACAAAAAATCCTTGTCTTCGACGGAGTCGGCATAATATCACCGTTCGGAAAAATGATTCCGGAAGAAGCATTAGACGCGCATGCAAACTATATTATGCAAATAAAAGACGTCGAATGGCACGAACAAGGGCACAAAAGAATTTGAAGAAAACAACAGCTTATTGTCCAAATTGTCCCGACCAACCTCAGCTATGTATAGAATGCTTTGAAATTTTACATTCTAAATAACTTTTTTAATAAACCGTTTCCGTATTACTTTTATAACAATTCAACAGTTTTATTATTATGGAATATCTTTTCAAATACAAGGATCCTTCGCAAGTAGTCAAATAAGCGACACCCGAATATGTGTTACGCGGCCCGACCAGAAACCTTGTTGACACCCGAATACGGCTGTCGTGGCAGTCAACGTGTTAAGTAGTGAATATTAGTCCTTGATACTTGGAAAATCGCGCGGTGGACAGCGTATAAGATGGTATTGTTCGGGCGCGGTAGAAACGTATAGCTCGCTGTGGCGCGCGCAGTTGACTAAGTGTTAATATCACTCTATGGTTAATATTATTATGTTTTATTATATTATTATATTCTATAATAATATTAATTAATATGTCAATATAATTGAATGTGTCAAAGAAACTGCTAACTCTAGCTCAAAGGTATAATTGTTAAGACAAACAATATTTTAATATCATCACTATTTTTATATTACGATAAGCAATATTTCTTAAATTATAAAAAATATGAAAAATGCATATTTAACTTCAAAATTAAATAAGTAGACCATTTTAACCTAATTAATAACGTGTCGAATTTTAAAATTGTCTTTTCAAAAATAGATATGATTTTTCCTTTCCTTATCTACATAAAAATTCTATATAATCTTCATATAAGCTGAAAATTCGTAAACTGATATCGACAGGTGTTAACACAGTATCGGTTCCATCACTACCTGCTGTTGAAAATACTCATGTGTTCCCTGAAAATACTCGCACGAAACCGTTATGGACGTGTTCCCGCGAACCATGCTTCGCCGAGGAGTAATTACGATTTCATTTCATAATAGATAGACTCGGTTAGAAATTCTCAAGTAACGCTCTTAGCTGTTACTTGCAGGCTAGAAGAGAGCTTGGAAACTTCCTTGACGCATAGATATCGTGAAAGTTCGCGCATACGGCTCGTTGTGTCGCGTGGGATGGTAACGTGCTATCAAACTTGGACAATTTCTGTTGAGAAGGAAACTTGAAATTAATTAACGGCTTTTATATGGAATACGTGATAATAAGTGATAATAAGACGGCATAGGTTCATTTTAGCTTAAAAGATTCGGAATGATAAATGCATCCCGGCTTGTCGCTTTCGTAGTTTGATTATTATCTTGGATATTTTTAGAGCTAGAATTTGTGTAATGTTATTGTAATTTTTTATAGTTTGTGTAATATTCGTCGCAGAAGATTATATAGTCCACGCAGAAGTATATATGGTATTACAAACCGATATAGTAAAATAAGATCATATTGAGAAATAATATGGACATAAGATGTTATTCATAAATAATAATAAAATAATAAATATGATTTGGACAGATATTTTAAAATGCCATATCATTTATAATCACTCCACTTTCAGTTCCAAAAGATTGTCTACGGGAAAGATATGTTTGAATACAATTTTGTATAGTTACCTCGGTGAAATTCCAAAGTATATTACATAAAATTATAGACACGAACACACTTATGATTCCAATACATATTCATTAATCTCTAGTAGTACCTTGTTGTTAATTAGATTGATGTATATATTATTTGTATTACATTTGGTATTTGATATTATAATATACAATAATATTAACATTATATTTTCTACTACATGCAAAATATGTAATAATTATTCTAATACAAATTATATAAAAGATAGAATAATTATTAAACCATTAGCTCTAGCATTTCAGTATATATGTACGTATAAATATGTCAAAACTTATGTACTTTACAAACAAATAATAGATTTATAGTTCTCGATGAATAGGAACAAAATTAACATCAGCCTTTTAATTCATTTCATATGTGTATGAAATACAGGATCCCCCATAACGCGAGATATACGATCCTTGTTATACGGATTTCTCTTTATACGAATTCAAGAGCGTAAAAAGCTATAACTAAATAAATATGTAGTTTTCTTTTAATATAACAAAATATTACGCGTTTTACAATAATAACTGTTGCACAATACAAACCGTAAACAACCCCCTACAACGCACAAGATTTAATGCAAAACTATGCTTCGAATTAATTTAAAGACGCACGTATTTTCATATCAGAAATGAGTCATTTCCAGCAACTTTTTAATTGTGTTATACGGGTGCAGTGACGCAATTTTTAGCCCGCGTTATAGAAGTACTGCGTTATAGGGAGGTCGACTGCATTCATGTTTGAAACTATAGAAAATACGAAACAATAAAAAATATTAGCATCAAAAAAATAAAGAAGGTACAAGAAAAAGCGCCGAGAGAAGTTACCCGTTGTTATGTTGCCTAGTCGTGACAATACATTGTTATATCATTTTTCCTTACTTCTTTTCACGGCGTACGTTTCCACGTCGCGTCGCGTCGTTTGAAATCACGTCGTTCGTTCATAACGAAATACGGAAACGTACTGACAATTAAACGGTCGCGACTGATTTTCGCGCAGCTATCGCAGGTGCCTCTGCTTCTTCCTCTGCCTCTGTCTCTGCGTCCGTTTAGGACATTCATAGCATGTCATGCATGCGCAGAACGAGAACGTTTTCATCTTTCATGTTTTCCATGATTTTTCTCCACTTAGTTTTCGGGCGGTTACTTTTACGTTTTCGGTACATGAGTGTTGAGACTTACACGATTATGTTAGGGTGAGATCGTGATGATGCGCGTCTTCTTCCGTCATGGAAAATGTAGAAAGTTCGTTGAAATATATATTTAGATCATCAGTATATTAGAACATATATTAGAACAAGTAAGTCAAATCGTGAATTCACACTAAAATGTTATCGAATGAAATACTGAATAACTTGGACCAAGAAAATAAATTCCAATATTTATTTGTATTTCGCACATACTAGCGAAACTTAGGTTTCATTGTCTTTCATTGTAAGATTTGTTGCTATTATTTCTTTATCAATTTAAACGCAACTGTATAATAATTAATAGTAATGAAGCACGTACATGTTTTATATACAAAAAATGATAGATAAGAATATTCAGTACTTAGTACTATGTACTTCAGTACATAGATTAGAGAATTTCAATAAGGTTTATTAGACAGACACATGTTATATGTTTATGGCTTTATCAGTCAATGAAATTAATTTCAAACATAACTCTAAAGTGATAGAAAGAACTAGTTTTATGAAATAAAGTAGATAAGTATCAGATTTAAAATTTCTAAAAGAAATGTCTGAAATTTAGTAGGGTGCAAGGCAAAACAAATTAAAAATTGAAATTAACAGTAAATTCCAAAGAAATCGATAGCATCTCATGTTTATAGGATATATATTAAAAGAATTTTATTAATGCATTATTATTTATATTATTATACTTTACATATACATATTACTTTTTTATTATTATCATCATCTGTTTTCTTATATTAGTTACTTTACCGTTACTTTTGATCAAAAGTGTCTACATTTCTTTAATTATTAAAAATCAAATTTATTAATGATTGGTAAATTAGTGGAAATATTTTTATAGCTGTAAATTTTCTTACTATTTTTATTTATAAAATATTACAATATCAATTAAATCTCACTGTCTACTATCTTTATCTTTCTTTCGTTCACTCAGACTAACTCTGCCTTGACTCTTTTCAATTAAAATTATAGCAATAATTATTATACATTCTTACATTCCTCGTCTAAAACCTCCACTCTACTACCTGTAAATAGCGCAGGTTCTACAGGCAGATCAAGTAGATAAATATTAACGTGACACTCTATAGTTTATTCAATTTTGCTCAAGCATTTCTTCTTTTAGCAAAGAAATGTTTCGGGTTATAGGTTTGCAATAATGAAACTTCGTGAATCAGAGAACGTTATTAATAACACTTGTCGCACACAGTTTTCTCGAAGAGAACACAGAAGTATTATTGCGAAAAATACTCGACAATCATCGAAAGACATTTATTTATCCCTCGTGCACACGTGATTGTTAGGAATATATGGAAACGAGAAGTAGCGACGAAAGTGACTGAACGAGCAGCTTCGTCTACAATTTCGGGAAACCGAATAAAAATAACACCCGGTCTAGTCTAGAAACCCCTGTTTGTCTGGAAATGCTTATCATTCTTTCGACACGTCGCATCACCGCTTCCTCAACGAAAAAATTCCTTGTTAAGCAGGGGACGAACATGTGACACATACACATACATGTGCATATGCTAGCGTTCATATATAAGTGCTTGAACTCTCTTTCACATTATTGAAAATATATAAAATATACTTCTTTCCTATTTTGGTATTAGTTTTTCGTTTTTCGAGATATGTTAAAATACTTGCCCCATACATTTTACCTTTTAAGTAAAGTTATATAAGATATTATAAAATGCAAAATATTCGGAATTGAACAAAGAAAAACAAGTATGGCCAAAGAATGACAAAACTGAGGCTTTCTTCAGTTCCAAATTAAGGTATTATAGAGACTTAAGCGAGTTCAAATGTCTTAAAACTCTGTCTATTGAAATTTTTATGTTTGAAAGTACACGAAATATACAATATGTCTCTAGTTTTACTATATAAATATAAATATAAATTTTATAAAATATCTCTAGATCTAGAGCACTAGAGCAATTTGTCTTAGTTCAAGTTTAGTAGAGCATTTGATCCTAGCTTCGATAAGAAATAGTGAACCGACAGTAAAAAAATTTCCTTTGATTAAAACTTTGAAAACATAGGAAAAATATGTCATTCTTTTTATCAAATTCCATTAAGCATAAGTGGCCATTCTTTGAAGTATGTATACACATACGTGTTTAAGCAAGCAAGAAATTATTTTATGATAAAAAAGAAGTGGATACGTCTCATTGTATGCAGATTGTGAAATTTTTCAAATCAAAGTGAATATGTAAGAAGTGCGTCGCTTAAAAAGTTTACGACGAGAGGTTTATAGCTTTGGTGTAGGAAATGTGCCGAGGTTTATGACAGAAATCGTAACTGTTTCTGCGCTTAGAATACTATATTCTTCTTTCACGTCATGAAATAAATTGTTTCTCGTGATACATACATAATTTATATGAATTTATTACATTTGCTACTTCTAAATATGATTATACTTACGTGATAGAGCATGCGTTTCATTCAATCTTTTGTAGACATTCTATAAAAAATGAATTGTAAATTTAAATATTTCAGATAAAAGTTTAGATATCTATTTAAATGCTGATTTTCTATGTACTTTAATATTCGAATTTCCATTTTCACATAGATTGTGTAAAAATTGAATTTTTAACTACGTATATTTTTATTCTAATTTATGTATCAGCATAATCTCTTGGATTTAATTATGACATTAATCTACGAATTTTTTAATAAATTATTTTAATGAATATTAAAGTGACTAGCGTCTTTAGTCTTTTGTCTTCTTTAATTAAAATGAATATTTCTTATTATATACATATTGAGAAAAAGATTATTATGGCAAATACATAGTTTTAGTTTCTTTCAATCAATACTTTTTTCCGCATTCCTCATTCATTTTGTACACCTACGTCTTGATTTTTTATTTCTTCCTTCTCTTTTTCCACCTTTTCTTCTCATCCTCTATTTATGCTTCAAATATACATACAGTACATTTTCAAATGACATTCCACCATTAATGTTCATTTTGTCTCTATATTAATAATTGTCGTACATTTTTTCGTTCATGAATATTTATTTTCTGTTGCTCCGTTCTTCGTCATTTCTGAATTTCGTAAAATTATACGGACGAAAAAAGATAAATATTGATGACAGGAACAGTGGTTCTCAAACTTCTTTTAATTAAAACTACGGCGCATTTTAGAAAATATACAGATATTTATGCGCACTTTGTATACAAATTCTAAAATTTATCCAAGCGAGACATTTATACGTATCAAGATTAATAAAAAAAAAAAAAAAGAAAAAATCTTGCCCTTTCGCATATAATTTTATCCCGGGATGTACCTTTTGGGAATCACTGTTTGAGAAGAATAGGAATAAACGAAAGTGATAATTTTATAATAATAGAGTACATTCATGTACAATTATATTTATGTTTATAAATTCTGAGATGCGCCAAATTTGTAATATAATTCTGCTTTTTATGCTCTATTGCCTACACAAAATTGATATTATAGTACATAATACGTATTTAAACAATTTAAAAAATCCATAATTTGTCTATAAAATCGATCTTCTATTTTATACATCCATAATTCGCATTATATTAGGTTGTCCGGAAAGTCTTTTTTTCGCAAGCGTGTTTTTTAAAAAAAAAAAACACGTCTAAAAAAACACGTCGGCAGACGGCGTCGGCGTTGTGCGTCTATTATTTCCTCATAAAACAAAAGAAACTTTTCGGACAACCTAACTATACATTCACTATCAGATACTTACAATATGCACAAATAGCTGTCTTATAACACGGAGCAAATCTTTCAAAGGAAAGAAAATATGGTTTCGTAAAAATTGCAGTAAAACTTGCATGTGCTCTCAGTAATTTTCTTATTCTTCGAAAACAATATTATATAGCCTTGTCAATTTTTGGAATTTAGATATAGGTTTCTCTGCGTAAGTTTTTAAAACTATACCCTTCAAAAAATATATTTAATTCGATTAATAAATAAAATCAATTTTTTCAAAGATTTACACACTATAGTCCGGAGAAAAATTCGTCTAAATGTTCTTTTACTATATGACTTCATATAGTAAATTCTCTGTAGCTTCGTTAATTTTGCAAATTTAAGCATAAGGCATGGCATATATATTAAAATTACATTCTTTATGAAAATATTTAAAAAAACATGGATATTTTGAAAGGTCCATAGCAGCATAGCCTCTTTAATCATTTTCAAGAGAACCGTGGGACCGTCTTTCGATTTCCACGGGAAACAACCACAAACTCTCGGTTAACTTAGAAAGGAAAAGCCCGATTCGGAGCACGTGCCCGTTGGTGTCAAGCGAGCTAAAATTAAGCTGGAGAGAGGGTCTTGTTCCCTTCGTCGGAATTCCTGAGCTCCCTTTCAGCCAGCTGACAGCCGGAAGTGAGCATAGAATAAGTCGAAGAGAGAAAGAAAACGGTGGAAGAAATAAAAGGGACACTTCGAGGGGTGCAAACTGGTAGACACGTTAAGTATATACCAGTATTCGATAGTGGCCTACTTCTATTTTCGTTCATTATCATTGCTATGAGTGACCCCCTCTTCGTTTTTCATTGTAAGATTCATAGGGGGATCCCGACTTCCAGAATTCCGGTAAAAACTTAAATTCCACATCGATTCGTGCACAGGAAACACAATTTGTGATACATCGTGGAAACCGTTTCCCGATTGGAGACGAGTTCGACCGTTTCTTCTCTTGATGAATACATACTTTTAGATTTTTTCAATTTCGAGGTATCAAGGACCAGCTGATGTATTTTTTCCTATGTCAGCTGTGATGTTTCTATTTGACTGATATTGTTGATTTTGAAACGAATTTTATTTACTGCAGACTGATAAATAGTATTTTTTTATGGTCTTATAAAGTATGATTGAAATAACGATAAAAATAATTAGTTTGAGAACTGAGTGAA
This sequence comes from Bombus affinis, assembly GCF_024516045.1. Classification (NCBI taxonomy): domain Eukaryota; kingdom Metazoa; phylum Arthropoda; class Insecta; order Hymenoptera; family Apidae; genus Bombus; species Bombus affinis. The sequence continues at coordinate 20,011,796 of NC_066344.1, forward strand.
TTATGATGCTAAAGAGTTGTTTGAAAGTTAATAGATTTTTAAATTTGCAAACGAAATTATACGTACATGATTTTCCTGATAAGAATGTAATAAGAGTGTGACAATATCCCTCACGAGTGTCACAGGTAGGCTTTTGAAATTAGGGAAAACTATCTGCATTCATTTTTCATGATGGATATTTAGTTTCATTAGAAAAATAAATAATAATTGTACAAATATCTCACATTCAACATTATTTATGATCAAAACTTCCATTTAGCTATATACGTGGAAAATGTTTATTTTTTTGATGCATAATAATTAAATGTGTTGAACATTAAAAATATTTCATATGAAGTAAGGATTAGATAAACAAATATAATGCATTATTGAGATTGGGTAATTAAATAAAAACTTTTTATCTCAAAGCTATTAGTTTATAAAACTGTATAGTATTATTAGATGTGGTTTCTTAAATTTATGACATTAAAAATTTGAAGAAAAATTTTGGAATATTTGTTGTAATATCTTTAACAGAAGTAATAGAGAAAAAATAACCAAGAGGGTACACAAAAGATACAAGTAGTATTTGTAAATAAGAAAGTTTCTCTGTAAATTCCAGTCATCTTTTGTTGATTTCATCTGTAAGGGATTAATAGATTTGTACACAAGTGGAAGCTTAAGTTTCTTCAACATCTACAAGGTCCACACCTGAAACGAGAACCACCAACGATGACCATACCTCCCTCCATTGTTTGGAAGAATATTGAGAAAAAACAGGCCTACAAAGAGAGGTACGACTTCTACGTAGAGAATCCCAGAAAAATGACTTTAACCTTCAGATATCATTGAACCTGTTTTGCCAGATCGAATTACTTTGTCTGTGGTAGGATTTTGCTTCTTTTCGACGGATACATTAGTTTTCGAAAGATTGAACAGGTGGGATTTTTAACACTAAACCTACCGACACTTCGTGTGTACCTATTCCTACCGTGTGCGGTCAAAATGACCTGTGATTAAAGAAGTAACAGTTTTTATGATGTAACTCAGATAATGATTAATTTATAACTAAATGTATATAAAATGATGAACTTTCATAAAATTTCGTCCAAATTTACTTTCGTTTAATTTCAATTATAGACTTAAATAGAATTACGCTTTTATTTATATAGAGATATATCTTATTCAACTTCGCTGCATTTTTTACAAATTATCTTATTATTAAATGTACATTTGCCGCATAAATATTTCCCGCATCTTAATCAAATTTTCGTAATTTCGTAATCTTTACAATTTTTTACTTGGCAAGATTTTTGTAGTAATGAATCTGACTTTCCCATGATAGTTTTCTTTATATAAAAGTAACGTATACATTAGGTTTATAACAATTTTGTGAATTCTTTGCAAATTGGCCCCATACTGTAGATACCATTGCAAATTTATTGGTTCGTAAACGTTGGCTTCTTTCGCTCTTGTTATCAAATCGTATAAACCTCATAATTTCTGCAAAGTCATTCCTGCTCATGGTTTTTGAAAAAAAATGCAGGTCTCCAAATTTTATTCCACAAATATGAGATATCTAAATATTTTGCCTGATATGCACCGCGGGCATATAGCAGAGCAATAAATGCATCTAGTTTTGTTGCATCTAGCTCCCTGTTAGTCCCCAATGCTCTAAATGCTTCTTTTTCCGTACATTTTATTACATGATTCCTTATACGGTGATCAATGATAAGATAAAATGCCATCTTTACTTGTCCTTTCATTATATGCCGTTTGGCATATCCCTAAAAATATTATGAAATGATGTCCTGCCAAGTTTGGGACTTGCATCCATTTCGCTCCAAACTGTCTCATCGGGCCCAGTTTCGATACGTCGGTTCTCTACATCAGTCTCACCCTTTGCTATCAACGATAATTTCTTTCCTTTTCGCCCTTACGTAAACGCTTATTTATAATATTCAACTCTGATTCGGTTGTAAATAGCTTTTCATGTGTTTCCATGCCGTTTTCAGTTGCTGAAGTTTCTTATTCATCGCACATTGAACAGTTTTCTTCTATGTCCGTTATTTTCTGTTTATAATTTTTTTTTTTTTTAAGTTTTGACATTTCTAGGGTAAATATTTATCACAGAATAATACCATGCACGGAATACAAAATTATTGTCAAATTTGATATGCTTTACTTTTTCTTCTATAACAACTTTACGCAAAACGCTCTGAGATGCTCTCTGTCTGAGTTTTAAAGATAACAAGTTTAGATGTCAACTGATTAAGTAACAAACTGAGATGTATTCTGGTCGAAAGGACTATAGCAAGTAAGAATATGGTCTGTGACGGCGATATTTATACGAAAATATTGATAGGTGCTGGCCATTCTCCACCAACTGTTGCTCGAGGGTGGAATTGATCGTTGAACATGGGAAATACCCGCTTTTCCCATGTTCAGCAATAACCCTGAGAAACTTCTCGACTTTTAAATTGTTTGTAACAATTGACCGTAAAAAATGTTAAGTTTTATGGCGGTTCCTTAGGATTATTATGGGCCTGGGTTGATATGTTTTGACACCTGGTGGCCATCTTGATCGAAGGATGGATTATGGTTTATGACAAGATTATGGGCGTAACAGTTGTTATTATTTGTTATTACTGATCTTGTTTGTCATCTGATCTTGAGGTAGCCTTTTCTTCGTACTGATTTTAAGAGTAACTAAAATATTTTGTTGGCCGGTCAAATTGACCGCCTGCGGTAGGCAAAGCAGAATACAATTTTTTCTTAGAAAAGAAAAAAGCAAACTAAAAGTAAGTACTGAAAAATATATTGTATACATATTTTAGGAAAAGTCAAAAATTATGAAGTTTGAAAACAGTCAATTTGACCGGCGCTGGTAGGTTTATTTAAACGTAAAGCCTAATGTTGTTCCTTTCAGACTTAATTTGAATAAATCGATTTTTTAATGAAAAATGCGTATTTTCGTTTACCCGTCAATTTGACGGGTCCCGTAGTGATAGGTATACTACATACAGATTTCAAATATTAGGAACCCTAGGAAAAAATAATTTTGTGTATAAATTCTTTAGATGAAATGATTAATTTACGATGCAAAATGGTTAAAATTGGTGCTATGGTTTTTGAGATATTTCATTTCAAAGTTCAAAATCCGTCAAATTGACGGGTCCCTTAAACCTAGTGTTAATATTAGTACTACTTGGATATAAAAACGTTACATAGAATTGTTGCGACTATTATTGATTGTGAAACATTCTCGTTCCTCCTTCACGATAATCTTTTAATAAGTTTTAATTTTTAGAGCTATCTTTTTATTTAAAATTATAGATATTCATATTTTGGCCATGGGTATAAATATATAATAGGGTATGGGTATAAATATTTGTCTGTTAAAAATGTTTGCAAGTAAAGGAATTCAATTTTCAAGCCTCTAAAATCCTCCGATGGATTGTGGTAATAAAATAAAAAATTTAAACTCTTCCTAGAGACAAATAACTGGTCTTTATTTAAGGGATAAAACATAATGAATATAATAATTATTATTCTTTTCAAAACTGCTTTTCTGTAAACGATTATTTCTTAACATAGCTATCACCTACAATTTTATGCTACTATCGTACCCCATAGTTTTACAATATTATTTCAATATCTAATGTAATATCTTCATTGCAATCAGATGAAATGAAAATACACACCATAAGCATACTTTTATCTCTGATATATAATAAATGCGAGTTGAAGTTCTCGCACAATTAAAAAGGAATCAAATGCTCGATAAACATGGTCGAACATAAATGTTAAATACTCATTTTACACGAAAGCAATTCAATATCTTCGTCGTTAAAAATGAATTGTAACATTTCAACCAATTCAGTCGAAAAATGCATTACACATGTGTCGGAGGCAGAGACACAAATTATCCCGTGACGTGCTTCTTATAGGCGATGAACAGGAGGAAGGAGCTGCAGGTGACCAGAACCGTTCAGCACGAACTGTAGGAACGTGTTACAGCAGATGTAAATATATGTATATGTATACTATGCACGCTCCTACGTGGCTTGAGTTATCAGGTGTATCCCTTGGCCAACGGACCAAAAACACCTGCTGCCAGATACACGTTGAAATAGAGTCAACGTACGGTGCTCGACCACGCGAAACCACTTTCAACGTTGCATTCTTGACAGCTTATGCACGTGTTCTTTTTCGTATTGTTCGGCGTTTTTCATTACCACTTTGACGATTCGCTTTCTGAATATTATCGTCGTCTATAGAAAATTTATGGTTTGAAAGAGAGTTCTTTTAAAGCGGCGTAATGTGTGTTTCCAAATATTCAACTGAATAGAAGGTCTATGCTTTGTAGGTGATGCAATTTTCCATATTATACATGTATTTCGTTTGCTATACCTATATGTATTTTATGTATTTATCTGTTTTTTTACATTCAAAGAATAAAATCTGTTACATTTATTTCACAACAGTTCATTAAATTATTTGTCTGCGTGAACATTTAAATCGTTAAATATTTACAAGTAATCACTAAAATCATAATTTATAATACTTATAAATTCAGATAAAATAACATAACCAGAAATATAATATTTCTGACGTAGAAATAGTAATATATACAACCAAAAAGGAGAACATTCTGTTTGGAAAGAAAATAAAACGTGTGGTATGAAATTTCTTTGTCCGAGACGGTATTTATTGGAAATAGGGTCGACCTCACCGATTTTAATGATCTTGAAACATGTTGTTAAGCTGAAAGTTCTAAATAACTTTTTCCTATACTTATAACCTATACCTATAATTGTAAAGTAATCTATGTTTAATACTACTTATATGTATTGTTTAACAATTTGTTTTATAAATTTTTGTTCTATAAATAATTTTTCAATAACGGTAGGTAAATTTGTTATATTTTTTTGAACAATTAAAGATCAGAGTAAAATTCAACATTCCATATATCAATTGATTCATCGAAAATCTTTTAGCGTCAGACGCTTAATGACAGCCGGATACTACTCTGGCCCAATTTAAAATTCTTTAATTTTTCTCTTTTATTTATACAATATTAAAAATGGTTGTTTCTTTCATCAATAGATTAAGTTTAGGTTGGACTATATAAAAATGCTGCAGTGTAATCGTCACTTAAATTTAATTGAATTTTTCTGCAAATATTTGGAAACTATAGGCGAGCGGCTTGTAATAGGCGAGTTGTGTGTATAGAAAGAAGTTGTTCAGGATATTGATTTTCGTCTCTTCAATGCCCAATAATTACCCTCCAAACTTTTTTTCGAGGAAAATACTTTCGTTTAGGAAAAAATCAATTTTGAAAAATGATCGCCTATGTAAATGACCGATTACAGTTCGGCTGTACGCGTCATTCCGTTATCAATTATTCCTGTCCAATTATTAATTAATATTGAACTTCATTGGGACGTGGAAACTCAGGAATCAATATAAATCAATAATAAAACCATTTATCACATTTATATAGTTTACTGACTGCGATCTAATAACACATCTGCATCCTACGGAAGACAAGGCAGAGGTAGGAAGCGGAAGTCTAACAAACGCGTGAACAGCGTCCATTAAGGCCCTCTACGCAATGTCCGATCGATAATGTAATCGTTGCCAACTTTTGGAATTTACATATCTCTACAACAATTTTCCAAGTATGTTTCTGCTTGTTTTAGTCAAAGTAACAGAAATATAACCGCACCACTAATATAGTCCACATTTTTTAAATAAAAAATGTATGTATATATGTTATCGCAAATAGATCATATGGTCTTATAAAAGATATCAACGCAAACTACTTTATCATGTGCAATTTACATCAAGATAGTATCCAACCATTGATTAAATATATTATAATAGCTGTATGTATTTATCTATCGAGCTAATCCCTTTCTTGAAAAGATAAAAATATATGTAATACTTATGTTACCATAGCTATTTGGTATTGAAAATAACATTAATTAATAGAGTCAAATCTTTATTAGTTGAAATCTGTAAGGATCTAATTGTAAAGGAAATTTAATTTAACTGACGACATATATATATCTATGACTTTAACTCTCCACGAGTAAAATGGTAGTACATTTGTAAGTAAAATATAATAAATAATACCTAATGTAAAGTCAACAAAAATATTTTTGCTCATGTATTCATTAGTCTGTAAAATTTTATACATATACATCTTTATTTATATATGCTTTTTTATATACGCCAAATTTGTTAACATTGAAACTGAAGTATCTTTTAAAATAATTACTTTTAAACATTAAATGCTTCAGTATTTATTTATAAAGAATATAAAAATGCATTTATTGAAATACATACAGAAGAATATAAAAGAAAGATCCATTTAAAAAATTTCCAGACATATTGCCAAGATTATCTTGAGAATTCGAAGAAAGCAATCATAGAAGAAGAAATATGTCATATTTGCAGAAATAAGTAAAAGTCCAAGAAATCCGAGATATATAAAATACCCTGTGTTTATTCATTACTTCGTCATATTACATATTATTGACACACGATTTCATATATTTCGAAGAATTTTAATCTTGCAAAATTGTTGTGACAACCATAAGGCCTGCCTAACTGTTCTTCAAAGTACGTCGATAGATAGAACACGGGTTCCTCCATCGAAATTTTCCCTCGAATAATCGAGCGTGTCTGGCCATTTAGTGTTTGTTCGATCGGACAGTCAGCCGAGTTCCTGCCACATGTACTCGAGCAAACTTGCGCCGTGATATACCGAGGGTGGTGAGCAAAGGGTATTTGGCAAGGTCGAAAGGAGGAGTAAGAGACATCAAAGGAGGGGTAAGTTTGATCACGCGATGACGACGGCAGCTATCATGACAACGACCAAGATCCAAGGTTATTGACATCTCCTCTGTCTGTAGATTCTTATACATGTATGTACAGTATACAGTCGATTACCTCTATTTTGTTCTTCGTTTTCCGTCCATCGACGTCTCAATTTTTACGGAAGTTTGACCGCAGGAAGCCATTGCCCGAAAATATAGTAGTTCTCGTATAAACCGTTGGAGATTGCGAAACGAGTCAATACTTCGCGTTGAAACAGTTATACAGAGTAGAGAGAAGCCTTTCCTTCACGAACACAACGCTTGCTTCACTTCGCTGCATTTTTTTGCCACTAATTGGCAATTTATTTATCAGCACTGTGATCATAGCAACGTAGGTTCCCAACTGGCAGATGAATAACCACCGCTCGGACATGGATTTTCCATTTATTTTTTAATGATAGTGGTACATACTATTTCGTTGGTTTTTATTCTTTTCCTCTACTTGAAGACTACAACGGAACATTAAGATAAATTACATTTTCACTTTTTACAGAAAAATGATTTAAAAAGCATATTACACTGTATCCAAGATTGATCCTTTATTTGGTTTTAAGATTAAGGGGATTTAGGATTACAAGTTCTCTAAATATTTCGAAGATACCGGACACAATATGACGTTATATAATAACGTTGAAATTACACTTTACGAGTTTCATCATTTATTAGGTCATCCCATAAGTTCGTGCCGTTTTTCGAGCGGTTATATATGTCAAGATTGTTTACATACCTTTCAGTTTTATGAAAAAATGTAATCCCCCTCTCGTTGTACAAATTCTTCCCATTTTTCTGGTAGGGCCATTATTCCGTCTCGATAAAAGTTCTCTTGTTTTTCTTTAAAATAATTTTCTAAGCTATTTTTGAGAATATCAATATTTTCAAATTTTTTACCTACTAAAAAGTGTTGTAATGCTCTGAGCAGGTGACAATCAGATGGGGCAATGTCTGGGGAATATGGGGGATGTAGTAAAATTTCCCAATTAAATTCAGACAATTTTTTGGTCTAGCGATGTCGTGATGCAAGATAACGTTGTTCCTATTCACTAAACCTGGTCGTTTAAACACCTATGGATCGTTGTCATAGGTATTTTCAGAACATTTGACATCTCTTGAACTGTCAAACTTCGTGATTTTTCGACAAGATCCCGAATTTTATCTTCGTCTGTCTGAGGAGGACGCCCGGAGCGTTCCTCGTCTTCTAAACAGAAATTTCCAGCTCTGAAACGTTGGAACCACTTCCTACTGGTGCGAGATGAAAGCGCATTTTCTCCGTAAACAGCACATATGTTTTTCGTGGCAATTGTTACAGAACTTCCTTTCCGAAATTCATATAACATAAGATGTCGAAAATGGATACGCATTTTGACTCATGATTTTTTACTGTTAGAAGTCACTGTGTTCACTATATTACGATCTTATACCCACGAAAATCTGCTCTAGCCTATTCTCGATCAGCTAAGCTCAAGTGCATTGGTCCCTTATCGCCGTATGTTTATAAATCGACACATGAAATGTATACATAAAAGTCGGCACGAACTTATGGGATGATCTAATATAAGAAAGTAATTTTAAAAAGAGATTGAATTAGAATATGAAAGTTACAAAATATTGATACACATGTGTATTTCATCTAATTATTAATATCGAACTACTGGAAACATTGTTTCAAGATGTAGTATTAATCTATAATTTGTTCATATTATTTATCGCACACCGTATGTGTACAAATCGTATCCGTATAACGAAAAACCTATCGTATAAGACTTAAACGTAATAAAGAAAATTCCTATAATTAAAATAATAAAGTAATAATTAAAATTCCTATCATAGTTGAGGCACTATCCATCATTATTAAATATCTTTTCATATTAAACTACATGAACAATTTTTTATATCCCAGAAAAGTGTCCTAAAAATGTTTCTCTTTTATCGTGTATGTAGTCAAGCTTCCTTCTGATTCCTTTTTTTCCGAGATTCCAATTTATACGAGACTATTCGTCAATTTATGGTCAGGTGAACGATGAAGAAAGGCAGCGTGAGTACGAACAGACTGGCCCAGAAAGTGCTTTCAAATAGTATTTGAATGAACACAAGGTATCACAGAGGAGCACATTGTCCGTGAACGATGAAAGCGGTCGAATATGGACTTCCTCGATTCACGAGGGAATGAGACTTTAATTCATCGTAAATGATGTGTCTTTCAGTTTGACAATACGGTTATAGGGGTCGCTGCAAACACGTCTCACGACCATTTCCACCCCTCCGTGTCCACGCAAACCTCAATAGGGAATGCATAATATGCGTCCAGACATAATTACCGCACGTGCCGACCTACATTCGCTTTGTTCCACTTTCCAAAAGTCAAAGACACGCGTCAGTATTCAATTTGAACGAAGATGCATTCGTGGACGGTTTCGAACGGTCTCGTTTCAATGATTCGTAATTGTATGACGTACCATGGTGTTACGTTATCGTGTCATATCTTCCTGATTACGACCAATAGCTACTTCAACTGTCGGCATTCCTCTTAACCCTTGCTCTTTAATATGATTGTCAGGGTAGTGTTATTGTCGGAAGTTTACTCTGAAATTTCACTCCTCAGTATTTTATGCTCGTGATATGTGTATTTTCAACAGAAAGCGAGATTGCGTTTGTGCTCCGGCTATTTATTGATAGGTACAACTGTCATTTCTTTCGATGAATAGGATGAAAACGTTAGAAGACTACTTGTTAGAATATTTTTTTTTAAATATAAAAATATAATATTATCATACTCTCTGTGCTATACAAGTATATGTATTACATAATATTAACATTATATTACATAAAACCGAGGCAAAATGTTTTTGTATTTGTTTTAAGAATCTTTTCTGTTCATCTAATTAAAATGTCCAAGGAATAATTGAACTGACGTTATGCCGGCTATAAGTATTCGGCCACCGGATGATATGTAATAAAAATTGAATGCTCTTCATTATTTCCATTCTTTAATTATTTATTTTATTGTAAGTCTGTTATTTCATTTGCATCATGCACATAAAATTTGTTAGTTTTTCAATAAACGTAACAAGTACGTGATCCAGTACCTATGACCACCACTTTAATATTATTTTTCCTTTGATTTTTTTGAAATCCTAAGTTTTTAAGTAGCTAAGACAATACTTCAAATAGAATAGAAATACAAGATAACAGGAGTTTACTTTTATTAATTCTTTAGGTAGGAGCATGTGAATAGTGCCGCTTGTATATACGCATAGCTTGGGATAAACGAGTCTAGATCTTAAGTTATAATGTTTTAAAAATATACGAAATTCTCGATTCATGGGAAAATTATGAAACACACAGTGATTTACATTTACACATTTACTATACATTTTTTAATTTAATTAATTTAACAATTTTTAAGCTGAATTACACAACAATTTATTTTTGTTTGTTCGTTACTATATTGAGGTATATGTTAGAATATAGATTTCGCGAGGAAATTGCGAAAATAATAAGAGATACATAATACTACGTAACAATTTGCACATGATTTGTTTTTCTTTCCTCTCCTTTCTTCCAATTTTCGTTTTGGTTTGAAAGTTCGTCGCGTCGTCGCATATACAGTAAGTATACAGTAATATTTAAAAAGTTAATTTTTCTTATATAACATTACCTAAATCGCATTACAGAAGTATGTATTTATTTTTGCTTATAAATTTTGTTTAGAATGTAACATATTGTTAAAAGAAATATAGAAATAAAAACTCTTAAAAATTTATTTTTGAAAATATAGGAATGAAAAGTCTTAAAAGTTGTTAAAAGAAATATAGAAATGGAAAATTGATACACTGACAATGAAAGTAAATGTATACAGAAGAAAAAAAAAGCAATGAAAAATATAAAATTTTAGAGGATTTTGATAGATTGTCGCTAGTATCCTAAGAACGCATAGTGATCAAAGAAATCTCGTATTCTGCAACCTGACACCATCTCACGCATGGCGAATGTCGTTATTCGGAAGTGCAAAAGCAGCATTGCAAGTGTTCCATGCTGTGCGGTCGAAGACATTCCTACGTGACTGAAATTTTGTTCGCCTGCGTTAGCCCCTTCTTTTGTACAGTGTTCCATGTATCCTCGGGGAGTCAGCAACCCTTGTCGCAAAAATCATCGGTCCATAACTCTTCATTTTTTAGAGAACACATGCCGATTTTGACATAGGTATATCTTCTCGGTAGGATTACCACCGATTGTCACTGAATTTTTACCACGGTAACGATCTGTCACATGTTTGTTTTCACAGATTAGTACACCTGGCGTGGTAATTGAAGCAGAAAGAGTATAATGTTCGAACGTGTTGTATCTCTTAATATATTGTGCCACGAAATAGGAGATATATTGAAATATTACTGATAGTTCCATATATCAACAACTTGAATTTATCATATAAGTATAAAATGTATATATATCGTACTTACAGTGAAGCGTGTTTTTTATTCGAAAACCCCGCAAACTAATAAGAAAGACGAGTTCACTAGTTACTCGGAATGTAAATCTCTGGAAAAATAATTTCTTTATTTGGGAATTTTCAATCTTAACATGTTAATTCATCTGCATTTACACTTGTAAGGATTAAAATCGATCTAATAAAGATTGATTAATTTTTATTAACTCTTAATTCTGTGATTATAAAAGTTTTTAATTGAAGGACGACTCGGTTACTAAGTTAAATTGTTAACGAAAGAACAATTATCTACTAATTTTCAGGATTTCATGTAATAGAAGTATACTATACTATTTCGAGAAATACCATTTGCTTTATCTGTAACTTGTAAATATAGTGATGAGTATTAATAAGTTCTCGATAACTTATTGACAATTGTCAGTAACATGAAATAATATGATGTTAGTAACATGAAGATATTCGAGATCGTTATTTCAGAGTTTTTAAATTTTTAGATTTGTTGAAGCTTCTGTTTTCCTTTTGTTGTTTTATTCCATAGGTCTACATTTTATGGTAATATTGTGATGAAAAGGATAGTACACTAGGCACGAAGAGAAATGAAGTGTAGAGGTTAAGAAGTGTGGTTATTAAAACTTGAATCTAAACTCTAATTCATATGCAAAGTAAGTAGTTGTATAGATGTGTTCTTAAATCGGTGTAAGATTATAGGGTCAGACTACAAGTTTCATTGTTTATTCTAAATGTAAATTTATAAAATTTCATATACAAAATGTGTGTATTATTATATATATATACACACACAATATTTAGTATTTATATAAACGATAAAAAAAAGTATATCAGGAAAAATTTGTTTCAATAATAAGGCTGAGGCATATGTGTGTTGGGGCGACGTCTGTTACAGACATAGGGGATACAGTCAGTGGCGGATCTAGAAGTCTTTCTTGGTGAGTGGAGGGGTGAAATGTGTAAAAGTACATAAGTACATTGTCGAACCTTCTTTTACAAGATCTAAAATTTGCTTGTAATTTATACTATAATATCTCCATCTGAAATCATAATTTAAACAATTTAAATTAATATTAACAGTTTACCTAACTAACTTTTTATAATGTAATAATATTGAGATTTCTACATTTTATTATTCTTGGGGGGGGGGGGGCGGTGATAGAGATGATTCCTCCTTGATCCGCCCCTGAGTACAGCGCATAATCGTTGCTTCTTGTCGCATTATAACACTCAATAAAAAAATTATTTAAAAAATGCGAACTAACTTCGGAATACGCTAAAAACTATAAACTAATTTCATTTATACAAATATTATGCAACAAAGAAGTTTTTGCAATAACAATAGTTTACAATAAGCAAATTTGAAAATTTCTGCAAACGAGATCACCGCGTAAACGTCCTCTACAAAATGAAAACCATGTGAACAAAAATATATAAAGGAAGTGTTTTACAATAACAATAGTTTAAAATAAATAAATTCAAAAATTTTTGCAAAATCGGTGGGGGGATATCCTCTACAAAATATATATACGTATACGTAAGCTGTATTCAAATATGTATACAATACAGAACGTGTATCTAGTATAAATACGTCGGGGTAAAAGTAACGCAGGTTGCGACGCAGCGTTGACAATGACGCACGCTGCTTGTGTGCGAACTCCCATATAGAACAATATATTTCTACAACGCAGCTCATGCAACGCTCTTATGACTCGGGTCTATACCTCCGCTACTATTTACTATGATAGTATTTTGTTCACAATGAACATTGCGTCATGCGATGCACTATGTGTCGTAAACCCTTCAAGAGCCTTGTCACAGTTGATATCTAAACTGACGGTTTTTGTGTGTCGATGCCCATATCGTCCACCGGCTGCACATGTAATTTTTATTTCGACCAGAACAGTTCATGTTCACGACCCTCCAAGACCAAATGTAGGTCAACTATACTGAAAACACTATACACTCCATTGTGTCGGAACATTCAAATGGTTGCTTGCAATTCGTAGTCAAATTCTGAATACATTGGTTCTGGGAATGTTTTTTTTTTGTGAGAATTAAAATTGTTTTCGAATGAGATGACTTTCCTCTATTTTGTTTTTTTTTCAAAAGAAAAAGTTCGAATTGGAATTATTATATAATAATAATAATAATAATAATAATAATAATAATAATAATATTTATTAGAATAATAATTATTAGTTGAGCTAGATTTTGTTTGCTATCTCTGCTCTTTGTGTAAAGTACTTCCACTCTTGTTATATAAAATAAATATAAATGTTAAAGACATTTAAAAATTAGATAAATCTGAATATCACTAGGAAATTATTAGAACCTTTACAGATCATTATTTCATTTGAATGAAACAGTACATTCATTATTACAATCAATAGTATATTAAATTAAATTTGCTTCTCATCTATATCCATCGCGTCTGACCATAGTTATTTTCATTTATCTTAGCACTTATATCACTAGTTTTCCTATTATATTTATTGTTGCTTGGTTCCATGAATACTGTAAATGTAAGAAGTAATCTTTTAAATTTTTTACTCAGAGTTTTACATCCAATTACGCCAATCTTTTTCAATGAAATTTAACTGAGAGTTTTATAAAATCAAATAATTTACGAATAATTTATAATTTCTAACCTTTATTGTATATTTTAAATCATCATTATTGAACAGGAATCCAAAATTCTGAATAGCCAACGCTTTTTCCAATAATCTCTGTAGATTGATCACCGCATTTTGGTGTAAACACAACTAATGTTATAATATTCCTAGACGGAGATGTACGTACTTGAGAATATAAAATAGAAAAAAAGGATGAAAATTACATTGAATAAGAAAACGAGATACTAAACTGTTCATTGATTAGTAAACTAGTAATATTTTAACAATTAATTCTTTTTCCTATAATAAATTATTCTACTAATATCCTTTTGATTCTTTTACACAATTTATGTAATAATTTCTTCCGATAGTATTTATTTATGTAAGAATTGTAAATTATGCTATTATCATTGTTAGATACCTGTAGATGTAATGAAATTATATTTTAATTATTTTCTTTGAGAATCAATATATTTACAATGAGAGTTTATTGATTTGAAATTAAAGTTAATATTCCTCGCAATAATTTGAAGTTCCAATATTTAGTATTTCCTAATAATTATTATTTATTTGAAAATTCACGTTATTTAAATTAAAATAACTGATGCCTTTAAATAAGATTGTATCTGTCATTTTCATAAATGTACAATTAACTATATTCTAAATTAATTTTTCTCATTTTTAAAGCAGAATTCTTTTCTTATTTAATGATACATTATAATAGAGAGATTTATATCTGAAAAATGTTTCTCATTTTGGCGCGAGTATTCTAGAAAATTAGAAATTTTAGAATTTTTATTATTAAAAATTATAATTGTTGGAGTAGTTCCTAGTAAATTAAAACGTTTCTTTTACGTCCAGGAGAAATTCCTTAATGAAGTAAATAATCTCGTACACTGCTGGAAAAATTGTTCTAACGAACTGAAGCGTACAATACATTCAATGAGAACAAGTTCTTAATATAATTAAGAAACTCTCTGCTACACCGTGAAAATACTTTAACCATTTCTATACATATATGTATGTTCTATGTATATACCTACTAACATCAACAATCTTCCCTAAGAAAGTTCCTTAACTCTTTTAGCAACCGTGCTGTGTCATAGATCACGTTGTAATCTTTCGCATCCTTTTTAATCAAGTTATATAAAGTGGACATTTAGAATTTGCATAAGCTTTTTCGTAAAAAGAGCTGCTTTATGGGTGATGTTAATTGAATAAATAAAATGGTCGCTAATTCTTTAATTAATACGAAGTACAATATTGTTATAATCAAAAGTTAATAGAGTTGTAAGTGAGTTTTATTTTCTTTCTGAATAATTATCCTTACATTTTGTTAAATATCAGAATCTTTATAATATAATATATCTATATATATATATAATCTTTATCATATAATAAACAGAGAATTCAAGATGCATGTTTGTGATTATTATATAAAAATATAATTTGATTGTTGTATAATTGGTATGTACAATTCGAGTATAATTTAAAAATTTAAATTTAATAAATGAAACAGATCTTCCCTTAGATTACACTTTTCTAGTTAGGTTTATAAAAATATGAATTGTGTGAACATATCCGCGGTAAAAAACGATGCACTTTCAACTTAACAAATATATTTAATTATCACAGATATTTTTATCATTCTTATAAATTGGAATTAGTTATTAAAAACCAACAACGAAAAATCCACAAATCAAAAATCTTAATTGTAGCATGTACGGTTTTTATATTTGTATATTTGTATTTGAAAATATATTTACAAATTCCACAATTTCACATTAAAAATGTATACAAAATGAATAAGACTGTTTAATAGAAGTTTCCATGACAATATATGAAAATACATTTACAAACTATGATATAACAGGCAAAAAATTTATAAAAAATCAATAAACCAGCTTCGTACAACGGAACACAATTCTTTAAAAAACTGTAAAACTTCCAACTGTTGCTACATTATTGGAGAAGGTAGACTTTTCAAAGAAACTTCAAAAGTGCTAGATTAATCCCTTGTTTTGCGAAAAACTATAATAACTGGTAATAACTGCAAGTGTGAGACATGTACGATAGATTATATGCTTGTCGTGACTATATTGAAAAACTCACGTATTCTTAATAAAATAAGTGTATAACTATCGAACACGTTAACGAACAATGTAGACTGGAAACAGCATAAAGGCATGCTCGACAGAACTGCCCTTGACGGATGTTCGATCGTGCATCCTGCTAGCAAGAACAGAAAAAAAAAATGAGAGAAAGAGAGACGCATTATCCGGGCAGAGGCCGGAACCCGGAACGGATACGAGCGATTCACCAGGGTCGGTTATAAATGTATCGCACTTAAACATAATACAAAATCGTGTAGGTAACGAAACGCGAACAGCTGTTGGATAGTTCTTTGAAGTGCTGTCTTTGAAACGTCGATCGTATTGTCGCTTGGAAATAACGTCTGTTGTGGTTTGGCAGTGAACGCGCGCTCCTGTGAAAGGGACTTAAATTGAGGGTGAATGGAAGGGAAGTTATTAAATTTAATTTTGTAATGTATATATCTATATGTATAATACGTATATGCATAAATAATGATTACGTTTTGTTTCACAGGGGCATTGATTCTACGGGATGTTTTTCTCCGTACATGCTAGTTATTGAAAAATTTGGACGTATTTTCATGTATTGAAATTAATAATTTTGTTTGAATTATTGAATCAATCTTGAAAGCTCACAAAGAGTTACATGGCTTACACAAGATTTTTACATTATAAATTTATATCTCATGATGTTCTAAACAACAATCGTATGGAGATTTGTTAAATAAAATTACCGCAAGATAGACGACCTTGAAATTCAAGGTTAATTTTTTTTATCCGCATCGTATTCTACTTATCACGTAAACCAAATTTGTCAAACGTTCACAACTCAACTATTCTCTTGAAAAATAAAATATTGTGAAATATTAATGTTCCATTTACATTGTTCTCTCACATTGACAATATGTTTGCAATATGTTTACATTTTGCAGTCAGATACAAATCAAACAATGTAATGCCAATGAGAAAAGAGGAAATTATTTCTCAGCATATGAGATAGGCTATCTTAAATAGATTGAAGCAATTAACTTCGTGCCGTCATATTATTACAGAATTACTTACTATTACTTCTTTCGAACGATAGAATAAGTACCTCGTTAAAAGTCTATTACCTCTTCAAGAAAAATTAATCTCCAAATATCCATTTTATACGAATATGTGCTAAATATTCAAGCGTGCGAATCATGCAATGGTAATACACATTATTATAATGTATGATGTTTATTAATTCCAGTTTTTAATTTTTTTTAATGTTTATTTGCTAATTTCAGATGTTAAGCTATATCTTTATTTAAATAATATGTTTTTAATTGTGGTAGTATTAATATTTTGAGTTCGTCTCTTACGCAGATTCTATTATTTCTTCTGCTGGAGAATAAGAAATTCTATTTGCTATTTAGAATGAATAAGGAAATGTATCTTAATAGTTTGTCAAAATAACATACAACATATAGTACCTACATACAGCGCTATGAATAATTATAGACTCAAGCACATTTTCGGAATTATTTCTTCAATATCTTCAAGAAGCCACTTATGTCTGGATATGTCAAATGAAATTATTCTCCTAAAGAGTATATTGACCGCTGTAGGGTATGAGTCATATTACATGACGAACTATTGTTTTTCACAACTGAAATAGAAAACAAAAAGGTAATTTTTCAACAAGACAATGCTCTTATTCATACAGCCGTCAAACTACAAAAAAGTGATTCCATGATTTCAGAATAAAATTATTACGATAGCCAACATTGAGTACTAATACGAACCCGGTCGAGAACCTATGGGGAATTCTAATAATAAAAATTCCGAACTAGAAAATGACCAAAAGAGGTCACCATTGAAAATATCGCTGAACTTAGAAAAAGAAGAAAATCTGCGTGGACGAACATTCAAAATGAAACTTTAAATAAGTTAGTAGATAATGTACCTAACAGATTAATGGAAGTAATTAAAAATAAAGAAAAATCTATTAAATATTGAATGAAAACGCAATAAAATTAATATTGAGTTTATATTCTTTCACAGCTAAAAACACAATTTTAAGAGAAAATTTAATTTTCTCCAGACTTCAAAAGAAGAAAACTTTTCTTTGTTATATCTTCAGTTTTGTATTATGTTATAATATGAAATTATATAAAAGATTTTGTCAATTTTTGTTTTAATATTATGAAAAAGCTAAAAATGAGGTTGAATTTATAATTATTCGCAGCATTTTATATCAAGATATTATTAATTTTTTAAGTAAAAATATTGCATTCAAGAGTTAAAACTAATTTCTATTAAAGAGATATATGTTTCGATATTTCCACATTCCATTTTTTAGAACCCGAACAAATGTAATCATTGTTTTATTATGATTTATTTTATTATTATGTACTATGATAATTTTATGTGTAGCAAAGTTTCAAAAGTTTGGGACATATGTTTAAAGCAATATTCAATAATTGAAGATGTCTTTATTATTTATTTATAAGCTAATAATTATTATGTTGTTGAATGAGATATTCGCAAATTCCTGATGGGTATTCTTGATGGGTATTAACAAAAAGTAAATTGAGTAAATATAGTATTAAAAATATTTTCGCTACCGTGTGTTATATTTATATTGTTTTGTTATTATGTATTATACATAAAATTACTCAAGTTATGGAACACGAGGATTTTTGCATCTGATGATAATACTGCAATATTGTGGAAAGGCGCCGCAGCTGCATTCGTATCTATTATACTAACTGTACCGACGTTAACAGTTAGAGAAACGAGTCGAGTCGTGAGGTGTGCTATAAATCAGGATTTTCATATTAATTTAACTTTGAGACAAGTTCTATTTTGCTCAGTTTCCATGTGTTTCTATAATTGAGACATATATTGCGATTTATGGACTTATAAAATAGACAGGGTAAATACAAAATCTTTAGTTCTAATCAGGACATGTATATGGGGATTTATCAACCAGTTATTGCTGATTGTGATGTTACCGAGTAATCTTTCTCTTTTTCCATATTATTACATACAAAACTTATTAATTACAAATATAATCAAATAGGAGTTTATGCGTAACGATAATTAATCCTGTGCTGGGATTTTTCGCACAATAATTTTTTAAATAATAATATTAATGAATCTACAAATTAAAAATTGTGGATTATAGACTTCTCTTTTATAATTTTATAATTATACAAAATGGGATAATTGGATAATTTCTGATTTGTAAAAGCTACTTCTAAAATGTCGTTTGTTTTGTTACTAGATTGGACTATAAATAGAGTAAGAGGAAATAGTTTGTGGTCTATGGGCCAGTCGGTTTCGAGTCTAGACCAAAATACGGTTTGGTAACTGTCCAAAGAGGTTTATTCCAAAATGAATTGAAAGTAATCTGGGTCACAATGCGAGACGAAAACATTAATGCATATCAAACAGTTACATCCTACTTAAGTAAATGATTTATCATGCGTATAATATAAAGCGCTTATTTTATATGTAGACATATACGAATACTATCAATTGCATAAATGATATGTATAAATGTTACTGCAGGAACAAATAAAATAAAGTAAAAGCAAGCGAAGAGTTTAATTAAAATATGGTCAAATGTTAAATATTTCAAATTGCAAATATTTCAGTATAAAGTATTTTAAGTTGACAAATGTAAGTAGTTAATGCCAATTAAAGTCAATGTAGTTACAGCAAATTTTATCCCAAAAAATTTGAATATTTTCTAAAATAATAGATATGTGAACATATTAAGATATAATATTAAGATAGTGAAACGATTAATTTAACAGGATAAATGTATCACTATCTGTAAGTAAGTGTTCCGATAGCTTTCTTTTTGTTTTTTATTTTCATCGCAATTATTCTTTGATTAAATGAGTGGTTTGAATAAACTGTTTGTTTTCCACGAGCAATTAAATAGTGAAAATTATTTACAATTAGAATTTTTCTTATTTATGTAAGCGTAAAAGATTAAATTGTATTACATAATTAATTTTATCTTCCAAAACTCAGTTTCTCTTATAATTTCTTTATCTATTTATACAATACAAGATCAAAATGGAGAGAGAGATGATAGAAATGATCGTATATATATATATGTATACCTATAAGTGATTCTTATTCTTCTCCATACAGTAAGTCATAAAATATGAATCGAAATTATTAAAATAAAAGAACTACGCGAAAGAACTTTTTAATATTTTTTATTTAGAAACACATTCTGTGTGTGTGTTAAAATATTATTGTTTAAACCCCTCTTACAGACACCTTAAGCTGAAATGAAATTCATCACGTTTCAAGTAACACTTTAGCTGGTGGTGCTTAATGCTATGTTTGCATTTAGGTGGAAACCAAGGGTCGACTTATCACGTAAACTTTATATAAATGCCCGTAAACAGGAAAATTATGCTAGAACGTGTCCTAGATTAATTTTCCAGATATCGCGTTAATGGTCGGTCACGTGAATGGATGTTACTGTGGCTACAATCTTCTGCAGCCCATTGCATTACATATATTTATTGCTACAAGTGTGATAGTGGATCACTAATATTTTCATAAAAAAAAACGCGGCTATCATTTATTATTCTGTCAGCTATTTTAATTTCTAATTCAACTTAATACCCTATTTAAGAATATTTTCATTAAAAACGTATCGATAATTGTTTTCACATAATCGGTAGTTTATTAGATCATTCATGCATAACAACACATGACAGGCTAGTGTTTATTGAATGTAGTAGAAAATAATTGACTTGTGAATTTCTTTTTCTGCTTATATTGTATAACGTAAATTTTGTAATAAATTTACTGACATTATTATGGTGGATGTTTTGAATATCATAAACAGTGTTTCATAATATACATATTCACTTAGTTAATACAGTAGATTACTCAACACATTTTATTTTAAATCGAACTTCAGGTACGTGCAATAAGCATAAAAAAGTAAATTAATTTTACTATGTGTGTATATATTGATATTGGTACTGCGATTTGAAACAAATTAACTTTCCAATTTATTTTATACTTTATATTTTTTATCTTCTTTAGTAACACTTAATTTATTTAACGTCTTTTGTTCGACCTTCTTTTCTTCTTGTCATTAATTATTACTAAAAATTTTTAATATTCACGATTTTATTAAATATAACATTTATTATAGAACATTTACCGCCTTTCTGTCAAGCATCGAAGATAAAGATAAGGGTTTAAATAAAGTAGTATTATCAGTTATGTTTTGTTTCTCTTTATTTCTGAAATAGTTATTTTAATATTAAAACCATTCATGCAGCATGAACTGAAATAAACAATTATTGAATTATTAATATGTAGAATCTACATATACGTATACTAATCATATATGTATTGATCACGGTGCATGCGTATTAATTTCTACACAAAAATGCATCCTATAAACTTATTGTTCGTTGGCCAAGAGAAATAAATATACAGGGAGGTTGGTAACTGGTGATACAAGCGGAAAGGGGGTGATTCTACGCGAAAAAAGAAATCGAAAATATAGAATAAAATTTTTTCGTTTGAGGCTTTGTTTTCGAGAAATTCGACTTTGAATTTTATTTATGGAGCCATATTAAATCAATTGTCTATTCTGAAGAAATCGCAAGTTGCGAGCAATTGAAAGAAAAGATTATTGTAGCCTTTCATACTTTAAAACGTTAGAAAGTGTTCATAGAAATTTAATCAGAAGAGCAGAAGTATGTGTTCGGCAGAATGGGCAACATTTTCAGCAATTTTTGTAATAATAAACTTTATGATTACTTCATATTATTTCATTATGTATTCATAATTTTCCGTTACGGCAAAAACAAACTTAAACTGCGATAATATCCATCGAGACAACGATCTACAGTGAGATCCGTTATAACGAGACATGATAAAGTGCACGCATACCGAGCGAACATTCAAAGTCGATTTTCTCGAAAACAAAGCCTCAAACGAAAAATTTTTATTCTATATTTTCGACTTCTTTTTTCGCGTAGAATCACCCCCTTTCCGGTGGTTTTTAACCACCAGTTATCACTCACCTTGTATATATATGATGCAATTGAGAAACGTGATTAAAGTTATCAATATTGATATAAAACAAAAACTGATTTACCTGAACTCTTCGTACATATATGTATACATTTTATATAAGAGGATCTTTCATACATGTAATAGGAATTCACTGATTTCCACATTCTCTATGACTTTTAAATTAAATAATTAAAATTCACTTTCCAGTTAGATTTAAGCAATAAGAGCGCAGTTAATTACATAACTATATAGAATTTCGTTATAATAGAGATCAACTGAATAACATGCTACTTCATGTAACAACTTGCAACACATCCGTTAACAAGGTTAACAAACACAGCGTACTGTCCGTGCAACGAGTGTGATCATAAAGTATTAAAACAATAACTAACTAAAAGCAAATGATTGCACAGACTATCTCACACCATGATTTGCGGTATATGAAGAAAAGCATAAGAATACACCACGTGAGAGACATAGTAGCTTTGAAAGACAACACGCAACATCTTATCCGAACAGACAATTGTAATTTTTACTATCTGATTATGTAATTAGGTTCTTTAGTGAAGGCATATGGCTAACAGTGGGTGGCTACGTAACGGTTCATCGAGCAACAATTTTGACCGCCACTAATTAGTAAATCGTAAACACAACTGAAACTGCTTTTTATCGATACCACACATTGGGCTTATATTTCTGCGCGTAGGGAGCTTTACAACGGCTTCCCTTTCCGGTATCGAAGTGCATCTGCCTAGCACTGTTCTCCATTCCATTCCCATAATACAATAACCGTTGATAGCATGTTTCGTTCAATCAATGTTAAAGAAGTAGGTATAGGTTTTTTTATCGAGTGGCGAACGTTGCCCTCAATGTCTTTCGAATCGATACTTCACGAGTATCGAATTATTCTGTTCCTTCGAGTAACTGAAAGTAACAGGAAGTGAACTTAGGAGAGTGAATTGAATTTCGTCGACCAAAGGAATATTATGAATAAAATGTGAAATAATTTGAGCTTTCGTATTTTGTTTTCTTCAATTGCCAAAGTTGACTGTCTATATGTCATATATTAAATTCTATTGGGAATTTGTTTTCCATATAATTGCTGTGTTTTCTGTAATTACTAGTAGTCCTTTAAAGATTATTTTATATTTTTTCATACTAAAATAACTGATAGATCCACTGTTAATGTTAAAAAATTCCAGAAACGAAATAGGGATACACTTCATATATGTATATTAACTCCTCGTTCTAAAATATTCTTACATACATATCAAAACGTACAAATAACATTAATATAAAGTATTTTAAAAACTATATTGTGAAATCTCGACAGAAGAAGATTGAAAGAAGGAGAGCGATATCTTTTTATATTCTTTCCGTAAAGATAATCAAAAGAAAACAAAAGATTTCGTGTTAACAGTAAATAACAAGATATTTCTATTTTCTTTCAAAAGAAAAATCACAAAGAAAAAGAATTTTTGTGAGGGAAAAAGTAAAACAAGATTTGTAGATTTCCTTTGCTCTGAAAAATTGGATTCCGCGTTTCATGCCTATTGCATGATTTGATCATACTTCCGCGATTCAAACACGTTTATTCGCGAACAAACGCCGCCGTTCGGGAAACTCGAGTAGAATTGGATGAAATTGATAATTTCTGCGTCACGTAAGATCTAATCAATATCTTCTCGACGGCGTGATATCGACGAGCAACGTGCCATATATGCAGACACACAGGAGGTTAAATGCACTGAGCATCTTGGTTACAAGGCACGTACAGCCGCTCGTGGGATCCCACAGTTCTTGTATCCTGCATCTCCGCGCATCCTCTCTCTTACATATTCCACTTCAACTCGAGGAATTCGTCTGGAAGGAAGCCTGAAACTTTTCAAGCCGGATGAACGAGTACGCCATCACGCAATGCGACATCTACTCAGACCACTCGAACCGAATTAGATTAGTTTGCCCGATTAGTGCTCTGAGAATCCGATTGACAATACGTTACTGTCAGCATATCAAGTATATACACGCATACATCGTGATTGAATCGCTTTCTTTTATTAAACATTTGAAATTTCAAACAAGGTTTATTATAGCTGTAGAAGTATCTATGATATTTGAAGAGCTTTAACAAACATGATCTATTTGTGTACATGATCTAAACATGATTTTTGTCTTTCTCTAGAAGAACAAATTAATACTGTAGCATCTTTAATTTCTATTCAATACATTAAAATTTCTTTAAACAAAATATTTATTATATTATATAATTCTTATAGATATATCTATAATTACATTGTAAAAGAAGTCAATTAATTGTTGTCATGTTGTGAGTTCGGCTTTTCATTACTAGAATCCGTTATTATTTAAAAAGTAAAAAAAGCTGACATGAGTCCCTTTGTTATGAATTCTTCACTTGTATAGACAACGAATAGGTAGATGAACTTTTTCAGTAGTGTTTGGAGCTTTTATATGTATACATTGCAATTTTTTTAAAAGTTCTAAATATATTAGCAAAGTAATAAAATTCATTTCTTTAGAGTTGTTTAATAAAATTTCACACAGCGAGTTGTATAAACGATGCTGTGAAATAATATCATTTATATTTCAAATTGTATTTTTACGTTCGCATTCTAAGTCCTTAATAATCTTTACGTATGCGAAAAAAGAATGCTAATTGCATTTTGTCTTTTTATAATTTTCATTCCAGTATTTGAAGAAATAATAGGATGGAATTCTTTTCATTCTCTGTGATAATTAAACTTGAAAGTATTATATATAAAGTATAAGAGAAGAATTGTGGATAATAATAGAGGCATAATTTTGCATCTTTGTTGTATTCATTTCGAAGTGTCTTAACCTCTTAATTTATAATATCTAGCCATACCTACAGCACGAATTATGGTTTTCTGATTAATAAAAATAAATTGTACTAATAACAAAGTTTGATTTAAACCTTAACTTTATGTATTTTATTGAATTCTGTCGAATACAAGTGATATATATTTCAACATTTTATGTTAGATAAATAAGGTATTATACTGGTAAGTAGATAACGCTAACTGAAGTAGGCAAGAGGTAATCCTGTTAAGATTTCTCAAGACCCGAACACCATCTCTCCTTAGGATATTTATCTGAAAGTTACTACTGACATATGTACATATTTTTCAAACAGTCACTTCATTTTCGTATTAAACATTAAAAATTAAATAGAGTTTAGTGTTTTGACATAAATTCTTTTTACAATAGTATACGTATATACATGTACATATATTCCACTTACCCGTTATATTTTCCAATATTAGATATTATAAATGTTTAAAGAGGCACTAATAGTGAAATAGTTAAAGCAAATCGTATTATTAAAATTTGCAACATCTGGCTAACATAACGAAAAAGTGTTGATTTTGGTATTGTGGAAGAAAAAATCAAGGTGTTCCGAGTCGTTGGTGTCGACATCAGTAAGTCCCGATGACTCGGGTCACACGAAGCGATAAGAACGATTCGCGAGTCATGAAACTTGACGCCAACAAGTACTGGTTCTAGCGATCCGATACCGCCGGGTCGTGGAACTTGAGAGCAAAGAGATCGTGGGAGCGAATATCCATCGACCCGGGACTCGTTGATATTGATTCACGGGACTATTGAATCGTTAATATTGGAACTTACAAACTGGATTGTTGATTTAAAATTCAAAAAATATCTTCATATTCCATATAAAATTTTAGTAATCATACACACTTAGAGACTATATATACAATTTGGAACATCCCATATTGAATCGTATTGCCTGTAGATTATAAATTATTAATTTACCGAGGACTTAAAACTTAGGGGCTCGAATTTATTTTAATTTATAGTCTTTTCGCCAATATGGATGAATTTTGGATTTGTTAATTTACTAACAAATAATATTAGTGAAAACAGTGAAAATTTATTGAGTTCTAGGCTTTTATTACACAAAAGTTTTTAAGAATTTTATACTCTTATGTCGAATAGAATAAGCTGGTTTGTAATTTGTAAAATTCAATCGTAAAACTATGTTTTCTTATTATTAAATTTGATATTTTAAGATAATTTATTAGCACACGTAATTGACGTCTTGTAACTTAGAGAATTTTGTCAATAATAATTATGATTCAATTGTATAAGAGTCTTTTGTGTTCAAATCCATTTAAACATACTTGAATATGGAATGAACAATTGATACGGTTCTAACAATTTCTTAATATTCTTTTATTGAATCATCTGAACATGAAACTTGAATCTCGCGGTACCCTTGATTGGTTTCGAACGTACAGTTGATATGAAACTGTATAACTAATTTAATGCTTAAGGATGTAAATAAAATAATTTGTGGTGTACTATATTTATCTCCCTATATGATACCTTAAAATCATTGTTGATTATTAATTTTCCCAATTTCTAAAATCTGTAAAACATCTTATTACCAACAAGGATTCTGCGAAATGCTTTCACAACTTTTTTCAGGGTTACATTTTATTATATGCAAAGTGATGGATTCTCATGAAAAGGGTCACTTATTCGAGCATCAATAAAAGAATGTAACGATACTACTGTTGTAGGAAATTTGAAGAAGATCATCATTTTGGTAAACTTGTCGAAAAACTCCATTTCAATAATTTTAAAATGTGTTGTAAAACAACATTTCGAACAAGCTCTTCTTTACACATAACCGCCGGTTAGCCTTAATTTTCCAGTTATACGGAAAAATACCCCGTCTCTTGGTCTTAGTTTTTAAGTTGAGTTGGATTAGTAGTAACCCCCGCGTAGCAAGGCGGCCCTGCGAATCCTCTTATCAGCATTGATATAAATAATGCTGACCGGTTGCGTTACAGCGCAGTGGCACGACGGTCAGATTACTATTACTACTAACTCAATCCAGCTTGAAAACTAAAATCGAGTGGCGGGATATTCTTTCATATAACTCGATCACTAAGGGCGATCAGTCGGTTATGTATATAATGTTCAAATTTGGATAATCTAGGGATCGATTCTAAGTCTGAAAATCGAGTTTATTGTAAAAATACTTAAACGAAATACAGAAGTAAACAACAATTAATAGCAATCTATAACAGTAAACAATAAATAACAAGTTCTGTACAATGTCTACCTGAAAATCGAGAATCGATTTTCCACGTCCTGAATTACCACTCTTCCTCTGTCAATCTTCAATACTCTAAATAAAAATTTCCTTCTTGTTACCGTGTCTATTTCTAATGATCGATATCCTTCTTCTTCTCTAACCGTCCGTCTGTGTACTGACTGTTTGGTAAATCGGTTATCCGTAACGACAAATAAGGTCACATTGTCCGTTAACAGAGAAAGTCCTTTTGTTTATCCGCGTTTGAACTCTTAAGAAGTTTACATGTATATGGGGAAAAGTTGAGCTTTACAACATATTTAAAAATCAATCGCAGAGAAAGCATCTTTCCAACAAGTTCACTAAGATGATAATCTTTTTCCTAGCGATTTCCATACTTCCATATTAATGCTATAACGAATGACATCCTTTTCATGAGGATTCATTACTCTGCATATAATGAAACATAACCAGAAGTCAAACACTCGTGATTAATCATGCTTGCTAGTGAAAATAGTAATGTAGATTTATTAACCTACTAAGGGCCAACATTTCGTTAACGCTACGTTTCATTTGTCATTTATTTAGTCGATTTAATATTGTGACGAAATCTGTTCTTTAGCATTGTGGCCAAGAAAAGGAATCCCAAGATAGAATACTATCGAATACACTTATAATTTTCTTCTCGTATTAAAACCCTTTGAGTGCTGAATACTCGCGGCCTATGCCGTCCGTACGGACGGCGCGCGTCTAGCGCTGACGATCGCTGTGGACGGAATACTTTTTCGTTAGACTGAACTCTGTTGATTGATTATTCAAAGCGCAAATCGTAATAAGTAATAGTAATTCTTTTGTACGAGATTAAATGATTCAAGAGCGTTATTTTTTAGTTATTTTTAATTATTTATTATAAACATTGAAATTTACAGTTAACTAGAATTTGGGTAATAAACTAGAAAACAATAAACTAGAAAAATTTAAATTTAGTAAATATAACACAAGTTAATAATTTAGTTGTGTGTGAAAAATGCAGTGCTTGAGAAAACTAAAGAAACCAGATGTAGAGTTTTCTTACAAGTGGTGACCACTTCAACAATAACGAGGTACTATTGGCATTTGTTTACTGCCGTAAGGAATGCATTTATATTTATCCCACACAAACGTAATAGTATTACTTCTGCGTAGGTATTCGGAAAAATTGAAAAACCCATACATGCGTCCTTAGTCCATGCCGGGCACTTACAGTAAACGCATATATATGTCCTTAGTCCACACCGATAGCTTTCGCCAGACACCTATATGCGCCCATAGCACTCAAAGGGTTAATATGAGTAATCCCAGAAGTTCCTTACAAGTCTATAAAACGTGTTTTAAGAATATACATTACAAGACTTTAGGAAAGAATAAATATTCATGGTTTAGGCTAAAATTTTTCTAGAGGTCGTGACGCCTTTGACTATTTCACAGAGAACGGTCGAGAACAAAACGAACATCCTTTCACGAAATATCTGAAAAACTGACCTTGTAAAGCTGATACTTTATAAACCAGATACACGTCACATCACGTCAAACCAAGCATCGACGTTCTACACTAGAATGTTTCAGATTTAGTAGCCTTCGCAGAATTCAAGTTAAGGACCGTAACAAAACCAGCGAGCTTAATTGTAGTAAGGAAACTTCTTTTCTAACTCCGACCGATTTCTCAGAAATACTTAATTGCAAGGTCGTTGATGATAATTATTAGTATATTCTACATCAGAACTAAGTTAACCTGTATAATTGCAAATTTTATAACAAAGTATAATTTCGTGACGATATTGGATACCTCAATTTTTTACGTTTCATTATAAAATCATATCGTTATAAATGAACTAGTCCAGTCGAATTTTTTTAAAAACGAATTGATCGTAGAGATGTCTTTAAAATTTGCTTTTGATATTTAGAATAAAATAAATGATTTTGAACAATTTTCTTCCGGTGTTTCATAAACGAAATATCGATTAAACAAAAACACTACAACTTTTTCTTAAATTTCGCTTTATACTTTAAAAACCACTTATCTTATGTGAAAAAGTTTCAGTAAAAGGTTGTAGAAATTTTATAATAAAATTATCTATAAAATGAGACCTATTGAGAGGTTGTGAATTAATGAAAAGTGTAAAGATATCCATTTTTCTTAAATCATTTATGACTTTAATTAAATTGTCATGCAGTATCGAGGCTCTGTGATAAGTAAGTCTACTTGTACAAGACACTAGTCATACCGAAATGGGGTACCAAATGTTAAATTGATCCGTTTTTTAAATTTTCGCACAATCAATTTGCCAACTTACGAAAAGTGAAATCTTTAATTTGCAATAAAAATTTATGAGCTTATCTTAGTTTCTCTAGGATCAATTGATTCTGATATAGGAATTTTTTATTCAAAAAGTCGCTAACGTTAGACTACCAAACATTAAGAGATGCGACAAACGTCATTTTACAGTTTATTACCTACTTGTATTATATATGAATTTTTTTCGTATTGCTTGGGTGCTCATAAAGGATAGAGAAACGTTTGCAAAGTTGATCCATTTTCGCAGTAGGCGGTCAGAACATTAGAGGATTTCAGCGCAGTAGGTAGGGCCGCTGAGAGCTCTGCGCACCGTATCTGAATTGATCGCGTGAAAACTATAACTCATGGAGAAATCCCATTATCTCGGCAACTATAACACTTTTAAAGCTATTTTTCTTTTTTTTAAATTTGAGGGTAATTGAAAAAAAAGAATAATTGATAGGATCTATTTTCTTATTTAAAATTGAAAACAAGAACCAAATTTTGTTTTTTTCCATTTAGCGTTGTTGTTAGAATTACATTTATTGCTACAAAGTCATATTGTCGTGAATTGTTGAAGTGGTCACCACTTCTAGGAAAACTCCACATCTGGTCTTTTTAGCTTTCTCAAGCGCTGAAGCCATCGACAGCATATAGACAAAAGAATAGCAGGGAGGCAGACCATAAACAGTAGACAGGCGACGTTGACTTCGGGGTTTTCAGTTATAAAGTAACACTGCTAGCGTGCGGATCTGGACCAGCTCAAATTGTATTCCTGTATTTCATTATTAAATTAAATATATATTTTGTATCTTACACTTTATCCACGCGTTTTTCTCTCTTTATATATCGAATAACCTCAACATGAATAATAAATGATTTCTATAATATTAACATTTAAAAGTTATGTTATTATATATTTCACTTTTTTTTTCTCTATTTCCTTCTTCGTTATTATGTTATGTGAAAATTATATTATTATTAGCAATACTTAATAGATTAGTTAGTTACAATAGTGAACTTTGTAATCTTTTATTCCTTACTCCTCCAAAAGAGCGTTTTCCCCTTTTCTTCGAGCAATTTTTTAGAGTAATTTTTCTAGATATTTAGAGTATTTATGATAAACTTTTACCAATGAAATAAAGATAGTTGTAATGAAGATCAAATATTTTTTGCTTATTTTTCATCGATATTCGAGATACAAAGTTACAGAAAAACATGTTTTCTACTGATGAATTCTGAATGTTTCTATGTAATTATCATATGTTAGGAAGTAATCAACTAGGGGCAATATTTGTTAAAAATGTTTCATTTTTTAACGGGATTCATATTTCCCTCCAAACTGCATCAAAGACATAATGGAATTTATTATCTATCGTTAGAAACTCACGAAACGTTATGAATTCAGCATATAGTAATAAATACATAAAGTACGTTGTGGATGTTGTAGAAATACATATAATATCAAAAGTATATTAATTACATTAGTATTTAATGGCTAAGATAAATCTCTGCCTATTTTTTGGCTGTGTTCATAAAAGAATTAATTAATTAATTTTGCATAAAATTTCACAATAAATCAAATATTTTTCATCGCCGTTAACATGAAACGAAAAAATCATCAAAATTTTTAGACTATTTCTCGTTTCATACAAACTATATCTCGAATTTACGAAACGATAAAGTTATTGGTATTGCCACTTCTTGTAATTTCAATGAACTTACTAGACTAAGTTTATAATAAGACTGACTCTATAATAGATATATCTATAACTTGTGTGATTCGAAGTGTGATTCAATTTCTTGAATGAAGTATCGATAACGGACGCTTTATCTATGGAATGCGCTGATAGTGTAGGGATGTTGTAAGCAATGAGCACAGCGACATGTGATAATAAGACATAAGTCAAGCAAGTACGTATGTAACTATACATTTTTTTATTAAACTAAATTTCCTGGATTTATGAATCAAGAAATGCTTAAGTACGTGTTAACTAGTATATCCGAAATAAATTATTCAAGTTTCAGAAGTTGCATAGACGCTGATTCTTAATTATATCGCAAATATTATTTGGAGACTATTAAATAACAGAATTTTATGTCTTTCATAGATCCTGTCTATCCAGGTCGCTAATAAAGAAAAAAAAGGAATGGAGAGGAAAATATTCATTTTAATATAACTTATTTAATAAAGAAAAATCTAAAAAATTACAATTAATGAAATTAAGAATTTCTTCTAATTATTCAATTTTAACTTTTGTTATAGTTACACAAAAATTGATAGATTAAAAGATATATACAAGAAGCAAAGCGCTTTATATATCTCAAATATATATAAATATTGTAGTATCAGGAAAAAACCCTGGGTAATTAGAAGGTCTATTTGACTATAGGGCATGTGCGTGCCAGATATACAGTGTAGTATCGGGGAAAAACCATGGGTAATTAAGAAGATCTATTTGACCATGGGACATGTGCGGTCCAGGTATACCGGAGCCAGGGTATAAAAGGTAGCCGTGAGTGAGTTGGGGGGCTTTAGTATTGCCAGCGTGGTTGGAGAGTGTTGTCAGCGTTGGGGATGGTGTTATCAGTGTTGTAGAGTGTGGTCAGCGCGAAAGAGAATCGTTGTGACGAAACGAGTTAGTGACGAATGATGACTGCGTGCATATAGACTGACGGAGCATCATGTTCGATTTTGTGTTGGCGTGAACGATATTAAAATAAATCATAACATTACCAAACCTACTAGCACTATAATTACTTATATTTATAATTATTACACAGTATTATAAAATTATCTTTGTAAGTAATAAGATATAATTTTTTCATGTTTGTATTAATGTATAGCATAGAAAAAGAAGCTTTTATTTTTCATGTATACTTTTAAATTTCAAATTTGTTATTTAATGTACAACTGTCAACTGTTTATAGTGTTTCTACCTAATCATTTTAAAGTATAAAAAAGAATCTTAACATCCTTTTGCCGCTTTATCTAAATTTAAATTAAGGGTATACTGTTGATATATCATTAGTTGTAATAAAATCTGAATTTTACTATAAAGATAATAATGAGCGGCGGTAACAGGAAATTCTATTCCATAATATAACGTGCACTAGGATAAGGTAGTAAAAATTAATTTTATTGCAGTCGTTTCGGTAAATTATTATACACTATCTTTAATTTTCTGAGCACTATATCTAAACACTTCATCCACATATATAATATATATACATGACACGTGCGACAATAGGACTATAATTATATATTAAGTTTCATTTGATCTCTTGTTTATCCATTCCATAAAGAGCCATTTGCAAGAAATACTCCAAACAAGCACTGTCTGCGCATAGGTGGGCATTAGATACATAATTTATACTACACTATTAGGGTCTATAGGATTTATTTTAAGTTAGGAAGAGCGTTTGTTGTCTCAGCACGAGCTGCGCACGAGATTCCCCGTTCTTTTTCCCCGCCCTTGTGTTTCTTCTGCACTTTCTCTTTCCTCTTTAAGCGCAGCCTGTGGTTTACGTTCGAACCTTACTGCCGTGTCGGGGAAATGTTGCGTCAAAAGATTTTGCCAGGATGCGTTTTATAGCCCTTGAAACGCTCGCAACGAGATGACATCCGGGGATTCAAAAAAAGATCGTCTATTTCTGACGCCAGCCAACAGTAAAATTAATTCTTTGCATCAAGTTTTAAAGATTTACAATTCTTCGCACGATGCATTTAAGTTTCATCCAAGCTAACCACTATAGGTACTCATGGAATCTTTTATATAAATTTAAAAAATAATAAACTTATCGTAATACTTAATCCTTCCTAAATCAAATTATTCTTCGTTTCTGTGAAAGATTGTTTTTTTAATTACTAATAATAGAAACATTATTTGGATAGCTTTGTAGGAAAAAGTATAGTGCACTAAAATTTGAAACCAGTTTCATCAGACAAGTAACAAGACAAATACATTTATCGTTGAATTAATCTATAACTTATCAAAGTATAATATTGCATATATACGTAACAATTGAGTGTGAAGCGGTGAATCAATGTTGAAAAAGTTATGGAATCATAAGATTTTATTCGTAAGTAAATAAATATATCTGTTTTCTTATTGAGTATATTAGTCAACTGTTTCTATATTTTTTCATCGTAATTGCAGATAGTAAAATTTAATTGTTTCAGTTTTTTTCAAATTTGAGTTTAATATGTTTCATAATTATTTCCATTTATTATACTTCCATTTCAGTTTGTATCCTTTCTTAAAGTTAACTACATTTCACGTGGATTCTGTTCATACAAAGAATCAAACTCAACTTTAATGACATTACTTTAATATTAAATATAAACATATGTTTTACATCATTATTGCTGATAGTAATATTTGTGAAATTATTGAACATGTTCAGGAAATATCAATTGTTACATCATAAGGAATGTTCACACAAATAGCCTTTGTCGTAATTCTTATTCACTTTGTAATAATTACATAAGAATAAGGCAGTACAATAATATAACATAATACATACAATGATACAGGAACTATAATAGAAAACAACCCACCAATGATTCTGAACGTATATAAAATAAATACAAAAGTAATACAAAAGCATTAAGAGAAGAAAAAGATCTCTTACTAATTCTATAGACTTACATCATTAACCTTATTTGAAAATTTGTTTATAATTGTTAACAATTATTTACACCAAGTATCTTTTATATTACAATATTATTAAATTATTATTAAATTTATATATATATTCCAAACTATAATTGTTCATCAATATACTCAATATAAAAATCTCACTTTCTAATTTAATATATTTCACAAATTGTTGATATT
Source organism: Bombus affinis (assembly GCF_024516045.1). NCBI lineage: Eukaryota > Metazoa > Arthropoda > Insecta > Hymenoptera > Apidae > Bombus > Bombus affinis. Next base: position 20,046,115 of record NC_066344.1, read on the forward strand.
TGTAATATTGTATCTTAATACTTTTTGACATAGAATGTTCTGCAAAATTGATATGTATAAGAAAGATATGTTGTTCTATTTAAAAACATAAACTTGGTCTACTTACATTCTCTATGCATCCTCATACAAAAAAAAAACTAGTCAGGTTTGCCATAAGACATGCTTAGGGCTTTACTAGCAGCAGAACGTTGATTATAATAGAACAATTAACAATAAAGATATTATGTTGGAACATTTCATTTTCGGAAGTTATTTAAATTAGAACATTTCGAAGACATAGAGTAAAATACTAACACTGTAAAAAAGCCTTACACAAATGGATTCGGAAAACTTTTACACGTAGATATTATATAATTAAGTCTAATAATCTACGTTATATATAATAGTTACACACGTAATTCACATACTTTGGTTGTAAAATTCTAGGTGTAATGTTCGACTCTGTAATTTTGCAATCTTAAGAGCATTCGTGTGTCTGTTCTTTTTCTCATAAATATTGCGCTGTGATTTTCCCCACTAGTGCGAATCGCTTCGGGTAATTAGTGATGAGCCTAAACAGCAGGTATCGGCTGTTGTAGGAAACAAATTAACCAATTAGGAGACAGCCTCGTACATGAGAACTGAGGAGTCGTAAGATAATCTCGTGTAATGTTCACAGGCTTAATTTTCGCGTTTGTTGTTCACACTACCCGATAAATGAAAGATAAGCGTAGTGAGTACTAGTCGAAGTATGCTAATTATATAATTAGGGGAAAAATGAAAGGTGTGTTAGGAATATTGAAATTTTAAAATTTTACTACCGTTCATGATGTATCACGCCCATATGCATTGTTTTCAATTCTTTGTTATGTGATCTAGCTGTGATATTATTTAATGTAAGTTTTATTATATTAGCAATTATTTAATACTACAACTATTAAGCACGTTAAAATGTCAGGCTTCAGTTTCTTTTTTTTTTTTTTTTTTTTTAGAATTATTATGAATTAAAGACATGTAGATACTTTTGGCAAAATTAAGTTTATCTTATATGGTATATCTAGCTATACATTAGAGACTATTTTTTTCTAGTGTTAACGAGTCTTTGTTTTCTACTTTGCTTTCAATACATTTATCTTGTACAAAATCTCGCTACCATTTATCTAAAAGCACGAAAAATAAAAAACATAAAATATATAAAATTACGTTTTGATTTAGCAAAATCATGCAAGTATGTATTTTATACTCTTTTGTGGAAATAAAATTTAATATTTTTTAGTACTTAGGCGATTAATTTATGAATACTGTACCATACACATAGGTAATCCTTACTCCAATTTAGGTTTATTAGTTCTCCAGTTCCAGAAATTTGAATCTCATATTTCTTTTGTTTAACAAATTTTTCTCAAAATATAGTTAATATTTGTTTATATTATAATATAATATAAATATTTCTCTTATATTTTTATATATAATGTTTCTCTTTAATTGTTTGTACCAATAAAGAAGTAGATATTTTACGATATGTTGTAACACAGACATTTACTGATCGTTATTTTATTTTATTTTATTTTATGACTCGTTACCTCTAAGTTTTTGGAGAACTTACATGGATAAAATATTAAGATACAATTTATATTCTTCAATATAGTAGGTTCTAAACATATGTATATACCACTATATTTTGTACTCTAACTTAAAAACTCTGTAAATGAATTTCAAGTCCATGTGACTGTTTTATTTTCTCAAAAATCAAAAGTCATCTTAAGGGACGTCATTTTGATGCTGTCTGGTAATGTTTGGAACATCAAAAAGGTTGTAATCGACCAACTAAAAGTAATTTTAGTAGAATAATTCCAACACTAACACTCAAAGGGAATTATTTTGAAGGAGACAATGTACATTTCTCATTAAATAATATAAACATTTTTACAAAACAGCTCTCATTACTTTTTAGGCACACCTTGTACACTATTCTGGTCTACATATATATATTGGAATAAACTAAAAAAAATATAACATAATTTTCAATACTCACTCGTAACAATAAAAAATATTCCCAAATATTCCTAAAATATTCCTACTTCGTAATAACAAAAAAAGAAAAGAAATACGTTTATTACCCCACTTTAATAAAAATCCATTCTTATACATATAAGAACCGTATCCAAACCAATCTACAAGGACTCACAAAAAAATCCATGGAAAGTGTTCATGAAGCACAATCAAAGTCATAAAGATACACCAATGATTATATATGTCAAAATACAAACGTACAAATAGTTATATTTAATTCTATTTCCTACATAGTTTGCTAACCAAAGGTTGAACCACATTGTACATCGCATATATACACACATATATAGGCGAATACAACTATAAACGAACAGTTTCGTGTTTAAACTGTGGACGAAGTAGTCGTAAAAATGTTTCGCAATTGGTTGATACAGGCTCAAAACACAAAGTCTAAAAAGTTGACGACTGTCGTAAATGCCAGCCATATATGGATTCTTGTCTGCGGCATTCTTAGCTTAGTGAGTATGCGCGATTCAAGCAACATTCTAGAAGTCGTTTCCAACGAAGGTGCAGCCGTCTGTACTCGCGATTCGCGTAGAAAGTTTACGTAATAGCCTGAGAGTTCCTGAATTCTGCTCGACGAGGCATCGATTAAGCACGGTGCCGTTTCGAAACCAGCTGCATCGTTAAGCCCCGATCACGCGTGCGGTTATAGTTTGCAATTTGCAGAAATATGATTCGTAGAAAAGTCACGAGCAATCAATTGGGTTCTCTTGGCGTCTTGGCTGTACTAACGTTCTTTTCTTTTCTCTTGCCTTTTCCATGTTGCATTAATGGTATCTGAACAAGTTTTCTCGTGTATAATGGTTTTTGGAACATATGAAGCATTTCAAACGCGGACTCAAAAGTATAAAAACCTGAAAAATTATTCTATTAATATTCACACGGAAACATGTAAATTTGTTATATTTATAATTGGGTTAATTCACATTATAGTTTATTAACTGTTAGCAACTGCTTCGTTTATAACATTATAGCAATATAGATATTATTACAGTCATTATACCACATTAAAGTTGATGTTTAATCTATAGACAAAAATTTTTGGCAAATTTAGAGACGCAAGTATGTACAGAATGCACATAATGTTCATAAATATATAAAATATCCTATGTAAGATATTTGTTATAATATCCCGAGGGTACTACAAATCTCTATCATATTTCTGTTATTGCTTCCTTAATTCTGTTCCTCAAAATATGAATTTGTATAAACGTTCTCAGTCAAATAATGGTATTATGTTCTTTCAAAGTCAAAGACGTATTGTAGGCTACCTAAATGTTGTTATTATCCGACAAATATATAGTAAGTAAATTTGAATCCTTAATCCAAACTTTTGCAATTTTACTACATGATAGGAAGATATATATATAAATGTATAACTAATAGGATTGAAGATCAATCTTACGTTAATATCTAAATACAATATTTTATTTGAAAAATTTTTTAAAGTCAATGTATTTCATTGAATTCTGTCTTTGTCGTTATTTTTTCTCATATCTGTATTTTTAAGCCTGACGAACTTTGAAAAATTATGTTAGTCATCTTATGTAAATTTTTCAATAATATCGCATTTACACAATTAATATAGTGAGAAACTTGAATTTCAGTGGGAGTCATGATTTGTAATGAACTTTCTTATCTTGTTTTTATATTGTATTGTATTATATTACAGTATCTTAATATGAATAATTAATGGATTTCAATTATATTGTGAAAAGATTCAAACATTATTGCAATCGATATCGATTGTATCGATAAATGATTATAACGGTATACATAATATATGAAAAATAATATCAAATAACATAATGTCATTTAAAATGGTTCTGTATACATAATATAAAAACTGATTAGTGTTATTTTTAAATAATTAAATATTAATTTCTCTTTAATTTATCGTCCTCCCTGAACATTGAAAGCTCATATGACTCAATTAAAATAGAATAAATACCGTATATATTATAATATTCTATAAACCGTTAACTACTAAATTTTCACAATTGGCAACGCTACATTTTGATAAGTATTCTAAGCCTTTCTCATAATTAAACTTGTTCTTTTTATCGAAATCTAAATTCAGTTAATAACTACACACTAAGCGTATCGTTAAATATTCCAATAAAATTCTAACAAATTGTTAGCATTAAGCAGAGATTACATCCTGAGATTCAACTTCCAATCCATTTCTATCTCACTACAAATTATAAGTATCAATATCATCGTATGTATCATTAATGAAACAGTAAACACTATGCGGATGTACAACGCGCAACATAAAATACGCAAGATTATATTAAGATATACGCGATCAATACGATGTGTACGTTGCAGCCAGACAAGAACGTTGGCATCAGCCAAGAATTTTGCTAACGTTCGATCGAGAGTACATAGTAGGATGAAAAGCCCCGTAGATCCGTTTTGCGGAACGATAACAATGCAGCTGAACAAAGTATGTAGTAGGTCTGCACGGTCATAAACATCGCATCTGCCATCCGGTTTTATCTTTCTACACTTTTTTTAATCCGATCCCCCGACAGGGGAGGGTAGCAAGCGGCAGACATGGCCAACCCCCTGATTGCGGACCACCGAATGGTCAGCTGCCTTCTGTCCATCCTATACAAAATCGTTGCTCGCGTTATAGTCCTCTCGAAGAAGGGTTGAACTTGGATCCAGGGGTTTCCCGACCTCCCTCGTTCGTGTTAATTACATTTCGCCCAGTGTTTTTCGTCTATTCACCTATGCCCTTTCGTGAATACTTTGTTTCGAATAAACCGTAGCTACTTCGTTTATCAAATAACTGATTGTTTGTATTGGCCTCAGTTGGCCAAGTGGAACAAGTTGAATTTTCGTTTTCCTTTTCGGATGAAGATGTTTGAAAATGTTTTAATCTTTTGGGAAAATTTAGAATGGCAAAATTGCTATTTTGTGAAGATATAACAATACAACAGTTAGATAGTCCAATCTTTTGTCTAAATAGTTTTGAATTAATATAATATTCGATTGTTAATCTTCAATTTGCTGTATTTATATTTCAGTCTATTGTTAAGCTTCTAAGTCTATTGTTAATAATCGGATCATTTTGATTATGAATGGCTAAAATCGTTGTTGGCATACAAAATGTTCTTTATTGGAAGCACCATGACGAAATTTAAGACAAATTACCAGAATCGGATAAATTAAATATGCTCACTAATATTAAATTTTCCTATTTGTTCTTCATCGATCTGTAAGATTTAACGTTGTTTTGTTAAAAAATAACGCATTTCCTCTTTTCAATTACTTTATTTGTTGCATTTTAAGCTCAGCTGGGAATAGTATTTCCCATAAGTATAAATAATAATATTATTTTTCCCATATTTCCCATATTTCCCGTATTTCCTATAAGTATAAATAATAATATTATTTTTGCGCAAAACTACATAATGAACAATCTTAAACAAACGAACCGAACATACAAGAGAATATATCGATTGCCAAAAAATATAACAGATTTTTCGAACAATTTAACACAAATCTTTCATATATTTTAATAAAATAGATGTAACTTTTCAATTAGTACAATAAATTTTACCCCGTCTTCAAATTTTATTTTTTCAGAAAACTTTGTCAGAAAAGTATATTATATAAAAATATAAAATATGTAAGTATTACATATTAAATATTGAATATTGTAAAATTTGAACTTTTTAATGTTTTATTCAATAATATAGTTTCTATAATAGCTATTGTAAAAATGATTAAATACTTACACAACATATCTAGATATCCATAAAACAAGATTTTCAACAAATAGATTGCACGTAGATTACGATAAATGACTCTACGCGTGTTTGTTTAACCCAAAATTACTCTATCCCTTGCCGATACCGACAAAGCAAACACCGCCGATTATAGTCAGAATTTATTGTTTGGTCGCTGAAAACGATGTTATCACGATTGGATCTCTCTTGCGGCATGATTTTCCACACTCGAATACCACCTCGAAAATTCCTCTTAAATTATGATGCACCGGCGGAATTCGCGTTACAAGAGGTGGAACGTAGCCTTGCTACGCTATAGGGTCGCGGTTCGCAATAAATTCTCTGGAACGGCAATCGCGAGATTCGTACTGTGTGAGCGTAGCTTCGAACATGTTCCGTATATAGTCTTTTCTTTCTCCTTACTTATATACAACTTTTCCATTGAGTTTCGATTTAACTTTCTAATTTCCATTTGTTAACTCGAGTATACGTAATTTAGGTGTAGGTTGTAGGTTGTTTCTATCTTAAATGATAATGTTTTTATTTGAGTCACGCAGATGTCAAATTGACCAACATCATTTTTTCAAAGTTGTTAAATTTCTTTAATTTTAGTAGCAAATTTTAGTGTCACATAATTAAGCATAAAATGCTTAATTTATCAAAATATAAACGATTAACTTGGGTGTTGAATGGATCAACTTGGATTAATTGATGAATTTGACTTTTATGTAACTCATTTATGGGTTCTATCAGACACTATTTTATTTAAGCCAGTTACATAAAAATTTAGTTTGTCCTTAAATAGGTGGTGATTTCTAATCATTTAATAATTAGTATTGATTGATATACTAAGTCGATATCTTGAAGTAATTCTTATTGCAGTATACTGTATTTTCTCTATATCACGTCCTTATGCATAAGAAAATATACAGTTTTATTCTATCATGGATCGAATAAAATTTTGTACACAATAATCAATAATTTAGTCGAGTGTCTCCACATAAGTGTGCTTTGTATTTCATTAATCCGTGGAGTCTTTTTGTACTCATCAATAATATCCTAAAAATTATGGTATATAATTAGATTTTATAATTCAGCAAAATCTACTAAAATAAGTAAAAAGTGTCTTATGAATATATATCTTACGTACCTTACTTGTCGAAATATAGATGATTTATAAAAAATGTTCAATATGTCCGCCTTATCCCTCAATACACGTTTCTGTACACCGTAACGTTGAGTTACTCACTCGTTCGAAAATACCAGGTACATATTCTTGGAATTATCTCAGGTCTACTTTGATTTTAAATTATAGAAGAATTAATTATAAAAGATTTATAAAAGAATTATGAAAAAAACGTGCGTCGAGGTACAAGGAGGGGACTTGGAATATTTTTTTGAATCATCTATGTATATATAAATCGAGAACTAAGATATGTAAGACATATGTTGATATGACGGCTTTTACTTATTTTAGTGTGCAGATTCACCACCTGAAGCATGCACGCATTTATGAATATGTAGATATTTCTACCCCAAAATATGAGATTATTGTCTTAGTATACATAATTCTAAATAAAATATACATATTATTTTTTCCAATTTTTTATTTTCTCTTCAAACAGAATGCAGATAACAAAAACTTTAAATTTTTGTCACCAAGCGAAAAAATTTGAATTTGATTACTTAATTACTTAGGTTCAAATTTGTTAACTAACAGTTAGATTATTTCTGACATTCGAATAGTTAGGCAGTAATAATTCCGCTAAATACTTATATGTTATTAGGTATATTCATTAAGACAACAAGGAAAATGAGGATTTTCGTCTGGTGATATTTTAAATGAAAATTTAATTTTTTTTCTATGCAAATTAAGATCAAGAAAATATTAATAACAGTTTGTTTTTTTTTATGCGCGTTTTACTTGCTTAGAGCATCTAACGTTTACTTTGCTGTTTATGTTTATTACAATACAATATTTGTGATTCTTCATTTTATCTCTTTCCATGTTCGTTTTCATACAAAATATTAAGGTCTATTACAAATTGTCGACTAGTCTTTGGGCGATCAAGGAATCATACTGATGGGACTCTGCGACTAAGCTCGTCGATTCGAAAACTTGGAAGTTATTAGTATTCTAGGAGAATTATAGAGTGGATGTCGAAGGAATTGTTAAATTATAAAGTGACTTTTGAAAAAATGAAAAAGTAAAAGGTAAGTCTATGTATCCTTTCTTATAAAAACGCGAGACGAAAGAAATGTTTAAACATTTTTTAAAGATATTAGTCTCCGCGACCTGAATGAACTGTCTCTGCGTCGCTCATGTTCCCGTGGTTGCTGAGAACTCGCTGGTTGCCACGATCAAGCGCGTATGGGTTCCTATACTTCATATACTTCAATGAATTCAGTGATCGCCGCCGATTACTCGACAGTACGTGTTGGACCTAATGGACTTGTGTTTTCCACACGTTGATTTCGGTATTCAAATATTATATTAGGTCATCCCATAAGTTCGTTCCGTTTTTCGAGCGGTTATATATGTTAAGATTGTTTACATACCTTTCAGTTTCATGAAAAAATGTAATCCCCCTCTCGCTGTACAACTTCTTCCCATTTTTCAAGTGCATCGGTCCCTTATCGCCGTATGTTTATAAATCGACACATGAAATGTATACACAAAAGTCGGCACGAACTTATGGGATGACCTAATATATATGATGTGATATGGTAGAATGGGACTAACGTGCGAAAATAACTTCTCGAAAAAGGCGCATTTTAAGTTATGCACTGTACGCACACCGCAGCGATATTTTGTTTTGCGTTTCGAAGTTGTTATTTTCATAGTAAAAGATAATTTTAACGCGTTAATTGTAAATGCACCGATAACCCACGCGGCTTGAATGAAATATCAATCTCTCCTTGCAAAGGGCATACTTTTGCCTACAAAAAAAATATGAAAAATTAACATCGATCTTTGTGGTATTTTTTACCGAAAATGTTAAACTCCATCTTACCGGAACGTGTCACCTATAAATTAATTTGGTATATCTATTTCTATATATTGAGTTTATTTAATAAATCAATAATGTGTTTAATAGAATATTCAATTTGTGGCATAAAACAAGAATTGCTAGTTTAAAATTTATTTATTCAATTTAAAAGATATGAACCATTTGGGTTAAATAATTTTTCAAAAATATCAAAAGACAGTATGTTGATTATTGTAAAATAAGCAATTACACATTTAAGGACTAAACAAAATTTATAACATCCTAAGTATATCATTAGAAAAATCATATAATATTATATATCATATAATAATCGTATCTAATATATATACAATATATATATTTACATTTAGTATCTATATATATATATAGGTCCCAAATGCATTTTTGTAATTGAATAGTTAATATATTATAAAATTTGTTTAGTTATTAAATGTGTAATTACTTATTTTATAATTATATATATTATATTATATAAATTTATTTTCTAATCAAATATATATATTTACCGAAGTCTTATAGCTTCTTTTTTTAGAAAGCTTCAAAACTGATATAATTCTTGTAAAGGTCAGTAATTCTTTGCCTTTTTACGTTTATTTTTTGAACTATGTTTCACAGGAAAAAAAATCAATTAGGCGCTGTTTTAAAAGCACCGCAATTTACTAAAAATGTTCAAATATTTCTATGGCACTAAAGTTAAATACAGCAGAAACTAAGGAAATTTCCAGTATGATTTAACATTTACATTTTTATTTAAAATTTCAGTTACACGTATTACACCTATATTTTCAATTCTTTTGCTGTCTTCTTCCTCTCTTTTCTGTTTCTTTATCTCATTTTCCTTGAATCTTTTCCTTTTTTAAAATACTTCTCCCCTCACTTTTTTGTTTTTTGTATGACACGAGCTATTTTCTTCTCCTCTGGCTCGATCAGCTTCTCGTTGTGACGACAACCATTTTGCTTTCTCGCGGGAGCAGTTAGTGCCAGCTAACAGCAAAAGTTACAAAGATACTCCGAATAAGGGAATCGCCACGAGAGACAAGTGCGCGACACGGGAATGACCGATGAATCTGGGTTCAACGACCTGCTCCTGGTCAAGGAAATCTTGAAACCATTGCTAATTGCTCGTGGCAAGCAATACCAGGTTCTTGTTTTCTGATTAACTAATGATCTAACGGTGATTGGTACATATATTAGTATGACCTGTTTGTTTGCACAATTTTTCACGGTGGCGGTCTGTTGCAGCCAGCTCATTTAACGAATTTACGTTTTTCTAACATAGTATTACAACGAGATTCAATTTAACCACGTTTTGGACCTCTGCAATTTGCGAATACACCTTGCAATATTTTAGACACTACCTAATTTTAGGGATATATCATAAAGAGATATAGCTACGATAAATATACATATTTCTCTTCTTGCATCAATAATACATTTTGGTATTTATGTTATTAGATTTTCCAGTACGTTCGTCATTTTTTCGCTTCGTGCATTTCGTGAATCATTTCACGAGTAAATTCAAATTTTCAGCAAACTCTTCTAGAGAGTAAAGACTATCATTTTAAAAGCAACAAGCATGGTACAAGTGCTCTTAAATCAATTTCATCTGAATGCATAAAATACGAAGTCACTATTAATAGCAATAATTTTAATCTGCAGCATGAGTGATATGATGCGATTATTTTAATTTTCGTCACTATTATGATTATTTACAAAATTTACCTGTTCAGCATTAAAAATTTTGCCCAATATTTCTGCAAGTCTTATGATTTATGCAGTGTGTTGAGCATGCGATAAACTCTCTTCTCGGAAGCATCGATCAACAACGCATATGTCCCCTTTTTTCATTATAGTTTGCAGATCATTTGGGACTTCCACGAACATCTCCTTTTTGTCCGAACATTTCAATAATATATTCGGTTGTCGTGCAAATGGTTTACATAATGGCACTTTCAATACTATAATAATAACAAACTATGTAACTATAAAAATAATGGGCGCATGAATAATTTTTATTACTTCACAAAATGGAGGAATTTTTATTGTTTCACGTGTAATGGTTGCCGGCCGCTTCGAGTCGGCCGAAAGAGAAAGAAGACTATCCAAACGTAAACCTAATACTTCTATGATATTCATTTTTAGTTAAATTGTCGTAGATATTCCTTACAGTCTCGCATATGCAGTGGTGCACGGAGCCTTTAAACTCCGGGAGCTTTATTCGAGCTCGCCCAACTCCCGTTTATATATACTATAAACAAAAGATAAGAGTTAGGTTTCGATTAGGTCATTATATCCGGTACGCTGTTATGGACGCATAATTATAGACTGAATAGCGATACCGGTAGCTTTTTGCGAATATTTCGAAAACTAAGATCAACCGTCGGTTGTATGTACAGAAAAAAGTTATCCAAAATGTTGAACTTCATAACATATTTCAAACTCGTCAAAATCGGAGAGGAAGCAGCCTTTCTACGAGTTCAATAAAGTTATAATTCTTCGTTAATGCTTACGTACTGAAAATCTTTGTCTCAAAAATAATAGAGGAAACACAACCATATGATATATCTGGCATGTCTAAATTATTCATAACAGCGACTATCATCAGGGAACTATGTAAAAATTCAATGCACACCTTTTTCAATATTATAGAAATGTTTTAAGTTTTACATTATCTAATATAAATATGGAAGTATTTAGAACTGTATACAATGACCGTTTATTACATACTGTATCTTAGTTGTAAGATTATGTTACTTTGCGTAGAGAAAGTTAGGGTAAATCAGTTCACAATTTTTTAAATTACACATTAATAATCATAATAAGACTCATGTCGTACAAACGTGCTCACTTAATAATTTTAATATAAAATCCACATTTGAAAACTTTAAAAATTTTTTAAAAATCTATTTTGCAGTCAATAATTCAGAAACATTCATAGACATGTACTCCATTGGTTAGAATACTCTTCTTTCAACGTTCTAGGAAAACATGCGTACGAGGAAAACGCGTGTTTTTCCATTCTCGTTCTTTTGTTTTTACTTACTTTTACGGGCTCGTTAAATGTTATTACGATTGCCGTATGAGGCGTTAAATCGCATAAAGGTAAAGCTTAAAAAGTTTTATTAAGGTTGAGATTTTGCTATAATATACTCGAAGAAATATTACTTTCTTATATCGTCAATTAAACGAGGTGGCTAAAGCGTTTCTTCCATCGAATCGTTAAAATGAAACAAGAGGGCATTCACAGCATCGTTTTTATTCATATAAATAAGGCTATAAAGATCAATAGCTGTTATGTCTATTAAATACAGTAATTAACGACTTGAACTGAATAAACATTTGCAACGTCTTAGAAGAAGTTTACCATAAAACCATTGAGCGTTAAGTAATTCTTAACAGACAATAAGTACTGCAATCTATGTAAATTTATCGTTCTTTGGATGACTCTGAATTTTATATGTATAAATACATATACATGTACATAATTTGATTTAATTTTTGCTGGAGCTTTTATGTGTTTAAATCAGAAAAACATGTATCAGTTTCTTGTAAAATGTAATTTAACATACTATATGTTAAACAGAAGAAGATACTGAAATCAATGTCAACTGGAACCGAAACATGAAATAATAACAAAGAAATTCATTGGTTGAAAGTAAGCTATTTCTACTAGCACAAATTGCAGACTATGGTAAAAATGTTGCTCGCACTATTAAAAGTTTATGATTATTTATCTGAAACCAGGATATTCGCTTAAAGATACCTTTAAATAATAACCTCAAAGTAATGAGAAATTGTCTCGTTATTGAATTTCAATTTCTGCCAAAGTATAAATATCACAGAATAGTCCATGCATCTGCTGCTATGAGTTGTAACTCTTTTGTATGCAATTAGCAACAGATGTTGAAAGAAAAATGTAATCGGTTCAAAGAATATTATTTGTAGGATTATATATTTTTTGCAAGTGTAATGATACATGTGTATTTAAAAATTTTACTATTTTTTTAAAATGAAACGTGTACTTTTTTCTATAGATTAAATATTTTTATCATGCTATGTAAAAAGATATTAGTGTCAATAGTTAAAAAATGATTAGTTTATGGAATATCTGAAGTAAATTATTAAAGAATCTACTTATAATTAAATTATAAGCATTATATACACATTAAAAATTAAATAGTTTGAAATTATTCATCTTTTACCACTAAAACTTTTTGAATCGTACTGAAAAAGGGTATAACTTATAACAAGTGCATAAATCATATTTTACTAAAGTATCTTTTCCAGATTTGACATGTGCGATTCTTAACATTAGAACTAGCAAAATGGTCAAATGACCAATTCATAATTCTGTATAACAATTTTATTTAGAGATCTGAATGCATCTGGTGCATTGTTTGGAGATTTGAATGACTTTTAGTGAAATACAGCTGCGGGTATATAAATACGAAGTGATTTACTTACTCGTGATTTCGACCAATTATTGTATTATGAAAAGTTTGATTTCTTTTTTGTTTTCTATAGTATAATCTTATACAGTATATATACATTATAATTTTCAAAATTTATCTCTCAAGTAATAACTAACTAAACAAACTAAACTACTAAAGTAATAACAAACTAAATTAATTGAATGCAAACTAAATTATATACGTGTATCAGACATGTGTATGTACACATACAAAATTCATTTATTTTAATTGGTATCGTAAAAGAAATCAACAATCGCTTTATCAAAAATATTTCCAAATTTCAATCTCGAAACGGGTTATGACAGCACGTGATTTTGTAATGATTATAATCTTTCTTTTCTTATTTTTTATCGTCTTGGACGCCGGTTCTCTAACCCAATCCTGATTGTTGGGTAATTTATAAGCCGCAAAGATTTTTCGAATGAAAGAGCGGCTACCGGTAGCTTATCGATTTCAAGAAGCGATTTGTTCGAAAGCGAAGCCTCGAGCTGTGAGAATTCTTGCAGTGGGAACTCTTTCAGGGTTCAAAGAAGTGGGCGAACCAGTCCGCTTTGAAACGTCGTGTCGGCCGAGGACCCCGATACATACTGCCGTAAACTGTGCGCGCAGTTAGTTGTATATATCCATGACCGCGCACATCCATTGAACGAAATTGTTCGGGTGTACTTTAGAAATCCGATCCTAATGTAGGTACCGATCCTACGAACGAGTCGTCAACGCGTACCTCCAATTTGCGTATTATGTTCGTATGGATTCGATTTTAATCCACCTGTTAAAATTTATTCTATTTTATTATAAAGGCCAATAATAGCGTATGTGTTAGTAATGTGTGAAAGATATTGAAAATTAAAGAGTTTGTTTTGGTCCCCTTAATTTGATATTAATATATGTTAATAGTATAAATGACAATATAAATGGTCTTCTATGATCTGAAAGTAATGTTACTCGATATACGAATGAAGTATATTATGAATAATTTAAGTAATTAAAGTACTATCGTAGTCCATTGTTATCGGCGCGGTAGAAAAATCTACGCAAGCAAGTTCATTTATGATAAGTAAATGGAGAATAGGAACTGAATCAGTCGGTGCTAGCAACTGTCTGTAAACACACGCAAAATACATTATGCTGTTAATGGCAACTGTTATGAAAGAGACTATCTGCTGCTTTACAATTTACACTGTTTAAAGTTAATAAACATAAAGTGGATTATGGTTATAAAAGTCGCTATTTATATTTTACGGGATCAAATTACCTACTTACGAGTGTTCGTGTCTTCGAAATGACACGAAGTTGTACTCGTTCAAATTGGTTGCGTGTGAACAGCCGAACCGCAACGAACAATTTATGGATTTATCGCGCTACTATGAATAGAATTTCCGATTGAAATAGAGACGTTATTGCCAATAATAGAATTCGATGGTGGATCTCGAAATTGTTATTTCGTCGTTTTAACCGTCACTTTTGGCCACTTCATTCAGGCCAATCTTTGAGAACTGGAAATTACCATTACCATTATTTTTTTGAGAATTGGGAATTATAGGATCATTATAGAATGCAACGAGAATTATGTTTGTCTCACTAAAGAAATAGGAAAGATAGGAAGGAAATAAGGGCGATAAATGAATAATTTAATGATGACAATTATAGTGTTTCATAACCTTTTTTTAAGTGAACTACAGATGCCTTATTTTAGGTGTATACTCGTATGCCACGACCTCTTTAGTAGATTTTGGAATGTACAATTAGTCACGAAGTCTATATTCAACAAGAAAGTCACTTTTATTTCAATAAAATTTAATCCATCAATTGATTTGGATGAAATCTTTGGATCTGTTTGTTAAATTATAAATTAGATGATCATTATGGAATGGAGCGGGAACTTTGCTCGTTTTTTTGAAAAATATTATGAAAAAATAGGAAGAAAATTTTTATATTTTATGATTCTTTCTTTATTGCAGCTTTATTTTAACAGTGTACTCATATGGCACAACCCCTTTTGTAAAATTTGGAATGTATAGTTATAAATCGCTTTAAACCAACCTTCGGAGCTGCTAATAATATGACCACCTTACAACAAAGAAAAAAGGACATTATATACATAAAAAATACTCTAAATAAATATCATATTAACTCTATGCATTCTTGCGAAAATAATGTCACGCAAGAATTATTTTTTATAAATAAATCAAAGTCATAGCGTTCATATAATATCAACCACATTTGTTACTCTTTTTATTTTGTATGAAACAATAAAAGTTCACATGCCAGATAGAAAACAGTTAAAAACTGAATTCATCTTTTTTTACATTCGAAACAAATCTATATAAAAAGATAATCATTGTGTATAGCGACGCAACCGTCGGTATTTTATATTTAGTGTTTCTGCTTACACACCGATCATAATCGATCTTGTAAACTTCCCAAGAAATCTCAGATCGTAAAATTTATTGCTCCACAAAATGCAATGAATCAACGATCACGGTATTGCCCATTATCGAGAATTCAATCGTTTTTGTGTACGAATAAGCACCGAGGTCAAGTTGTCGATTTTAAGACCAAGTACATCGAAATATCCCGCATGAAGGCGATGTCAAGAGTAAACCGAATGCTTGTTTTCATGCAAATTGCTGCCGACACGGTAAGAAAAATTATTTGGTCCGTCTCATTCTCTTCGGATCCATCCCATGACACCGAAAATACACTTCTGGCATTTCGCCAAAATAAAGGCATGCGCCGTGGTGCCTTGCCCTTTTCATTTTCTTTTTCTTTCGTCTTTTTTGTTCTCCGTTTTGAGAACTTTCTAATTTTCTTTGCGTACCCTTCGAGGGAAATTCTCCGAATGCTATTCGACCATTCGTTTGATTCTTTCTTTTTTGCGACTGTACTACAGCTGGAAACGTAACATCGTTTTCTGTAACTTAAAGTACTTAACGTAACTTAAAGAATTACTTGCTACAGAGGTTTCTGAGAATTTACGGTTGTAGAAGTAAAATAGTCCTACCGTTGATGCAAAGTTTTGTAAATTGACAAACAGATGAATTAGTTCCTACGCAGGAAGCGACTATAGAAGTTAATTTTGTAAGTAATTGTCTGGATTGATTTTATATTGTTTGAAGTTATATAAAAATTCATATAGTTCTGTTTTCTAATTTATTAATGAATCAAATAAATGAAATAATACATATGAATTAAATAAAGACAATGTAGCTTAAGTATAGTAATTAAGTTAAATTTAGTATAGTAAATATAAAATATAAAATATGACACTCAATTCTCTTATAAATACGATACTCTGAAAATACGACTTTGATACAACACGGAACGAATTAACCGTGTTATAGGAGGGCTCACTATATTGCATATATGTATATATATTATTACATTATTATGTAAATAATAAAGTAATTTTGATTATGATAACTGTCAATGAGAGGTGAACTATTTGGAGTTACTTGCAAAACATTGTCTATCATGTTAGGTCAATTCAAGTTGTTATGTTAAATCCAAGAAATTGAAAAATATTGGTAGCCCAAGACCCTTATTAATTTGTATTGTATTCAAATGAAATACTTCATAAGAAATAACACGGTTAAAATTTATTATAAGCGCATAAATTTTGAAATATTAATATACCTAATTTATCGATATCCATATAAAAAAATCTTGGTACGCAGTTTTGTAATTATTGCAAATGAAATTTTAAATAAGAAATCTAATAAAAAATTATAACAACATTAATCAAGTAATCAAATTAAATTTTAATTATAATAATTTTTACCAAAGCTGATGATGTCTTTAAACATCGTTTAATTTAATGCAAAGACTGATTTTTGGATGGTGCAAAACATTGAAGAATGTACAATGAGTGAAATAAAACTAAGCCACAAACAGACGCCGGCATACCGGAGCCAATTTAAGGTTCGTAAAGGTACTAATCCTTGGTTCGCTCCGAGTTCGAAGGAAACGAGACACTTTAACGGCCTTTTGCAATGTTCGAGTTGCGTTGTGTTACGAACTCCTTTCTTTGTAGCTTTGTCCCTTAACTGCTATCGAAAGAAGTTTCAGGCGTATTGCCAAGCACTAGTGATATAAACCTATAACGATAGCCGTTTGGGCATTCCATTGAAAATAAAATATTTAATACGTAATTATCTTCTGTATTTTATATAGATACAAAAAGGTACTAAAATAAAAGTTGACGATGAATAAAGTATTTTTGAAAAATATTTTGAAAAATATTAATCGTGACAGTCATTAGAACCTTCTTTTAAAGGAATTCATATATTTTATTTTTTTACATTAAAATGACGAATAATTCAAAAATGCTTAAAGAATTATCTCCTTTTTTAAAAATATCTTTAATATATTTATATAATGTATATTTTATACATGCGTTTATATAAATAGATATTTATTATAATTCTAACCATCGGTGGGCCATAGAATGGACTTGGTTTACATTATTTGTGATCATTCATCCCTTCACACCATACTCATATTGCCCTCTGATCTGTATTGTACATAGTACATACTCTCTTTGGTCTTATTACTTCTCATCTCCCTTCCACTCTCCTTTTCCTAGTATTAGACAACATAAAATTACCGAGTATAACGAGAAATGAGAAAACAGACGAGTCAGGAAACATAATAATAATAATAGTAACAATTATTGTTGCTTATCGGTTATCGCTAATAGAAAATAGTCGTAGTGCTTAAATCCTTAAGTCTAAGTTCATTTAAGAAGGCTTTTATTTTTTGTACTGTTTGTATAAAATAGTATACTGATTTCACTTGTTCTTCTTTGGGTATTAACAATATTTCAGGGTGTCCCGTTGTAATATGGAATATGTGCGCTGAATGCTATGAACACTTGTACAGTACATGCTCTTTGACTTTTACTTTATAGTTACTACGTATTGTACGTTGAACTGCTTCTCTAATGCTATGGAATAGCATGTTGTTTCTACCGCTTAAGCTAACTTTTTCCCCTGAGTTAATTTAAGTTTACGTATTACATATATGCAATATGTAATTAATATATAAACAATGTATTATATACAATGATAATATAATAATATATTACATTAAATGAGAATTATATATGCATATAATATAATATAAATAATATATATATATATATATATATATATATATATATATATATGTACTATACATGTACTATATATATATCTTTTAAATACAGAAATGGATTCTATTAATTTATTAATTTTTTATTGTAAGTTATTCGAGAACATTATGGAGCAATTCATGACTCTTTTCACGGTAACAAATTACTCTTCTTTTATTATAACTTAATTTTTATATAAATGAAATAAGTGTGCAAATGAAACAAAAATGAAGAGATGAGAAAAGATTTATAGTTATAAACTGTGACATACATATGTTATAAATATTTATTACTTGAAGAAAAGACCTGACATTAGGAGCAAAACCGTTTACTTCACTATGAAATCATTTTGCTTTACTAAAAATATATATATATATATTTATATAATTATGTTTATATATGTACAAATACATATCTTGTCATACTTAGAAATAGTACCTGTTTTTCAATACAGATAATTATATCCTGTAATAATTAGTTGAATAGAATCTTTCATATAATATCATAATTTCAGTAGTGTCTTTTTTAATTTTAGACAATTCTATGTTTTTAATAAAGAAGAGTACTAGACTTAATTACATCTTCTGATGGTATTTTTAGAATTTAAATTTCGTTCATTAATTATAAGTATAATTTTTGTGTTAATTAACTTTTTATATTAAGTTTCCCGTTAAATTATATAGAACACATCCTCGCAAGAATACATTTATAAATAATAATGTTATAAGACAGTGTGTAACAAAAATTATACTGTTAATCAAGAATGTCATTATCTCATATATTTATCTTCTAACATCATCATTATATGGTAGCTGAATTTTATATCATTCGAGAATAAAATAATTAAGCAGTAAATATAAACACACTATTGTTTTGAATGTATTCACTTACGAATTACAAATTTTTATTTAACTGTAATCTATTGAAACACCATTTTGTAAATTAAGTACCTGTATTATAGTCGTAAAATATAGAAAACAAGATTTCACGAATTTTTACAGATTTCAAGATTTTATATGGTAAAAGTTGATAAAACCTTACACAGTACGGGTACGTTTTTTGACATATATCGCGGAAATGTAAAAGATACTTACTAAGCTTATGACAACTTGTCAGGCGATAGTTTTATCGTCCTCGCTCGTATTTATCAAAAGTTCAATTTTTTCTTCTTCTAATACTAAAAGTGTCGTACGAAAAATTGTTGTTAGTGCACATAGCACAAGTAACACATGCTTTGAATTTTGCGGCGCGATCTCTTTTGTTTTTTGAGATATGTGCATTTGTAAGTTACCGATTGAATTTTCTTCAAAATCGAAACAGATGTGAAAATAGTCGAAACATGTTCTGTTCTGTGGGGCGAAATATTTTGATATAGTAGATGCGAGGCATTTAAGTAATATCAAGGTCAATTTAATTTTTTAAAATAGAATCTTATATTTTTTAATTCTCCACAAAAAAGTATTAAGCACTTGAATCGAAAATTTAATGTAAAATTTATTTTAGTTTTTTAGTTTAGTTTAGATTAGCTTAAAAAATATCTTAATTTTAACGTTCTAAAAGGTATTATATAAAAGACAAGAAAAACAGAAACAAAGATATACTGGATTGTGTATTCTGTGGGATCGCACGAAAATTAATTCAAAACTTTCTAAGAGCGAAGTTATCTTGAAAAATTCCTAACAAAATTTTCTTATGCTATTCATGACTTCTAATAATGAAGAAAGTTTCCTTCTATAATGGTATTTAAGCTATTAAAACTTGAATTTAATTAATAAATTTGTTTGAGTACCGCTAATCACTCAAAAATTGTTTTTATCGCTTTTCTAAATTTGTCGTGATTTCAGTAATTTATTTTCTGTATTCTGTACCTAAATGTTAACAAATTATATATCTTACTGTACAATAATATTAACAGATAAGGACTTCGAAGTATGTAAATCAATAAAAGCCATTATTTCACAAGAATTCTTTATTTGCTCAGTGTATTAGGAATATTATTTTTCATATACGTCCATAAGAGAATAAAGAAAAAGATATTGTAATTAACAGTACAATAAAAATAAGTATCACAGAACTGATCACAATTAAAATACCATAAGTAATTATAATATTAAACATGAAAAATTTTAGTAAATTCAGTTTATTTTAAACTATTGCTTTCTTTCAAAAGAAATCCCATGCAGCACACCAAAAACTCATTTGACCGAAATTTTTGCATGCTTAATCTAGAAAAATAGAGGCAAGCTTTTTCATTATGCAGACGTAGCGACAAAATAACACTCATGGTCAGATGTGTGATAATCATACATGATAATACATAAGTTCCCTGATCAAAAGTCTTTCGACAGTTATTATATTTAGTTTAAGATCGGAAGAAGTTAAAAAGTTAAAAATTAATTGTTAAGAAATACAAGAATATTACTTAAATTCAGACTTTATATAACAGAGAAAATATAACATGTTAATGTATTCACGACATAAAAATGCACGTAAAATTTAAGATGCATAACATACATTAAATATTGAATTTTTATGAAGATTGAACGGTGCCCTAAGTCCTTTGGATGTATATACTAATTCTCATAATTGTATGAGATTTGTAGCAATAATATATAAATATTAATAATTGCCAGAAGCAATACTTATCATCTTATAAAATCAGCAAATAATAAATTATAATTATTTGTTTAAAAATTGACTGATAATGTATTAAAATTTGAAACTCAATTCATCGATGTGTTAGTTTCATGATTATTTATTTTTATTATTATAGTTGAATTATTAGTTTTAGAACCTATTAGTTTCAAATATTTTATATTGCTTGATTTAATTACAATATAGGCTTAGAAAATCTTTTCCTACCTGATCGATATTTTAGAAATTATGAATATAATCTATCTAATCATACATACTTTTAGAATGTTTTTTTATAGATTTTGTTAATAAATTGTGCCGTGACTAGTTTTACTTTTAGACGTGTCAATATTTCATTAAAAATCTATTATTTATTTAAGCGGATATGTAATCATATCGGCTTCAAAAAATCGAAACATTTTTTGCATTTTTTAAAAGTTTGATATGAGTTGAATACTGCGGTGAAAGGTATTCTGAAATTCTGAAAAATGACGAAGTTATAACACTAAATACGAGTGTCATTTTGTATTTTAGAGAAACATTCACTTAAAACTTTAAATGCGTTTTGCTCGAAACTTTGTTTTTCGATCTTGCACCTATTAGTTCTCCGTATAAACCCTTCATTCGATTAAATTGTGATTTTTGAGAAATTTTTTAGAAAAAATTCTGCGCAACACTATGCATAATATAGCGTACAATTTTTTTGATATCTTAATTTGTTGGATTTTTATAAATGTTTGAAGTTGATCTTTTTCAGCGAAAAATAAAATTTTGTCCTTAACAAGCCGCCTTAGGTTTCATAATTATGGAAAAACTTTATACTATATTGAAGTGTTCGTGTATTAGACGCAAAATTTTTTACTTTCTACAATTCAATAACATTTGCCGCTAGGTGTGTTGGGTATGGTGTCAGATAATCTTGTACCACACCGTCACTTTATAATTATACGTAATAAAAATTATGAACACAGAGTTAAGATGTCCTTTATGTATCTATATGTATATGTATGAAATCCTTATGTAAATTTTCAAACCTTTACTGAATACGCGTATGCGAAACAAAATGATAGACTTACCTATTTTTTAGGCCTCCTGGAGTGCATACTCTCTTAAAACTAATTTTATTATTTCCTAGTAATAAAATAATAATGCAAATTGTAGTCATCGTAACACATAATATTTACTTGTGACTCTGTATGTAAATTATATGCTGGAAAAAATAAGCAAGTTTCCAGATACTGGTAACCAGATAAATATATATATTATATCTCTTCGTATTTTTCTATAAACATAATTGCGTGACAATTTCGCGTGACAAATTTTCTCACTTGCATCGGGTTTTAATGTTTTCCTGTG
This sequence comes from Bombus affinis, assembly GCF_024516045.1. Taxonomy (NCBI): domain Eukaryota; kingdom Metazoa; phylum Arthropoda; class Insecta; order Hymenoptera; family Apidae; genus Bombus; species Bombus affinis. Next base: position 20,068,514 of record NC_066344.1, read on the forward strand.
CTAACATATTTATAATTAATAATCGTGCTTATGTGTGTATGTATTTCTGTTTCAGGTACGTATTTTGAAATTTTCATTCAAAACTTTCTTGGCGATGATTCCAAGATAACGAATAACGGATTCAAGGTAACGTTTTAGTATAGCCGGTCCTTTGAAGTACTCTTACCACAGTGGTTTCTCAGTAATGGTACTTTCGTTAATCTGTTCTCTTGAAACGAATCAAGAGGGTTGCATGGAAAATTTTAGTCTTTTGAAATGAATACACCGTTTAAAGTGATACATTACATTACATTAGAGTGTATCTTTTGCGTTTGATGCGATGTACATACAGTTGTTCGTCTTTTCTTTTTTCATTACGGTATTTATGATATATATATTTAATTTTGTTACATTGATTATATGCAGCTACAAAGTACGTGGTTACTGCGTTGTTGATTTGTTATGAAAGCTGAGCACAATAATTCAAATTTATATTAGGTCATCCCATAAGTTCGTTCCGTTTTTTGAGCGGTTATATATGTTAAGATTGTTTACATACCTTTCAGTTTCATGAAAAAATGTAATCCCCCTCTTGCTGTACAACTTCTTCCCATTTTTCAAGTGCATCGGTCCCTTATCGCCGTATGTTTATAAATCGACACATAAAATGTATACACAAAAGTCGGCACGAACTTATGGGATGACCTAATAGAAATGATGAAAGAAAGAACTCTACGATTGATATACGTATGTACGTATATATGTTCCAAAATTGTTATAGAACTAAAGTAGTCATTCGTGTGCAATTACAGGGTTACACTATCAGAATATCAATGTCTATTAGAAAGGCAAAAATTAAATATATAATATAATAATAATAAATATAATAATATCAAAAATTTTACACAGTTAAAAACCGTTAGAAACTGTGCATTTCCAGAATTCTTTATCAATTAACAAAATTGAACTTATTTTATTTATTTAGCGGCTTACTCCAATAATAATATACTGATCCCATACAGTTAGCTTCAAATGAAAACTTTCGTTACGCTACGCAAACTAGAAGAAAATTTTATATGTCCTTATCAGACATGAAAAAATGTATGATTATACGAAATTATTTTATTCAAGATATATAACTATATCTTAGTCCTTTTTCATTGTTGTAACACAATTTTATATTCTTTTTATATTTATCTCGAAGTATACTTTAAAATAAATTCAAGGAATCAAATATTTTCGATATATAATAAATAAGAAAATTCAAAATTTGCTAATTCCGTTTGTGCAGCCATAAAAAATAACTAATATTTAATCTAATATCAATATTCGAAATAATGTTATAAGGATTGCTATATAACAAATATTTTTTTTTAATTTTATTGATAGAATTATTAATGTGCAATTTATTTCATAGTCTATGTAATAATAATATTCCACTCATAGGAACAGATACTCTATGAAAAAATTGAAACCTATCTCTGTTAAAATTTCAAACGTTGATCTCATTAACATTTTTTATTCCATGTCTTGTATTCAAATTATACAGAAAAGAAATTTTATATTACCATTCAAATCGTACACATACAGACAATAGTTTTCGAAAAACGAAACTATGAGGTGCAAGATTATCTTTCATAAACAGTTTGAACGTCCTTACAAGCGTCAATTCAAACGAAGAAGGTTCTAGGCCAGAACGGCGGTCAATTCAATTAAACGCACGAACGTATAACGAGCCTGTGAAATGATAACAATCGAGGAGATAGTCAGCGAAGAAATGAAAAGTGATGCGCATGTGGGTTAAAAGTGTAGTGAAGTTGGTCGTGGTTAATTTCACTAAATTTCTCGAACTCGAAAGACGACGATCCGTGCCAGCGTCGTCTAATAACATTCGATCGATTATAATTATCTTTGGTGGTTATCATATTGGTTTAACAGGAGAGAATACATAATGATGGAATTAACACGGTACATGTTGATGCTACTCAAACAATTCGATGTCTACAATGACTTACGAATGTATTTGAACACTTCACTATAAAAAATTTTTATGGACATATTATGTGTGTTATATGAAACTTTTTGAAATTTCATTAAAACTGCAATAAAACACAACTGTCATGAACACGTTGGTAAAGTTTGAAACTAAATTACACGCATTTACAGCATAAAAATACTTTTAAACATATAATTAGTGCTAAGCATAATGTCCCTAAAAAATTTGTGGTTTACTAATATAATTAAGAATTGACAGTTCATACATTATACTTTCATGATCTTTGTCTACAATAAATACTTTAAGACTTCTACATAGATATCTATACTTTCAGATTCGTTCCAAATTTTACCAACATAATCATAACAGTTGTGTCTTATTACAGTACTATTGGAATTTCAAAATATTTCCGTATAACACCTAATATATTCATAAAAAGATTCTATAAATGTTCAAACGTTTTCGTGAGCCACTGTAAATAAATACTTACTAGGAACATAGAAGCATCAATCAGAATCGAAATTTTCATTTATAAATTATCGAAGTATCAATGTTCCTTGATACCTACACTCATCTTCGACACAATCCGGTATGAAGACCACAGGAAAAACATAAGTAGATGAAAAATAGAAAATGTGATTTATCGTGTTCTTCCCCTGTAATCTTCATACAGAATTGAAATTGATAACCCGCTATAGATGGATATCAATGCGATATCAGTTAGTATGTAAGTAGTTCCAACTGTATGTATAGTAATAGAAGCGAGTATGAAAACACCGCGACGCGTTCATCGCGTTCTCTTTTTCCGATACTTCGGCGAGATCTTTGTAGCGAAGAGTGGCGAGAGCGAAAGGCCGGCCACCAACGACGTAACAAGAAAACATCGCGAACGCTCGACGTCGGAGCAAGAACGACGAGGAAGGAATTGCAAATTACGCGAATCGTTAGCGAATCGTGCTTCGCCAGTTGCGCAGCGACTCGTGAGGGGACTTTAAATAAAGCCGCGCTGCCGTTCTTGCCTGTTCGAACAAATTCAACGGCTGACCTCGAAACATACGGTGCACTGTTCAGGAAAGAATCCAAGGATTCGAATGATCATACCGTCTCACGTATAGCTATGTCTTCAAGACTATCCTTCGTCCTTCAGTGATCACGCGATCGCGAAACATTCCAGAAGATCGTAAACAGACGTTCATTCAAGACACTGCCCCAATAGTTTTAAAAAGTCGAATATTTTCTTCATTTTCTTCAAGTTTCTAGAGTGTGGAATATTATGTTAGATTTTATCGAACACGTTAAGTCTCTTACAAAGATACGTAGATGAATATGTGGATAAATCATGTCATGTATCATATTATTTCATCTACATTATCCTACGTAAGATACCCTCTAGCTCTAGACAGTCAATGTACATTTATCGTCAGCAAAATGTTAAGAATCCTGAAATATTGACTATAATATTAATAATAATATGGATCGCCTGGACGCTCTTTTAAATTAATTTAAGTTTTTCTTATATTCTATGTGCTGATTAGATTAATTAAATGAATAACTAATTGAATGTAAAAAAAGCTTTTTTTCATAAGTGAAATATGTTATCTTAAAACTAATTTTACATTTTTCTCGAAATTATTCATATGTATTTTTATTTAGACGGTGCAAAATCTTAGTAATTACACATCTGATTAAATGTTGTGCTATATCTGCTAGATCTATATAAATAAATTATCCTAGCGTGTAATTTTGTAATATCACAATTGAAAAGAACATTGGAAAATTGTTGACACTTTCTTAGAAACTGAACTAAATTACTTGATTTCAAATCGTGTAAATTTAGTAAGTAATGAAAAATCTGCTAATAATTAAATATTTAAAGTGGTGTATCTGTACAATCGATTTAGGAAAACAATATTCGTAAACACGGAACTTGAGATAACATTAGGTTAAATAATAAGCGCTGTTTCTTTCAAGTCAAAAAATAACTTAAAAGATCTCAAGTTTACTTAAAGGAATACTTCAAGACAAGTAAAATAGTAGATTCTTCTACTTTAATTTAACTTAAAAGAAACTAACTTAAGTGATGAAACGAACGTAGAACTTGCAGGCATGTGTCAAGTTAAGTAAATAATAGATTCACATTAAAACTAATTTCAAGTTTAAATCTGCTTAAAGTTGTTTTATACAACTTGAGTAATTAATTAATAACCCATAAAATGCGTTAACAACAACATTAATTATACGAATTAAAACTTCAACCTTGTCAATCGAATAGTTTACGGAAGAGAACAGATTCGCAGACTATGGATATTTATGTAACATTTTCGAGGAATTATTGCAAACGAGAGGGCAAAAAATGGCAAGATGAAAAAAGAACTTTGCTCGAATCAAAGAACCTTTATTTTATAAATATATTTTTTGTGAATAAAAATAAATAAAAATTAGTAGAAACTTATTCATCTTTTAAGAATAATTCATTGTTATTACATATCCTTATTTTGAAAATAATGAATTAAAACAATTAGTTTCACTTAAAATTTCACGACTTTGTCTTCATAATCCGGTATCTAATCACAGAATCATATGAAAGGAGAAATATGTATGAATATTGAAGCTTCGCGGAGTTGTGCAGAAAAAGAAGTTTTTAAATTGAAGTTACGACATTTGATCTTGATCACAAATTACCGCTTTGCAGATCCTTATGCAACAAGATCGATACCATCTATAACGTATACGCCAGCCTCGATAGCGTTCACGAAAGTCAAAAATCCCCAATTTCTATACGCCCAATTGCTAATGGTCTGGCGACTCGCTGAGACAGACAGACCTCGGCCTAGTATGAGATTACCTTATGAGCAATTTTTCGGAAATTTAGGAATGTATAACTTTTCTTCTCCACAACCCTACTGCTTCATACCCCCATCAGCTGATTGCCACGCTACTATTTCTGCTTGTCAACCGTCAGTTTATAAACTTGTTACGATCATAGACTTATACAGATAGACTGTACGTACCTGTAAGAGGTAGTGAAGAGAATACAAGAGTAAGAGAGTAATATTCGTGGTACCCCTTCTTCTCTGAAATGGATGTATGGGGGGTAAGAGGGGAAAATCTTGTTATCGTTGATGGTATATGTACCGCAAATCGCCCTTCTATTCGTGTTCTCCCCACTTTTTGCGCAATTCGAGAGCGAGAGCACGATAACCCGGTCCCAGTATTATCTTTGTCTTTCAATATAGTCTTCAGCTCGCCCGTAAGAACGTGCAGTCTATATATAAGTTTGTAATTTCGATTAGCAATCAAAATTTATTCGAATGATGAATACCAAAAAATACTAAACAATAAGTACAGAATTAATATTAAACACTTCATATTACAGTGATGAAAAGATTCATGCACTTGGTTGTTAACATTTGACATTAAACAAAAAATTCAATGACTTTATTTGCGTTCTTCAATAATTAAAAGAATCGTGTTATGTTCTGCTGATTTTAAATAATTTATACCCATTTAACTATTAAACATTTTAATTTTAAAAAGTTTTATTCGAATGACGAATAACAAGTATAGATAAATAAAGCATTTGTTTTATTTATCCTTTTTCACCATTTTAAGAATATGAATACAAAGGGATTCACTATCTATACGTTACTAATACACAAGTCTATACGTCACTAATAGTAACATAAACATTTGCATATTGTTTCGCGGAGCGTACTGTCTTCTACAAGAGACGATGTAATTATTGCCCGAATATCTGGGCGAGATACTCCGCATTTTTAAGGAGTATCTTACAAACTCATTTCACAGAACATTGTACTTAATTTAAAACATAGTTTTAACGAGAGAAGGCAAAAGTAGAAAATTTGAAAATACATGCTGTTTATCTAAATCACTGCAAAGTCATCTACTATTTGAACATTGAACATTGAACACTGAATTCAAAATGCAACACTTGAAACTCACTTGTCAGAAAATAGAAGCGTTGCTGCCCATGGTTATCAGCACAGTCGTCTGTGGTATGTGTATCGCCGTGGATAAAACGAAGATGAGACGTTTTCCGATGACTCATCAACAGAGAATCAGTGTAAATTCGGCTTTACTTGTTATTTGACTAAATTACTGGCTGTGTCTAAAACGATCTTTTAAGGTCATTCACTCTTTTCATGTTTGTAACAACGGGCGATGTCACTTTGGAACCGGTGTCTTCGACTATCATATGAATGATCACGTTGAGAATTCCTCCTTCATTAACACTAATACGGTTACTGAACAATTTGATGCGGTGTGCAATCTGCAATTCATTTAGAATTTAAAGGAAATTTGTGCAGCATCATCCAAAGCTGTTGAGTGGGAGGCTCGTTTACCTCTCACTAATGTATACATTTCGAGGAATATAAAAATTATTTAAAAAGTATAATATACATTTACATATATCTATAGAAAAATAAGTTACTCTTTAATATATATATATATATATATATATATAATAATATATAATATTCTATATATATATAATATATAATATATAATATTCTATATATATTTATATATATATATATATATATATATATATATATAGAGAGAGAGAGAGAGAGAGAGAGAGGGTGGCCCTTCTAAATCGTTTAGTTCTTCTTCTTTCGAAAATCGTTAAACTTTTCCATTATTTTTGAATGACTGGAAATCTGACCAATCGAGTATACAAAATTAAATTTTTTATTCACTAAATTAATATTCTTAGCAACTTCCTTCGCATAATTATCAATTTGAGTGGATTAGAAAAAAACTTGCCAAGCTACATTGTTATAATGGCAGTGCTTAATTAACATTATCTTTCTAGGGTAGTGAAAGCGGGAGAATACGAATTATTCTGTAGTTCGAGAAATGACAAGTATAGAGGAATTTTATAAGAAAGTTGCTTTATCCATGGATACAAGTGTCGAGGTTAATGATGTCCGCGTTCTCAAAATTCAAAACAAGTAAAACTGGTTTTGACGAATGACGTGAAGGTTTAATTATCATTCCTGTAACACTTTTGGTATGTTGATTAATCGAGGGGTTTCAAAGAATCTATGTGTGAACAAATTTTATTTAAATATTTTAAACAAGTTGAAAAAATCCTATATATTATTTTGATTTAACATATTTAATTATGTAAATTCATAAACTATGTAAAATTAATAAATTATGTAAAGTTCAAGATTTTATGATCAGTGAAGATTTCTGAATATTTATTTTGGGTTTCTTAAATGTTAATAAATATGTATTTAGATTCTTTAGTAACTTAAATGTTCTAATTTTCTAGTAAATCAATTAATTATACTATATTCGTTATGTGTACACACAGGTATAATAAAATTATAATAAAGTTTTTTTCCAAGAGAACATCTCTCTCTCATTTACAATGTAATCAAATATTTAAATCTCCTTGTATATTTACATCAAATTATTAACGTAACTACGTAACAATAGATTCTTAACTAGAAATACGACATTTTATGAAATGTTATTCTACACAACTAATATTTTCCTAAGACTTGAATTGTTTCAGAAAAGAATAAGTAAGTGTTTTACATCAGAATGTCTTATGTGGTTGCATAAACCTTTTACAAAGACCTCTGCCATAAACGATTCTTATAACAATATGCACCAATTTTACTCCTTTCACATAATTTATAATCCGATCGAATGCAAGAATAGCTAATTGAAAGTGTGCGTTAATCATGAAAGTGCTTAGAGTAATATAACTAGCAATGTATTTTCGAGGACGTATTATAGAGTGTAGCTCTATTTCGAGTTTGTTAGTGACTGCGTCCGAAGTGCCACCCCTACAGTTATATTTAACATCCAAGAGGACTTTAAACACCGGAGTCCTCATGGTAACTGGACGAACATCGCTGTTAAATGTTTCAAGCTTTGTCTTAGAAACCATCGACCGCGTATCTAAATGCGGTCGAATGCTTATGCTCGCGTATAGCTTGACGACGCGATGTCAAGGGCCGCTTAATATAGGTAAGCTTACGAGTTCGATGCACCTTTCGCGTATGCACGAATAAACGCTGTCTGGATTCAGGTATTCGGAAGATTATGCAAACACATATGAGCCAGTCTGTCTGGCTTCTCGGATAAATGAAATCTCTGGATCAACCACGGGTGCGTCTCGTACATTACGCGTGTTTCTTTATGTACAGAGTCAGAATTGTAGGTTTTTGTATGTAAGAGATGTTTACGAAGTTTTCGTTTTTAATGTACTTATTGATTTATTAATATGCTGTATGTAGTGAAACGTAAATTTTAAATAAATTTTTTAACAAATTGTACATTAATTAATATTAATTTAACGTTAATAATTCGGCACATAGACTGTATTCAAAATTAACATCTTTGTTGTTGCAAATGGTTTAATAATAAAAATATTTAAATACTTCCATGTTATTGCAAATATATAAAAAATATATGTACTTAAAATGAAACTCTTTACTTTAGTTTTGTCTTCTAACCGTCTAATCTTCTAGTCTTATATTTTAGTTAATTGACTTAGTTAATTTAATGATTTAGTTAGTTCATTGATATTAATGAAGGGAATGGTATATATTAGTATAAATAATAGAATAATAATAGAAGTTATTAAATAAATGTTATCGGGTCCAATAATAGCTATTTAAATAACAAAAAATTATATGCTGTTTCATTTAAAAAAATAAGCGTGAGGACATTTTGGGCTTGAAAGATTAACCGTCAAAACGTTTATTGTACCTTAAGCGATTGATTTTTTGTGCTCGTAACATCATCTTTTGCGACATCAAACGCAGAAGAAGAAAAAGAATTAATGAATGTTCCCATGCAATAATTTCGAAATGATATTAATTTTTTCAACTGAAAATGAAAGTTGCGATATTAATGAATACGTATTTTATTCAATCCTAATTCAATTTTTTATTTTATTAATTTTATTAATTTTTAATACTATTAAATTTTTTAAGAAATTTTTTACATTTTAAACATTTGTAAAAATTTATTATCGAATTTAGTTTTTCTTTAATTTAAGTTTTAATATTATTTTCGGACAATAAATATTGTAGATCAGAATAATTGTTATTCATCAATAAAGATTTATATTAAAAAAGTAAATTTTGATCTACAAATTTATATTGTAAATACAAGCGTTGTATTAATTTTTAATAAACGATTATGATGAAACATTCATAGAGAATCAGAGATTCCTTCTAACATTGGATAACGGAGCATAAAATTTTTAACATACACAACGGCATGCATTTGGTGTTTCCACCGCTGGTTATTTCCATAGAGCTTAATTTCAATGAACATTTCTCACATAATAAGATATTTAACCTAACTGCAATACATTCTCATAAAATCAGGATGTTTGAAAAATAAAATTAACAAACATCTCACATGAAGTTTACTGAGGGGTTGTGACACAAGGTGTGAAGGCCATTAGCATCACTACATGATATATAAAGAAATGTCGTTCCAAAATATACTAGAGTCATTACATTTTCCAAGGTATAACAAGTTTTTGTCGTAACTTAAATGTAATTACATATAAAGACATTTTACATTAAATTTACTAAATTACAAGAGATCTTAAACATTTGAGAAATTGTGCTTTTGAATAATTTATGTAATACAGAAGAAGCTACACTGTGCATAAAAATAAAGCAAATATACAGAATATATAACCAAAGGTTACAAATGGATTTCAGAAGTATGGTTAAATAGGACTATAGTTTATTTGTAATATGAATAGAATAACATCTGTGCGAGTACATACAATTTATATGTAAAATGCTATCTGATAAATAGTAGTAAAATAACAATAAGTACTAATTACAAGTATATAATGTAAAATAATGTAATGTAATGTAATATAATGTAAAATAGAAATAATTATAATTATTATCATAGATTCACTCAAAAAATGCATTGAAATTGTTATTGGACGGAATATACACAAATTCTTCATACCTATGTATACAAAGTATATAGAATAAAATAAAATATTAATAATAACTTTATAATATGTGTAAAAACAGAGATATTTCTCTAAAATCTAATATCTAAGCTTTTACAATAAAATGTACTAAATTTTGTGGTTACTTTTATTTATATTGGATCACTTCTTACTTAATCCAAATTCCTTAAGGTACAGAATTAAAATTTTACATAAACGAAGTTAAATCAATTTCAACTCTAATAAATAAATATTAGAAATAGTAAATAGCTACCATAACGAAATATTATGTAAATATTGTGTAATATTATGTAATATAAAATAGCTAGAGCATAAACATATAAGAATTTTTTCTGTAGTACTTGATATATCGTTTTTTCCTTGTTTATTTTAACATTACATAGTTAGGTTCGTTATGAGCACGAGTTTCAAATTGAAATTTCTGTGTAATGTAACGTGACCCGCGATGTTTTCGATGTTATCACTTTATAATTCATGACGGTTGCTGTGCCGCCGGCAGGAAACTCAATTTCGTCGTGCTAACGATTTACGATTGCACATGCAGGTAAAGTTGAAAGTACTAAGATGCCGGAACACTACGAATATATCCTTATACTTCATAACTAGAGAGCCATCTCTCAAAGAACACAATATTTAAAACAGGACTTTTTCTGAATAATCATATACGTATCTTTAATGGCTCACGATCAGATCTGTTGATTTTTTTAGTTTGAAATGTCGATTTTGAGATTTTTGTCGGAGACATCTTAGATTTATACAGGTACATGTAACTAAAAATGATCGTGTTGAATTTGAGATTTTTAGTAACTCTAATTTGTGACATTTTGTTTAGATTACTAAAACTTTTTCACATTCAACAAAGATGTCTGCATGTGAAAAAGATATAGTAATTTATTATACTTATGTATAATTCCCTTCATTCGACGTTTTGTTATATTTAGTTCTATTAGTTTTGTTCCCTTACTTTTGGGATGCAAGATCAAAAATAAAAACTATTCGCACGATGTAATTAACTTAGAAACTATAATTTTTAATACATACGTGTTGCTATTTATATTCACATTATGTGGAAGTTCATAATTCGGAAAGTGAAGACGGAGATCATGAACCATATCATCAGAAGAAGACTGCTATGCACGCACCCTAGAAACTGACTTATGCCGATTCAATCACTCTCAACACGCATTAGTGTATTTTTCGTGATCTGTAAAGTAATGTGATTTATGAAGTAAAAGATATTTCATTTCATATAAAGGAATTAATTATGTTACTTTACTGTGTAGAATATGAAAAATTGTTTCACATACATACTAAATGATTTTATGAAGTAAAATTCACCATCTTCGTCAAATAATGAAGGAATAAAACTTCTATCGTTATACCGTACTTCATTTTGGATGAATTTTCATTCGCACAATATTTCCATGACTAACTTTTTATTTTTAATTCATTACGTCAATGACATTTACAATTTTAAAGAGAATAAAATAAAAGACATAAGTTTATCAAAATAAATGAAGTGATTCAATTTACAAGAAATTATTATTTCATTATGAGATCACTATTTAACATATTACAGGGGGGGCGGAGATTTTATAAAATTTAAATGAAATTTATCTACCGAAGAAATTGTAAATTATTGAATTGAACAACAATCAAGACTGTTTGTTCTTTATTATTACATCGCTGGTAATTAATCTATATATTTATATCAATTATACGTAGTATATATAAGTGCTGTGATCAAATAAATATCATTTGCCTTATTGGTATAATTACATAATTAAAGAGCACAACCACAATACGTAATTGAAACACAGGAACATTGTACAGTTAATGTTGGTAATTATTTAAAATGCCGCCGCTATCTTCGATTTCGATGATTTTTTTATATGTTACGATGGATAACAACTTTTTCTTATACACGTTACCGCATTTCGGTCTTAGCCTCCAAAATACATACGTATTTTCAAAAAGCTGTCGGTAGCATTACAGTGAATTCCATCTACAATTGTGCGTCCGTGACAGAATATGAGTTAGTATCGGTTGCCGGCAGGATAAAATGCCACCTTTCCTAAACTTAATTTTTATCTGTTGTCTATAGTTTATATAGTTTTACATTTATTTATATTTATTTATGTAGTTTTGAATTAGGTGGCATTTTATCCCGCCATCGCGCCATGACGCGGCTGACAACCAATACTAACGCATACATTATCACAAATGCACAATTATAGGCAAAGTTCACTGTAGCGATACCGAATGGTTTTGGTAAATTTCTAAAATATTAAAAGGGTCCAGCAGTAACATACAAAGGAAGAAGTTCAAAATGTTAATTTCTACAACGTATTAAAAAAAAAAATCTCGAAATGCAAGATGACGGCAGCTTTTTAAATAATTAGCCGAATTTGTTGTGTTCTAATAATCTATAATAGTATTTTAATTCTATACTTATAAAATGTTCTTCTTTGCTTGGAAATATTCCTATACATATATATTTTCTTAAAAACATTTTGTAATCTATCTTGCTAGACATCTGAGATTTTCAGTTCATAATGCGAGGACTCTTGTGGTATTTGGTTACATTAAATAGAAATATAAACGCTTAATGCAAATTGTCGGTGCAATCAACGCGCGCTCAGGAAACCTGTTATTTCTGTTGAAGATACAAGGAGACAGCAAAGGCTTCACAGGCTTCGTAAGCGATACGAAAGAACGAAACCGAGACTTTGCTTGAGTAAGCCTGAATAAACCTTGAGACAACCGGCCAAAACCCTTCTCTCGTTTTCTGTTTCTCCTCTTTCTCCCATACCTACCTTTCGTTCGGAGAGTCGTCGTCTCTCTTCATCTGGTCAAACCTCCTCGAGTCTGACACGGATCAACCATGGTGTTCTGGATTTCGTTTCCTGCTTATGCCAGATTCTCGGATAAACCAGAGATTACTTGAACGACACAAGTTGCTGCGAATCGTTAAACGCGTATTTTACTTAAATAAAAGCAACATAAAAGGATATTTCGCCTATCTTATACCTGTATTTATGCTTTGCATAAATTCATTTATTACAGAAAAAGAAATACAGTAGAACCCTGATTATCATAATATCGATTAAACATTTCACAATTGATATTGTGCATACATAATATTATACCTTTATATTTTACTAACTACCTAATAATTGTATTTGTTTTCTGTTAAACTGGCTTCAAATGTTAGTACGTTACGTGTTTATGTGTACGGAAGTATTGGAAAAACTTGTGTTTCTATCGCGAATAGTTAACAAAAGATCATTTTTTCCCAGAAGCTAAAAAAATTGATTAATTCAAAATTTCTTTTATCTTTTGTAAGAAAGATTAGGAAACAAGGATAAAAACTAAAAGAACAAGAATCTTCTATATCAAAGGTTTTGTTTCTGTTTAACCCTAATAATTATGAAATAGTTTAAAATAAATGATCGTCTCTTATCTGAAAACGTTGAATTATATGAAAGTTATTGGATTATTCCAACGTTTATCATGATTGGTTGAAATAATCAAAATTCCACTGTAAAGAGATTTTGTATTAGGATTCAACGATGTTTATTAAAAACAAACTTTGATTTACTTTTGAAACTGAAAAAGAATGATTTTGAATAAACTGAAAATTTTGTTTCGTTTTTTCGGCTGAAAAGAATTATAGTGTTTTTATAGTTATTACACGAAATACTATTGAACTGGTATTAATATCTTTTGTATATGCCTCTTGCTTTTATTAAGAAATAGATATTTTTATAATTTTTAATGAGAAAAAGAACATTCTTCTTTGAATTATAAAATATTCATATGTGATATGCTTATTGTACTATTCAATTTGAAGTACAATAGATGTTTCTATTAAAACTATCTCAGAAAACTTTAGAGTTGAAAACACAAATTAGTGTATTAAAATAATAATTTTCGTGTGAGGATTTTGGATTGAAAATTATAATTGTTTTAGGAATTTCTCTTATTATTTGTTTGCTGGTATAATGTTTCAACAAAGCTTCCGGAATATTAATTGAAGTGAATATCACTCTTTAACTTAGGATTTCAATTTTGGAGATTTTAATTTGTATAATATCCCTTTCTATCAAAATATATTATATGATATACATATGACGATTTACTTTATGGGAATTTCTTTATTTTTTTGGTTATAATTATTCTTTATTTAAATGTACAATACATTACTATATTAAAAATAAATAATCTGTTGATGATTATTGTCGATTTCAAACGACGCAAGAACATCTGATAGACAAATTGAAATTGTTCTTTTTGAATATAATATTAATCAGTTACTGCTTTCTCGTTTTCTTTCAATTGATATTTTGTTAATCTCGTTAAAAAAATTTGTTTTAAAACTGCGTTACAATATTCATACATGCAACCCAATTTATTTTCCAAAATATGATTACGTAGTCTTTTTTCTACCATCTACAAGAAGGAACCTACCTACGTAAAAAATGGAACAATATATCAATGTTCTTTTACTATAAATTACAAATAATTACAACAAGTATTGATTAGAATATTAACAATTAACAATGACATTAACAAGTAACAATTTTATAAATTTCGCTCTCTATTTTTCACAAATATTACATAAATAACATTCTAACCAAATATGCCAACAGAAACCAAGAATACATGGCAATTAATACACAGACATCTACTATACAGAAAGTCACATAAATTAGAAAATACTAATAATTTAATGTTCTGCACTATCGGTTGGATTAGGATAGAAACATCGATTAAGACAGCATTGCAGCATTTTATCTAAAATTCGCGATATAGGCACGCCAGCGGTTAATTGGGTGAAAGCGATGCGAACGACCGGACGACGAAATTAATTAAGCGATTAACTTAGGTAGGTCGCGAAACTTCGTTAAGAGGTTAAGTTTCGAAATTGGGGACAACCGAACCGAGGTCAGAGTTCCTAGCTCGAAAGTGACATGTAACTATGTATCGTACGCCCACGCCTGATATTATAATTTAAGACGCAAAAAATACATTTGGCGAGATGTTGTTTTGCAATTGTGTGTGCTCATACTGATCAGCGAGCGATGCGAGAAAAAAATTAGCACAAGGACGCTGTGATTTATCGGCATTTAGTCGCGGGACCGATACGTTCGCAAATAGAGATGACATAAATAAGAATTATCAGGGTAACTTTGATCAAATGAATCTTACTTTGGGATTGCTTAGTGTATTAGTTGAAGGTGTTTTATAAATATTTTAATTCTTTTTAAATATGTACTCACTTATGTTATACATAATTATTATAATTATTAATTATTATAGATAATTAAAATTATTTCAATAAAAGTAAATACTAATATTATTGAACATTTTTGCATATTTCGCATGTAATGTGCATTCTGTGCTTTTTTACTTTTTTAAATTTCACATAAATTTCACATAAGTATCTGCAATGTCGTAATTATAAAAAGTTTGATATCACAGTCATATTGACTGGTTTGGTAGTCATTTTATTAATTAAACGGATTAACTGAACGGATAATTTTCATATTTCAACCCAATCCAAAGGAGAAATAACGAAAAGCTGATCATTATATTTCATGTCCCCTTTGATATCAACTTTATTATATATGTAACTTTTATTTGTAGCGAACATTTCTTTGAATAGCAAGTATTCGAATAATTTGAAATTGTCAAACTCAATGATTATGACAAGTTTGGCTTAGAGGGAGATTATTATTATAGTATACCTTATACTATAGAAGCCATTAATCAGCTTTATCGTATAAATTAGAAATCCGAAATTATAATTAAATATGGTACATGTAAAACTAAGTAATCTTGTTGAAATTATTATAGTAAAAAATACTATAATATTGAAATATTGATAGATGCTATAATATTTGAAAGCTCTTGGGGTAGTATAAAAGTTCTAATGCAATAAATTTGCCAAAATTTCCTAATTTTAAAACGTATAAAAACACAGGAAGGGAAAAAATGATTTCCTTTGTTATTAATTAATTTACATCTGATCTTCAACTTTCTTTCGTATCGTATTATTGACTTTATAACTTTTTAAAATATATTTGTAACATAAATTGAAGTAGTAGTATGAATAATACGGTATAAATATCATAAACTTTTATACACGCATACACATCCACATACACACACACAGAATCTTTTATTCAGAGTATATGAATTTACTATTGTAGTACTACTAATTTACTATTGTAGTATTGAGTTATATGTATATGAATTTACTATTGTAGAATGATATCTAGTCTCGATTTTTCGAAATATATTTTTTTGTACTAACTGATATACATAAAGAATTCCGAGCCTATGTAACATTGCAAGCCATTAATCGTTCAACAACGCAAATATGTCCTCGATCAACACGAGTAAAAGTAACCATTTATACCTCTCACATGGCAAAAAAGTGAGTAAACGGTCAGTTTCCTTTTTAAGATCATTGATTGAAATATTTGTTTATAGTTGGAACTTTGAGATAGTTATAATATACTATGCGTAATATTTGCATATGAAGTAGACTTCAAAACTCTTTTAAACAATTCCTTCCTTTGATTGCTTGTTGATTGAAAATATTAATGTTTTATATAGCCTATAATTTTAAATTTCGTCATATATTTGTTAAAATATATTAAGCATAAATTATTGTCATGTTAATAGTATTGATGGAGAATGAAAATACATACTCGTATTACGTTCATTATAACAAATTAAAATTAATGTGTAATTGGTTGATTAAAACATTATAATCCACAAAAAGTCGTGTATTTCATTGTATCATATATTAATCGTATATTTATTTATTATTATATAAAAATTTTCGAGTGTCTATAATATAAACTTATATTACATATATTTTTCGATAACAACTCATAATTTGCACTCAATTTGCAATACTAAAGTTTAATATATGATACTATACAATTTTCTATTTAGTATTCATGTTTATATTTGATTATATTATATCTACATTATATTTATATTTATCATATACATAGTTGGTAATACAGTTATTAATAAATAATATAATTTTTCAGAATGAATATTTTTCACAGCAAAAAATTTTAACTTATTATAGCCTTTTGTTCAACGAATATACGAACACTACAATCTATCATTTGCAATAAATTAGTTTTTTATTACATTCATTTTTACATTAATTTGCACTGATTTTCTTCTAATGTAATCCACATACATATTGTATAAAATAACAACCAAAAGAGAGTTAGTCGTAATTGTTACTTAATGGTCAATTTTATGATCCAATTTATTGCTAGGGCACGTAAAAGAATGGTTATGATATTTTATGCCTCGGAAACAAGGAAATAGTTTATAAAAATAAAAAATTGAACAGCTTGACTTTCCTCAACTCCTTTTATTAGCGAGATAAATTTAATCATTTTTCGCGCAAAGAAGCCCTTTTCTTTCGAAAGCACGTAGTCCCTTCGACACTAGATATTTTCTTTAACAGCGTTATATGGTTTCCTACCGTACCTGAACCCCTGTAACGGTGAAACAATCGCTCTGATAATCGAATCTTACTTTTTAACTGTTCTATGAATCCATGTTCACGTACTGTAAAAAAGTAATACAATTCTTAATTCTGCTGCGTTCTTTCGTTCATATTCGACCCAACTACATATTTCTAACTTTAATATTTCCAGCACGAAATATAAAAAACATATTATCGATATATGTATATGTCCCAATCTTATGATAAAATATTTTCTAATGCAATAAAAATTATCCTTGTTTGCTAAAGTGTTAAAAGCAATATTGAAATATAAAAATTTGAGAATCGAGACAGGGTTTTTAGTGAAAATTTTAATAAAGTTCGAAAACTATGACAATTTTTTGGCATATAAGTTTAACTAATTGGAAATGAAGTTACCCAAAAAATGTTCATTTGGTATATAGGGAATGGGGTATTATATAATGCAAATAATTTGTTTGTAAGTGTAGTGGCGAAAGAGTTAATTTTTTTTAACGATACCCTGTATTTGTTTTATTTATATTATGATAGCGTTTGTTGAAACGGGCACAATGATAAATTCAATCGCAATCAAGAGAATCAAAGATCAACGCAAATCTCTAGCTGAAGGTTACATAACTGCACCGATTAACTGTATCAAATGATAACAATTAGACTATACAATATAAATAAAGACCGAGCTTCTTATTTTTCTTTATGCTTCTTATGTATATGTACCTTTCCCATAACTGTGCTACATATGCATGTATTTATATTCGTACCAGATCGATTCTTCCATTTTTGACCAAATATTCCTTCTGTGAAAATAATGTAAATATAGCGTAAAATTATACAGAAATGGATTTTAATTTTCATTTACCACTATTTATCATGTTACGTTATTATCTTCCAACATGTGCATCATCATTAAAAGAACTTGTGTTTATCCATTCCAAAAATGTTCTTTTATCACTTTTTAGTATGTTGTCCGTTTAAACTCTACTATGATAGTAGTAAGGATAAAATTAAAGTGAAATTTGATAATTATTTACAAAGTGAGCCACCTCACTAATTTCCATGACCTTAAAATATGTTGCTAAGGTCAGCATTCTGAACAACTTTTCTCTATACACGTTACCGTCGTTCAGCGTTAATTTTCGAGATATTCTCTCCCAAAAATCTTCTGTTCAATTTTCGTTACGATTATATTTCATTCTGGCATAAACGAACGCTTCACGACGTCCGTACATTTGTGTAACTCAACTGATATTTATGTAATCCAACTCACATTCGATAATCATTTTGAACTTACATAAGAAAGAAAAAAAAAAATGGATTAGGTTTCTGTTAGATAATTATTCCGCTATCAGGAAGCGGCCGATAACGCTACTGTGAAATAAGTTAAGATATTAGATAATAAGCCAGATCAATTCATATTAATTCAATTATGATACAATAATGTGTAACTTTATTATTTTAATACAATTCATATTAAACTTTATATTATATAATTGTTATTTGAAATTGTAAACATTACATTGGAAAAAGGGACGACTAATCGATTATCAAAATCAGACATATTGTCTTTGAAGCAGAAACTTTTGCGAATATCTCGGAAACTAAAAACGACCGACCGTAATATGTATAAGGAAAAGTTGTCCAGGATGTTGACCTTGAACAACATGTTTCAACGTCATTGAAATCGGTAAGATCGTCCCCTTTGTAAATAATTATCTGAAATTTATTCTGAAATAAATTATTATTTTTATAGTTCGAATATTGTATTATTGCTTTTGTCAACAATTTAATGAAACGTATTAAATAAAAGTACAAATTTTCTATTTTATTATGCTGCTGAATACGACCTACTAACATGTTTTTGTATGATACATAGTAGATGTTTTCTCTGAAAATGAACATTTACATTATTCAAATAACGAGGAAATGTGTTTCCATAGCGTTTATTTATGCACGTGAAACGGTCGCATTGTTTTATTTGTTATTTGGTTTCACATTTTTGTCAATATAATCATGACATTCGTCTCTTATTAGAGTGTTAGTGAAATTTCAAGATGTTTCGTATAGCACAAATAACATAGTTCATAAAAGACTTTTACAAATGTTCGAATATTTTCGTAAGCCACTGTACGTACTAGCGAATATAACCAAGATAATCATTCACTATTTTCTCACCATTCCTTTTATCATACCTATATCATACCATAAAACATAACTACTAAATACCGATATAACTCTAACGGACAAGTAATAATCGATAAAAGAAATTCTGAAAACCATCGGAAGAAACAAGTTACATGCTCTCTATCAACGAAAGATTAAACAAAGTCAGGGTTCGATATAGAAAGCGCCATTGTCACTGTGAAACGAATGGATAGTGCGTTCAACCTATAGAGTTTCCGTTATTTGAAAATTGGTCTCTCCTCCATCGCGATTCGTAGGCGTTTGCACCTATCTGGGCTACACCTACATTGACAATGCATGAACGTTGGTGAAAAGCGAAATAGATAATGGTAGAATGGTCGACATTTCCTGCGCGCCGGTCGTCGCACTGAATTTTTATTTCAACGAGTTTTCGTACGTACGCCTTGCCACATCGCTGTATCGGCGGAAACAATGTTTGTCATGGTAGCAACGACTTCCTTCCGCGATTTATTTCACTCCTGGTAACAAAGCAAACCGTTGATCTGGAAGGCACGGTACATCTATAGCTGCTTACAAACTATCTCGACATATTTATAGATGCTGTTCAGTCTTGAAAATATGGTAGCCATGATGAGTGTGCATACTTGATTGGGGTTGTTTGTTGTGTAGTGATATGTAGAGTGTAGGATGGAATGATATCACGTTATGGCTAAAAATCTAATTGTTTAGAAAGAATATAATTGTCATTATTTTTTTTGGAAACTGCTTTCACTTTGTTTTCTTGAGAATATTAGATTCTTTTTTAAAACTTTACGGTTCATAATTGTTAAAAGTCTTAAAATAAATTAAGCTTTTTCGAAAATCCAAAAATTTAATCTACGATTTCAATTAATTGCTTAATAATCTATTATACTGTCTAATGTGATTATAAATATCAGTTTAAACATTAGCTAAAAGCATAGAGTAAAATTATTACTACTAATAATCGCAACGATTTAAGAACATTTAAATAAACTGTATACGAACTTCACAGATAGCTTGCTACTAATGTATCTAATCGTAGATAAACATTTTTTGATACTTTTTATCATCTGAGAAACTCTGGAAACGTATTTACGTAATCATGAGCATATTTTAAATTTTCACAATATTTGTTATAATTATTTCAAAAGCTTAATCGCATGGTAAATGATACCATATGAAAAAGTTAATCGATTTCTATTAATAAATTCAGAATAAAGAAATTGCATAATATTTATTCATAATATAATTTTATTTTATTAAAAGACATGATTTACTGTAGTTCCAAATTGCAAATGAAGAGATAAAATTGCATAATGTAAAAGGAACAATTATTATAAATATACATAAACACAAAAATAGTATCGCATTGTTTAAGCAAACTATTGATACGTTTGGTTTCAATGGAAAAACCCGCAAATTTACCACATTCAGGAATAAAATTTCATTGTTTCCAATGTTTCTGGCTTCTTTCTCGTTTTCAGTTTAAATTCAATAAATGCATCCTGTTGCAAAAGCTAGAAATTCCAGAGCTACAATTCAATTATTTTCCAATTCTGGCAATTGGTCCTGTGTATCGATTTTTCGCGGATATATACGCGATTACAAACGTGTACAGTTCATTCTATAACAAGTTAGGGAAACAAGGAACGGGAAGGAAATGTAAATTGTCCGAGTTTAGGCTGTTGTGGTGTAAATGGTATAAATCAACGTTTTGACTGCATTCGTTGAAACAGGCTGGATCAAGCGGTATGAAACGACAGCGTATGGAAATCGGATTTATTGCGAATCTATCGCATCGGTTGTTTCGATTCAGTCTCAAGTTGTATTAATATCGACTTTTTATTATTCTTGCTAATTAGAAGAACAAATTATGTGCTGACAAATTTCAGAAATTTATACATCGAAAAATTTATTTTTCCAAACTGTGTACTTCTGCAAGCTTTCTATATTTTTAAAATACACGTCTCTGAGATTCCACTCATAATAAAATTTATGTATATTTTTTAATAAATATTTCTTTTAATTGTTTTATTCTAATGTCATAAATTATTTGTTATTTTTTCGGATGTATATGTATCATTGCAACATTTGGGCAGATTACATGGTAAATACTTTATAAACGTACACTGTTAAATTTTACTTAAGATTCGGTACTTTTTAAGCCAAATCATTAATATATTCATATCCTATTCTAAATATACCAACTATTTTCATATCTTTTGTTCGTTCATATTTTTAATTATAAATGACCTTGTCTTTATTCATTTTTGTCAATTTATCCAACCATCCAAAATGCCAGATCTGCTTATGAAACCTGTATTGTAGTCAATTGTCATACCATCAGTCATATTCGACAATCCATCAATTCTGATAATTTTCTAACCGTTTCGTCTTCAAAGATATTTTAACTTCAAAATTAACAGTATCTTTCAATATTTATCTAATGCACTTCTATCTCGTACATGAAATTACTTGAACACTTACCACTGGAAAATTTTATACCCATACTGTGTATATACGTATATGTGTTTTATATAAAATATTTTGAAATAGCATTGTGATGAGACACTACTGTTATGATTATATTAGTAAAATTTAGGAGCAATTTGAAAATATATCCAAAAAATACAACATATTTATTGCAAATATTTATTTAGTAAAGTGGTAGAATACGGCATAAATAGTCATTTTAGTTCTACCGAATATTGAGGTTTATTGATCTAATGGATAATTGGCTGTTCAAATGTTTTGTGATCTCAGCGAAATATGTACTTGACCTAATATTTTGTGGTTTCTATACACATTTTCAGATTTGTTTTATATTTTATCGATATGATATTGATAATCAAGTATCGTGACAACGCTAATGAAATCTCAAAATATTTCGTATAATACACATAACATATTTCATACAAGTTCAAATACTTTCGTGGGTCTGTATATTTATACCTGACTAAATTTCCTCAAACATTGTAAAACTCTACATTAACGTTCCCTATTGCCAAATGGTTACGCTAATAACCAAAATATGAGAACGAGAAAAGAAAGAGAAAGGAAAGGAAGGAAAAGATCTGCCCGTTGACTAAGCAACGATTGACAATTTCTTCTACTCTGGGGCGAAAGTTTAGCAAAGCGAGGTGAAGGCACTAAGGAAGAATTGCCATGAGTGAACAAGCAGGCCCCAAGCTCTGTCTGCCCACGTATTCAACGTGTACTCGTATATGTACATCGAATACATAGACTGCGTTCACGGGTACCTGCATGTATGGAACCGCGGTAACCCATGAATGATATTATGCCTTGCGGTTGCTTCACACCAAGCTCGATCTCATCGTATTATCGTCACCTTCTGAAAACCGGACCGGAGTACCGGTGACCCGTCCTTCTCTTTTCCCTTTTAGGCTGAGAGATTGGGTAATACATATAGTAATCGAAACCGTTTTCTTCGAGAACGCTATGACTTTATCCGGAATTCCTTCCTTTGACCTCCTTGAACGAAACTCGAGACTTTTATCATCAAGTAGAAGGCGCGGTAATATTCCCAATGAGTTAAGGCGGATTTGGCAAATTGAATACTTTTTGAGTTGTGTATCTTGAATTAATGTTTTCTTCTGCTAACGCCAATGGTAATTTAGACAAACTTGAAGATTACTTGATGATTAATTCAGTGTTTTAATATAAGATTGTCACAGAAAGGACGTATATTGAAATCTAAGTATTAACGCTGTAATTTTGTTGAGTTTTACATGTTGGTTTTTAAGTTTTGATAGTTATTACTAATAACTTATTAGTAGGCTGTGAATGTTTATGTAAATTTGCATTTTTATATAAAATCTAAATAGAGATTCGTATTCTATTTTATTTTGTATATTTTACATATTTCTTTCTATATTATACACATCCCATATATTTTCTAACATTTGAATTTCCCATAAATACGTAAATTTTATCAGATCGTTGATATTTATGCAAATTTTATTTTTATGAACACGACTGACTAAATTACTAAATGTGAATTATTTTTACTCATTTTTGTGTATATGTACCATGTACTGTTTTGCATCTTTAAATTTTGTATAAATGTATAAAAGTCTGAAATCTAGTTACTGTAATTTGTTTCTGTTTTGTATGTCTTGCAAAGGAATATTTTAGTTAAAAGTAAATAATAAAGTATGATATACTTAAATTAGTTAGCATTAGTTAGATTAGTAGAAAATAGCAGTAAATTAGAGATATTATCTATGATAGAATGGATGATTTTTGAATCTTACTAGATTCTATATTTATGTGATATTTGAACTTTCTTAATAAGTAGTTTCATGTTATCCATTGTATATTAGTATTTATTTCATTACTTAATTGTTGAAACAAAAATTGATTAACATTTTAACTGGTTGATTTTGAAATGTTACGATCCACATTATACAATTCTTTGCCTGTTTTATTCGGCACTTCGAAGTTAGTTAAATATGACCGAAATGCATGAAATACAAAATAAGGACCAGGTTTGTGTACATTGCATCTTACGAAATCGTTCCAAAAGTAAAGAAAAACTCGGTTATCAGAGTATTAGTGTTACTAAAAGTAAACCACGATAAGAAAGTTTATCAAAGTTCTTTCACTGATGAAAGCGGTATGCAGGAACTAGGATTAAGATCAACGATGACTTTTACAGTTCCTCGGTAAATGAGAAATATAATTGATTGAAATTACTTACATCTCACCGTTCTCAAAATTACCAATGTTTTCCCGCTATAAATCACAGATCACAATGTTTAAAGTAAACAAAACAAAAGTTTTTAACAGTGTTTCGTGGTATATAATTATGAAAAGTTAATTATGAAAAGCATAATTGTGCAAATAAATAAATGAAGGGACTAATTAATGAGAGTAATGAACACTCGAATACTAAAGACAGCGAAGTGATCAACGATAGTGTTAAGGAGAGAAAACACTCAAACTCTCCAGATACTTACTAAATATAACAAAATTTCGGTGTTGTCTATTGTATGCGTAGAATGTTGTATGTGTAGAAATGTTGTTGTTTATACGACAAAGGGAAAAAAGAAGAAGAAAAAGTGGTCTGCTACGTATACGCTCTTAATGCCTGGTGCAAACGAGCAGTATTCTAAAACGCAGTGGAAAATTATCGCGACGATGACGCTGCAGCAAACTGCTCGTCTGCCCCCTGCCTAAGACATATGCATAATAGAGATTAGTTACACCATACAGACGTTCGCATGACACTATGTAAATTTAGTAAAATAAAGCAAGTCAGTTATACTCTATTCGGCGAGAAAAGTCAGTAGACGTAAGCAGACGAACGCTACCAGAACAGGAGAGTATTCACAACTTTCAGATACTGTAATACTTTCTACACGGAATTCTTAAAGTGAGTATAATTGACAGAAAAGTTTTATCAACTGCTTTTATATGTAAAACAAATAATACAATAAATAATATATTTTCAACCAATTTGAGCAACTTTTTGTAAAAAATGGGAGTTTAGTATTACTTGATTAATTTTTTTGTTACAATGACAAGAAAAAGATAAACCACGTTTCAGTTCACATGATTATATAAGAGTTATATAATCATTTGCATGCATAATTTATTAATATTTTTCTGACATTAGTATATTTAGATATCATTACATTACTATTTGTTTTACATCGTTTGATGTTTTTATTATTGAGTTAAGCTTCTTTACTATTTACAAAAATAATGAAAAGTAATACAAAAATTTGTTGTATACCCGTAACAAAAATAAAAAAGGATGTTAAGGTTGTTTTAAAGTAAGCTTTTAAAACAGATTTTTTTTATATTAATGGATGTACAGTGACTATAAAAACTATTTAATCAAAATTGTATACTATGAATATGAAATGTAGAACCTGATAAGAAAACACTTCATTAGGAAATAAAAACAATTATAAATACTTTTTGTAACCTCTGCATAACGAAATTAAAATCTTCATATCGCACAATAATCCGATCTACGGTAATTGGAATATCAATCCGAGGTCCTTAATACCTAATTATTTCAACATTAAGCATTTTTCACAATAGCAGATGTTCGATCTGTTTATTATCTATTGTCAATTACTTCTAGTGTGATCAGTTTATGCAATTATGGGAAGAGTTTGAGTTAACACAAAGCAAGGCAACCTTGTAAATCAATGTCTATCATCGAGTAGCGGTTGCCCTGCGATTTACAAGGCTGATCATGAGTTGCAGTGTAAATACATTTAGTTGCACTAAATAATTACAAGTAGAAATTACATCCAAACAATTTTAAAAGTTACTTTAATCCTTTCAGTAAAGAAAAGCATTGATATCTTCAAGTTTTTCTGGAACAATGAGCGAAAACTCATGTAACATATACATATATATAATATATATATAGGGTATCTCAGCAAAATGAGATCACCCAAATATTTGACTTATTTACGATTATAGGAAAAAACTTCTTCGAATAAAGTTAAGCTGTTTCAGGGGGCACATGGTGAACAAAATTTTTTGTCAAGGTCATTTTTTTATGAGATTTCAAGATTATCGGTATGTTTTAAGATAGAACCCTATATTTTTTTATTCATCAATTGACGCCGTTTTTTATTTTATCTATACAAAAGTATGAAGGTACTTGTGTCTGAAAATGCTTAGTTTAAAAAATATTTCAACTTTAATTTTGTAAAACTTGACCTATAATAGACAGGGAAAGACGAAGGACGTTCTTGCGTTTATATCTTTTAAACTATGCATTTTCCGAAATAAGTACCCTAATACTTTTGTATGTAATACAACCATCGATGTAAAAGAATACATAGAGTTCCATTTAAAAATACACCAATGACTTTGAAATTTCCTAAAGAAAATGAACTTGAATTTCTTTCCATCATTACATGTTTAACTTTGTCCTGAAAAGTCTTCTCATACAGTCGTAAATAAGACAGATATTTAGGTGATGAAATCATCTAGCTTCATTGTCTGATTCCCGAAAACCAATTATAAATTAAAAATATCCTCCTTAAAAAATTCAATACTCTATAACAAAATTTAATTTTTCAAAATAAATTCATCGTATTTATTGTAAAACGGAATTAAAAAGAAGATTAATTTTTATTTATTTCAATTATTAATTATTGAATTCAATTTTGATACAATAACGTTTTAAATTACTAAAGTTACTCGTGCAAAATTTGATGTCAACTAATCGTTTATTGGTACTTACATTAATCGGTAGGTACTTGATTATGAAAAGACGATGATCGATATGAATTGGAATGCATTGGAAACTAAGTTTAATAGGCTTTAACGGGACGCCAGGAGGCCGCCGTCGAGCACTTTAAATATGCTGTCAGAGCAATTGGGCTTAATCTCATTTGAGTTTAACGACTAAATGTCCTCGGCTTTTAGCTCTTTGTCTGCCGTGCAGACAAGTGGCATTCGCGGGCGCCAGAACTTTATTCGGTATGATCGATCAACGGATCAAGCAATGAAACGGTTACTGTATGGTGTCACATAAAATGACTGCGTGAATGGTTGCTTTGACCGGTTGATGACCAAGAAGCTATTCAAGAAAGTATGAACAAACTACTAATGTCGAGATTTTTTTCTTTAAATCCGAATGTATCTGGCAATCAATGGATTGTTGTGAGGAAGGAACTCATCTGACTCCAACCGTTACGTAAGGATAGCTCCCTGTATTAAAATTGTACATACCATATGAATGTACTATGTTTAAGAAATGATGATTCCAGAAGGAGTTAAAGTACTTCTTAAAGTTTTAATGTTTCTAATTTCTTTTGTCCTTATGAAAATGACAAGACCTTTTCAAATTTCAATACTCTGACTTATAAATTTATAAACACAAAAATATATATACGTTGATGCTTTTTTTTACATATATTAAACAATATGATTGCAGAATATTTTTTACCAAGAAAAATTCATCAATTTGTACAGTTGATAAAATACAGTATTTTCGAAGAAGGAAAGACTACGGTATAGTCGGTGTCACTGATATAATTTCTTTGAATTATAAGAAAAAACAATCAGTATAGAAAAAAAGGATTTAATAAAAATTAACAACACAATTTGAATGAAACAAATTATTGTGAATTTTCATAAAAATAATGGAATCACAGTGAAATTCATATTAAGAATCCTAAAGAGAATTTTGAACTGTGTATTTAAAAAAAAAATGTAAATTTAACCAATCCATTAAGTAGTTTACTATTTCATAAAGATCTTAAATAGTGAAAGATCATAATAGATTAAACTTTTGCGGTCGGAGTATCTGATACCTAATCTAAACTAATTCTTTATTAATATTTTTAAAAGTTGTTTAAAATTTCAGAATATATTTTTATATGTATGCAATCAATAACTCATCTACTCCGACATACCTCTATTAAATTAATATATAACATAAAATATGTTTTATACATATATTAAAACTGAAAAAAATATAATATATAAAGGACCACAGAAAATTAATGATACTTAAATATAATAATGCGAAAAACTTAAACTAACTATAGATAGTAAAATGTATCTACAGGTATGTATGTAATATTTCTTTTTAAAATAGTAATAATGATTTAAAAGATTCTATTTCTCTAATCAAAGAATTTCTACAGAAATACCGCTGTTGAAAAATAGTAGTATAATTAAGTTATAAAGCAAAAGTAAACTTTGATAACAAGAGCAGATGAAACTTTCTGTCGATATTTCAAAATAGGTGAATAGTCGAGTACCAGGTGCGGTTCACCTAAGTAAGCATTAAAGCGTGTCGTGTACGTTACAGTAGTCTTGCGTGCCTGGAATTGTTGCTCGGTGTAACGCTTTGATCGGTGGTTAATGCGAGTACGTGTAAAGCTTGCATGCAGAATTGGTACGGTTGCGCGTGCCGTATCTCTGCAGAATCCTTTCAGCCATCAGCTTATCAATCAGCCAGTAATCGATAAAATTGTGACTGGGAACAAGTTTTATAGTGTCGTCAAACTTTCCGTGATAAACTATTGTTAGATTTCTACGCACCTCATTTGCTCTTACAATTGAAATATTTCATTCGAAGCATGGCTTGTGCAATCGAAGATAATTCACAGATGTAAATTACCAATAAGAAAATTATTTCAATTGAAATACAGCAATAAGGCTCATGCAAATTATTTTACAATTTAATTATTACGTTGGAAAGAAAAACTCCATTTTCTTCTAATAAAGTGATTTCTAGACGAATTTGTTATTATTGTACATTAATGTATATATAATTCATTAATAGAAGTCATACTGTACTGCTTCTGTATATATATACGAAAAATGCATGTATTGTACATATGCATTTCTTAATAATATCTATTGCTTAACATGAAAATTAGGAAATTTATACTGAATGATTAGATATGGTAATTAAGATAGAGTACTTCATTGCAACATTTATTAAAAGGATAAAAAAATGTTGACGTATATTATATTTGCAAAATTACAAGTGTTAGTAACAGAGTTAGTATTATTTTATATAAAGTATGAATCGGTTGCTGGCTAACGAATCGTTTTCCTGAAATTTAGGTCAGTATCACAGTATAATAATGATCATTAAGTTTATCTGTTGTGATTAAATTTCAAAATTTCGTTTGACCATAATATCAATGGATATTTCCAATAATGTTACCTATTGCTTTCCAATAATATTACCAATAATTAGCTATTCCCCTAATAGATCTCATGGAATAAAACTGACGAACATTGAAATTTATAAAACACATTATTTTACCAAATATTTCATATATATATCTTTGAATTAGTTGAAGAATTAATAGTGAAATGTAATACACAACTTTATTTTCTTATTGCAACTAAAAATAATATTTTAATGGAAAACTAAATTTTGGTTTCCTAAACTTACTGCGTATTTCAAATTGTTAAAAAAAAAAAAAAAAAAAATATTGAAACAAATTTCTTACGTATATTACGTTTAAAAAAAATGACATTAGTATATAAATAGTGGTTGATAGTATAATGTTTATGCGATAATGAGCCTTATTTTATGATTCACCAAGTTTGTTCGAGTGATATCTTACCAGTTATTTTCCAAAACTATGGATTTGCTATCGAGCTCATTTTCAACTTCAAAGTTTAATTCTCTGATTTAGTAAATAAGATATAAGATTATCTAACTTTACTGCAGGTCACTTTAATGCAGGTCTGTTTGCGTTCTTACTCACAATTGTTTAATGCCGCAAATTCCTGAACTCGAATTAGTCCTTGATTTCTACTGTGGTAATACTCTATTTCATACGAAGCAATTACCAGGAATAATACTCTTTATTGTTCAAGTTGCTACTCAGATGCAATTAATATTTATGGGATAAATAGGTAAATAGATAAAGGCAGGCAGGTTTAATATAATTGTTTTGAAAACTTATAATAAAAAAAGTATTAACTAATAATAAAAAGACTGTCTAAATCTTCTAAACAAAAGTAGATACTTGTTAGAAGAAATGATTTTTTGAAAAATCTACCTGATTGACAAGAGTAAACAAACGAAAATCGTGATTCCGTCGAGACCCTTGATCGAATCGGTATCGGTACTAAAATGAAATAGCGGCGTTCAACGTGAAACCAGTTTGACGACTTCAAACCTTTCGTCGGTCAGAAGCGGGAGAGGCACGTTTTGTCGCTTCGTAATACGATTTTTCCGCATGAAAGAAACAGGGCAAACGGAAAAAGGCACTTACTGGTTTAACAAGGCGCTCGTAAATTATGAATTATTCAATGATCCACAACCCAAGATGGAAAAGACGATGAACCGAAGCAGTTGCTGACAAGTTTACGTGAACATCGTGTTCTTTGCATCGACTCTGATCGTGAGAACGACGTTAAAACTTCCCGAAGGTGTACATGCCACTTTAATTAACATTACTTAAGACCGGCAATCGGATTTCGAAGATTAATCGAGCGTACTACGAATGGTGCGTTTGCGGTTTCAAGCAAAACATGAATCCCATTATGTGAATTATTACAAGTCGAATTGTTGCGACAATACATTCCTTTTTGTTTGTAATAAAGCGATATTTAATCTTCTTAACATTAAACAGTATTATATAAATGTAGTAACTTCTAAATCCAATATAATTTTATTTTGAATTATGGTGCTGTAATAGACTTTAATGTATCGTGATATATTACAAATCAAATATTGTTTAATTAATTCTCGAAATAAGAATAAAAGATTAGAATCATGCAGATTTAACGTGAGCTATAAAAATATAGCAGCAAAAAGTAATTTCTATACGAGGTAAGTGGGGAAATGTGAATGAATTTTCGAAATGTGTATTGGAACTATGTCAAATTTTTTAATTGTTTACCGGTTAATAGTAACTGTTTTATAATATTGTCGCAGCTACAAGAACCTATTTACGTTTCTTATGAAAATTTTTGATAAAGACTCTAAGCAGTATCAAATCTTTCTTATTTCTTAACGCTATATATTCTAATCAGAACTCGATTTAATAAGCTATTAATAAAATACTCACGTATAATATTTCATCTTTTCATCCAAGAACGACCCATTTATAAATTTACATACGGCAAATTAAACAGAAAATTGAGGTCGTCTAATTCTGTCAATAAATAGATATTCCTATGCTTGGCTGATGCGGTGCTTGTGGTGAGACCGCAAGGTACATGATCACAATGAAGTTTCCTTTAATTAATTTCTTTTGCTCCTATATATGTATCTCGTTTCAGCGATATCGTAAAAGTAATCAGTCTTGTCTAATGCGGTTCTCATTATGAACTAGAAATAACGTAGTCTTCGTACTTTAGTTCTTGCTAAAATCGTTATACCCGGGACTGACTCACTATTAAACTTCATAAAAATCAGCCATCAACCATATCGATAGAATTTTCGTTTCTTCGACACTCCCGCCATTTTGTTTCAAAATTATCTTGCGTTGGAACTATCATTTCTTATTAAGACGAAAAAAAAAATTATATAAATCCTTGCATACATAAAAATGTTGTAAACAATTAAATTACAAATGTCTATACATCCTTTTAATTTGAAATATTATGACAATAAGGTTAGGTTTAGTCAATTTTTTGACATATGTTTTGATTGAATCTAGACTTATATTTAGACAAATAATATGATTTATCACATTTTTATAAAGAAGAAATAAAAGAATACAATATACAATATCATAGAAGTATATGTACAACTGGTATAGCAATATGAAATCATAAAAAAATTGACTTATATTGATATTTCATGGGATCTTTGTATCAATAACGGCCTGCTATCTTTTTGACAATACTGGAATTACAGATTTTAGTGCAATCTTCAAGTGTTCAGTTCTAAACGAAGCGTAAATATTTATCGTCTGCCAATTTCTGTTTGAAAAATGTTAATTGTATTTAGCAAATTCAAGGTCCTTTCATTCTAATATATAAGTAAAAGATTTTGTGACAATGTATTTTTAATATCTTTTGATAAATTATTTAATAACATTTATTGTCTGTATGCTTATTTTTATGACTGATTGTATACATACGTACATATGCATGTATGTATGTAGGTATGTATGTATGTACGTGTGTGTGTATTGTATGTATGTATGTATATATGTATATATGTATGAGTGTGTATTGTATATATGTATGAATGTGTATTGTATGTATGTATGTATATATGTATGTATGTATGTACAGGTACGTCGTGCGTTGCTTGCAGTCACAGTGATAACTAATTAGAAAAATCTAATATTATAAACTTTACGTCACTTCCAGAAATGAATAAAAGCATCAGATTCTTAACACAGTAGAGTTTCCCTTATCTATTCTCTGTATTATATAAAATCGTGCAAGTTGTGTATTATTATTTGTATAAATTATTTTTAAATTACTTTCGTATCAATAAAGACATTATTGAATTTTTTTCATTCCATGATGTCTAGCTGGTGATAGATTTTATTGATTTTTATATAGGACAATCAGTAAACAATGTGTTAATGGATACTTATATTTATTTAATTCAAAAATATATAATTATAAATTCTGTATGTTTGATTCCTTCTGATCGTATTTCTCATTAAGGAATGATTTGATGATGATTAAAGAATGATTGTGTTACATAAAGTTACGAATTTCAATTTAATATTAAAATTCATATAACAATTCATATGTCAAAATATAGAAAATAACGTATGCTTAATATGAGACAATTTAATGTTATTTTATTACAAGAGTATCAAAAACTATATATAAAGAATTTTTCTATTACATCAAATCAAACTGACTCGTCGAATCCACAGAGATATACAAAAACCAACTTACTTTTATCAAAATAAGTTACATGTAATTCTCTCCTTACTATTACCAGTCATTATGCTAGGACTACACGGACATTTTATACACCTCATGTCACACGTCGCGTTTTTTCCGCCGAAGTAGGATCTCGACTGGATGAGCGTTTTATATGCTGCGTGTTACACATCGACACTAAATATTGTATCGCATTGTCAGCGTGTTTTGTCTTCTGCGTGCAACATACGACAGACAGCGCGGCGACACGCGGTGTTTCAAGAGCGTTTCAGTGCGTGGTTTATATAGACAGTTACACTAAGGTATACAGTGCCTATTTCGGCGGAGAAAACGCGACGTGTAATACACGGTGTATAAAACGCCTGTGTAGTCCTAGTCTTATAAAGTAAGTCAATTTGAAAAAGCATGTTTGCCATAAGAAGCAAAAACTATATTTGAACATAATTAAATCAAATTTACGAACAAGGAGAATAATGCCCATAAAACACATTCAAGTGTATCTTTTTTCCATTTTTAGTTCCTTACGCTGGAAATGCACCATTCTAGCCAGGACACAACTCGCAATAATAACGCATTTATAGAATACAGCACAATGCCTCATGAATTAGGAAAAACGAGATAACTGCTCTCTATAACCCGAATTATCAAGATAAATGAACGAGATTTTCATAATTGGTCGGGGAATGTCTCCGTAACATTTTCATAGTGGCAACTCGGAAATCGTGTTTTTTAGTTGCGTCACTTTCGTCACAAATGTGCAATATGATAGGAGCATATCCCTGTATACTATTCCATAAAAAAAAAAAAAAAACGTATTTCTCATTTTATTTTGTATACAAGTAACAGAAATTTAACTGAACTAATCAAGAAGCCACACATTCTCTTGACACACCGCTGACAGTTTTCGATTCAGCTCTAAACGAAGCGTAAATATTTATGTAGCAGCATACGAAAGACGAAATAGAAACGAACATTGACATGACGGAAAATTTATTTCATAATTTCCGGTCGAAAGATGCATCCGTTTACACTGGTGCTCACGCGACCTAATTTTCCATTCTTCAACGAGTCTTGAGATTTGTGAGATAAGGATATCCTTTTTTTGCGTCCGGCGCTCGCAGCGCGTTCACGCCTAAAGGCAGGAAACTTGAAAAATCGCGCGTAGTCATTATAAACTGAGGGAACCTATTGAACCTGTTTCACTATTATAAATGGCCGACTAACGAAGCATTCTAGCGTTACGTAAAATACGTTTCTCTAGCCGTGTGTCGGAGTACGGTCGAAAGCTACTTAAGCCGTCAAAGAGACATTTTCCTCGAACTGCTCGTTAATCGTGATGGTCTTAAGGCATCGGCAAAGAGGGGCAGGGAGAGTCTAAATGAAGAAGAGAGAGACTCCTTTCTTGAATGCGATTCCTCTCGTACTGAATACACGATACCATATGCACTGTACTCGGTTGCATCAAGGGTCAGTGTACTGTGTGGGCTGGAACTAAAAGTCACGACATACGTATACACTGGCATAATACGTCGAAGATTCTATGTCATCGGAAAAAGGAGAGTTAAGAAGAACGCCAGTATATGCAAGTAACGTTCTCCGTCGTGGAATGTCGTTTGTGGCGTTGCTTTCTCACTCTAGTCGCCACGTATCAGCATATAGGTACCGTAACACTCGAACATTGTTGAAAATGGGCTTTGAATTTGAACAGTGTCATTTATCCGTTAGCATTGTCGCGGTCCAGGCTGGTATAATGATGTTACGCGTGGAAGAAGTCTCTGGGATTCTTTTCCACGTAAACGCATATCGAACAATGCTAAGAATCGAGTTTTTCGCTACTAAGGTAAAATATAGTAAGGATTATTTGAGCCACTTGAGCTCCAACACCTTACAATTCAATCTTCAATTTTGTATAAAGTGATCAAACTTGTTGAAAAAATAAGAAAAATTCTGCCAAAAGAAAATATCAAAAACAAGAGAATGACCCTATAATATTAACATTAAACGAACTTCTTTTCTTTTGATGAGTAAAAATTGTATCCTCGTGAAAAACTACTATGTACTATGGCCATTGAATTGTTAATATAAATACACGATACATTTCACTATTTATTAATAACGAGTCAAATAATCCATTGCTACATCACTTGAAAGCTATTCAGGACGTAATTTGGAGAATTATATACAAGGCAAAAACTTGACATAAATAACCGTATTTCCTAATAATTTTTCGTATTTGTGAAAAGGAGTCTCGAAATAGACCAAAGCTATCCGGTGTAATCAAAGACACTAAGGCTTCCTTTATTTTATTTTTCAGTTTAATACTTATGTAGTTAATATAAAAAAAAGAAAACAATGCATTATCTTTTCAGGTTAAAAATTTCTATAAAATTTACAAAATCTATTTTGTTTGTATTTTTTGTTATTAAGATCCCCCACTTGACTATGGTTGGATCATTTGGAACCTAGAAACTTTGAATGAAATAAAAAGTGAATTTTCGAAGATATGTTAATAATACAGTTGATTTTTGTTATCAGAGGATGCCTTAAATTATTAGTTAATGATAAAAGTGATGATAATGATAGTAAGAATAAATATATTCTTTAAATCAACCTTATGAGCATAGTTTCTTGTTTTCCTTGAATAAAATTTCCTTAATTAGAAATTACCTTATCAAAGCTATTTATGATCTACTCTCGTTTCTCTCTTATAATCTTTGTCATTTTAATGGCCCATACATTCTCCTTTTTATCGTATTTTGATATGGTTGAATTATGTAATATGAGTGAATGATTAGAAAGCGATTAACATAAAAAATGGTCCAATGGAAATATAGAGAATTTCTGTCTCTATTGTCTGTTAAGGTACTGACATGGTGCAAATTACAGTTGAAAATTATGCAAATTAATAATAATTTATGAATAAATTGTATATATATTATTACTTTTTATGAATATAATTGATAAATATTTCCTGATTCATACAAATATGAGTGGTGAAGAAATGTATTTAGGAAAACCAAAAAATTTATTTTTTCATTTTTGTTCAAAGTTTATTTATTGCTTTCACGAAATTTCTTACTATAATATGTATATTAGTAATGTGTTTTCAATTCTGCTTCTATCATAACATATCTTACAATTTCTAATTTCTCATGGAATATAATTTCTTAACTTGCTTTCCAATATCTTATATCGAATAGTATTTTAGAATTCATGAAATGAGGACTTATTTTACTAAGTTTGAGAATATTTTACGAACTTTCTCAAAATCGATTTTCTTAATAAAACAAATACATATCTTGCTCAATTATCTTACTCTTAAAATTTATGCTTGCCCTTCTACAAACTAGTGCCTTCTAAAATTTTACCTGTTGAGTAATGGAGTTCAAGTCTCTTGGCCATTAAAAGAAGCAAATTTGAAAATAAAAG
Organism: Bombus affinis; assembly: GCF_024516045.1. NCBI lineage: Eukaryota > Metazoa > Arthropoda > Insecta > Hymenoptera > Apidae > Bombus > Bombus affinis. The sequence continues at coordinate 20,104,931 of NC_066344.1, forward strand.
AACTTTTCGCATGAATGAAAAAGTTTCGGAAATATGATCATAAACAAGTTTGAATAAGGAAACCGCCAAATAAAGTGCCAATTTCCCATCTTAAGTTCACATCATACGTAACACAATTACTAATATTTATTTCCCATAAAAAGTTAAATATCAAAAATGCAGGAAATTTTGATGATAAAGAGATAAGTATCTTCTAAGTAGTTCACTATTGAAACATTCTACATTGTTAAAAAATTAAGCTACATTTAAATTTTATTCAACTCTAGCATTACTTCTTCCACGCAAAGAAACTGCATATTCGAGTGCATCGCCTAGCAGAAAATAATCTATGTGTATCCTTCAACATGAAATTTTTTCCTAGTACAGGTTGCAATGTAAAAATCGTATACTTGAGTCGTTCACGGGTAGGAGAAGGGTTGAGGACAAAAACGCAAATGAAAAGAAGAAGCCATTGCATATGTGCATTACGTTAACGGTGTTAACAATGCTTACGCAGGTTGGCTTGTGCACGCATGTATGACTCAGTACACGCGCACTGTGGTTACAACGAAGAAGGAGTTAGACCCTGACTTTATCTTCAATTAACCGAAGTCTAAACAGAGTTAATAGTACAATGCACTTCCTGTTTGCCAGTTGTTGCTGCTGTTTGTTACAATCAACGACGCATAGCGTCTTCAAAGGGATTTCTTTGTAGTTTTCCTACTGGTACCGCCCTCGAACGACCAATCGCCGCCGGCATTAATTATCGTTTCGATCGTATGTGCTTCCTATCGGTCAGTTAGACATGAGTTGTTAATCTTCGACGCTATTGCCGACCAATTTCCCGCGAGATACGTCATTTCATTGCGAAACGCTCTGGGCTCTGTTCGCTTGTTTTGCGGTCAGGCAAGGCCGATCGGGGACGTGGTCACTGTTTATTTAATGCGCTAAGGAAATTAATCTTCCACGAAACATGGCTGAATAACATGTTACTCGCATGTATACATCGTTTCTTGTTTAATTAATGATTGATTTTTCTAGTTTTGAATTGATGCGCATAGTACTGAAACTTCGCGTTACATGTTACAATATAAGTGTTTCGCTAGGTGGAGTTGATTGTTGCGTCTGTGTTTTCCGGAAGAGTATTTCAAAATGCTGAGCGAGATAGATGATTTATTTGAATTTATCAATATTAGTTGAGTTGTGAAAAATCATAGCATGTCACACGTGTATAGAACGCGAACCCTCTTGCCTTCCATTTTTTATGATTTTTTACGATTCAATTTTTTCGAGCGGTTTCTTCTATGGTTTCAGCACGTGAGCGTCGAGACCTGTTTATATGATCGTAGTTTGGATTACGGTGGATAGAGTGCAGATCTTTCCTCACTTGTAGCTTCCTTATTCACCAGATCTAATACCAGCGGATCCGACCTGCCTTTTGGGGAGTCGTTAAAGACAATTGTTTATAATTCGGCTGGACGGATTATATGCATTGAACAATTGAAATTTCGGACTAAATATGGTTTTCATCATTTAAAGAAAATACGTAATTTTTAGGAGTAGCTTGGCCGAAATGAAGGAGGGTGAATCTGGGGCTGCTTTAAAAATGAGAAAGAAAGGAAAAAAGAGAGGAAGATATGGAATGTAATATGCAGGTTGGAGTATGTATCTGGAACCATTTCGATTATTGCGAAAATAATGTTAGTGAAAAATAAAATTAACAAAAAAAGGTAAAAGTTGAATGATTCTAAAGGAAGGATACGATATGAAGGTCAAGTTTGTTTCTTTAAATGGGGTCATAATTAAATACAAAATTCAAGTTTTGATTAGAGACAGTAAGAAAAACTATTTTAACTAGTAATAATTTTACAAATTAGAACTGCTAAAATAGCTATTATTTATATGATAAAAAGTATCTAATACAAAAGTTACTAATACTAATATACATAAGTATCAATTTGGAATTTCCTTTCGTTTATCATTTCATAATATGAAATCTTAACCGAAAGGTCCACAATCGGTAGAAGAATGGTACAAGTGTATTTTCTTTCGAAAACATAGCAAACAGTGCAGCAAGCATAGGATGCCTAGGATTCGCATTCATTTTATTGAATTCATATCTATACAGGGTCATGTACCTAAATTGGATACATCAAATAATTTTTAAATTATGAGTTCGATGAAAAATTATTATATACAGAAGTGGTATACCTTTAAAGGGACAGTAGATGTTATATCGACTTTCTTGTATGTAAAAGAATTAAAAAATTTTCAATATCAACTTTGTTTTTTTTTTTTTAAGAAATCACGCATTTTCATGTTATACTTTGACAGAATATTAGATTCCACGTAAAAAGGTATTAACTTAATACAATCTTAAATCTAATGGTTAACGAGTTATTCTACGCTGTTTCTCGAAAATTTACTTAAAATTTACGATGAAAATTGCATAACATCGTCAGAGAATTCAGTAAGTGTGGGTATATTAAAAAATAAATACAATGAATCACCAATGATTGTAAAAAAAAGTTCGTGTAAAATTAACCTTAAGCACGATTTTCAAGATAAAAGTTTTTGTATTACAACGTATTCTATTTACCACAAAGAATGAATGTCACAAAAGAACCATGCTAAAGTTTCACTAATTCTTAAACTGGTTTTATTCATTCCTTATATATAACATGTTATATACATTATGTTATATATTTATTTTATTTATATATAATTATGTTATACACATAATTTAAAAGTTATTTGGGACATGCAAGTTAGGTAAATCAGCCTGTATATCATAATGTCTATTAATTAATGCAGGGTAGGCATGACCTTTCGCGGCGCCAGGTTCAAAAATTTTGCGGGGCCTGAATACATATTCAAATGTTACATTTAAATTTTACAACGAGGAATTACTTATTTACAAAAATGCTGTTACATATATGTAAGATCGTAAATCTGGGGATAATTCAGGGATCGATTCTGTAGTCTGAAAATCGAGTTTTTATTATGAAGTAATTAATAAAATACAAAAATAAACAACAATTAATATGCGTCTATAACAATAAATAACAATAATTATATAAACGGAAAATAACAAGTCTTTAGTACAATGTTTACCTGAAAATCGAGAATCGATTTTCAACGTCCTGAGCTACCGATCTTTCTTCTTCAGTCTTTAAAATCTTAAATAACTATTCTGTAACCTTGTCTGTCTTTAATGTAACTCTCTGTCCGTCCGTTCGGGAAAAACGTGCTTCTTAAAATGGTCGTCTGTAAAACAAAAGAAGATCGGTCTGTCCGTGAAACACAGCCTGTCGTGCTACCCGTAAAACAAAAAGAATCCCTATCCTACATGAATTCTAGGGAGTTTACATATATATATTTTATAAGATGAATATTAAATAATAATACAATCCAATAATAATATTAAATAATTTTTCTCGCTTTTCTCGACACCAAATCTTTGATAACATCATCAAAGTCGATTGAATCTGCTACTTCACTTTCTATTTGTAGAATAGCCAGAGATGAAAATCTCTCTTGACTTATCGATGATCGAAGATAATCTTTAATTAGTTTCAATCGCGAGAAACTACGTTGTGTTGAAGCCACGGTCACTAGCGTCGTTAACATAATTTGTAATGCGATTAATAAATTTGGATATGCTTCCGAGAGATTGTATTTTACAATGTAATTCATCGAATCTAAAGCCGAATAATTGGTTTACGTTATTTACCGGAACAACTTAATTTCTTCGAACATTTCAGTTCCGTTGAAATCTCCTTCCAAATGTAAGTGAAGATATTGACAACAATTTAACAAACATTCATCATCTAAATTCCCAATCTTATTCATGTATAGAAAACCAAAAATATTTTAGTGATTTGCATATAATTCGAATCTACTTTTAAAGGATACTAACGCAATATCTATTATTTTTAAAAAGTAATGTATTTTGTCGCTGATCGTCGATGATTCATCTTGTCCTTCATAATCGAATAATTTTCGCTTTTTTCCCCTGTATGATGATTTGAAATCTGATGTTATGTCCATTTCCTTTGCAATTTCACTCTCTGCGAATATACTAGCTTTGCTAAATCCTTCATTTTTGTATTTCACGAAGAATACGTCAAAACCTTCCAGATGCTTTGTGGCCAAATCGATTTGAATCTTTTTATTTTGCAATACTTTGCTGACGATGTTAATTTTTCATAATATTTCGTACCAAATGATAAGATTGGCAATAAATTCAAATTCATTTATCTTGCATGCTATAGACAATATCTCAATTTTCAATTTATTGTCAGATGCATTGTTGCCAATTTCGATCAACGCGTTTCGAAATTGACGAACATGAAATCGAATAGCCTTTACACTATCAAAACAGCATTCCCACCTAGTTTCTGATAATGGTTTAGGTGTAATTTTGTCAACGTGTTTTTTTAGAACATCCCAATCATCAATGTCGATGATGCAAATATCGTGTAAATCTTTTGTAAAACACCAAAAAAATGTAGTGCTTTGGTTGATGACTTTGCTATATCTCCCAGTAACAAATTCAAGTTGTGACTACCGCATGGTATGTAAAACGCTTTAGGATTTACACGTAATATATTTGCTTGCACTCCTTGATATATTCCCCTCATATTGCCACTGTTATCACATCTTTGTCCGCAATAGTCGGATATTTTTATTCCCAACTGATCCAGAATGAGCATGATAGTTTCATATAATCCTTTTCCTGTTGTATCATGAACTATTTCAAATTTGATAAAATGTTCCTTGATTTCAACCCCTCCATCTATTATGTTGACATAAAGAAGAACAACCGATAATTCTTCTTGATGACTCACATCTGGTGTACAATCCAATAAAATGGAATATTTTGCTCTCTTTATTGCATCGATAATTACCTTTTGTACTTTATTTGCCATTGCACTTATTAATTCGTTTTGAATTGAATGCGATAAATAATGATGCCTTTTTGTTGTTGTTCTGTTTAAATGATCATTTAGAACAGAATCAAATTTTGCAATTAATTGTATTAAACCTAAAAAATTACTATTGTGCGGTATGTACAAAGTATCGGAACTTCCTCGGAAAACTAAATTATGTTGCGCCAAATATAATATAACAGCAGTTATTCTTTGGAAAACTTGTTCGTATCGTATCGTTTCAAGCCTTAAAAATTTTTCGCACTCTTTATCAAGTAGATTGCTAGTGCGAAAATTTTGTTCAGTTTGAGTGTCATTTGTTTATAGTTCGTAAATGTACCGCAGATCGTTCGTGCATTTTGATTTGCTGTGTTAAATGAGATTAATCGCAAAATCCATCTGCCCTCAATGAAATATCAGTAGTGGAAAATAATTTACAAGCGAAACAGGAAACCTTGTCTTTGGATTTAGAATAAATTAGTCATCTTCGCGTTGTCCTTTGTCCATTCATCAATATTCTTGTAAAATTCTTGTAAAATGTTGCAGAAAAACTCCTGTTATTTTTGTTCTTAGGGAAATTCAATTGAGTAACTTGTACAGAACCATACTGAACTATTAAATTTACTGTTTATTGTGTTCTGTTAATTGGCCACGTGCTAGGATCTTCAATGTCGAAATTTCTGTTTTCTTCTTTTTGTGCTTCAATTTCTATATTTTCAATATCTTTTTCTTGATGACTTTCACATTCGCTCGTTTTTCTATTGTTTCCATTTTCGTCCAATTCAGTTTCGTTGGCGACTTCTTCATTTCCCTTCACAACTGTATTCAACTCTTGGTTTTCCTCTTCCAAAGGGATCTGATTCATATGTTCATCACTTTCGTTTGGCTGTTTTGAATGACCATTAGTTTCAATTACATACTTCAAAATGTTGTTTGATTGCTGTTTAATATAATCGTCTCGCTGCTTCTTCCGTTTCAGTCTTTCAGCCCCGCTTAAGTATTTCCGTCCGCGATCTCTATCCCTGCTAGCCAAAGCGGTTCTTAAGAAAACATATTTTTGTGTATAAAATTTTGTCTGTTACAAAAATGAATAGAATCGCGTGCCCAAAAACATTTACTGCAAGATAGGATAAACTACATATTTCATTAGTTTGTATATAGTTGAAACATTTTTCTGTTTTTGCTCTCTTTATCGAAATTTTAACATTTGGGGCGAAATTAATTTAATAATAACGAATTCAAATTCTCAACTAGTTATATGTATTGGATTTTATTTGTATGAATGCCATACGTTTTTTCTGTGACGCGATTTCAGTTAGGGATTTTAACTTAAAGAGGAGAAATAATTAAAAAAAGTACTTACCAAAAATCAAACGTTTTGAAAATGTATATGTCACGGTTTATACCGACTAACTAATATAACTTTGAAAAATATTCGTCGTCTTAAATTTACCGAAATGTAACGATCACAGTCCTTGCCACGCGTCGAGAGATTGACTAACGCCCAGCATCGAAGACCGTAGCAATGCAATAGCCTTATGCGTTTTTGTTTAAAAAATATGAGCCGCAAGACGGCAACTGACACACAACCACTGTTAAAGTTCCTATGTAAGTTCGCAGGAGCTGCGATCCGTCGACAGACTTCCAAAAATTCGGGAGTCTTATCTCTATTTTTTAAGCAGTTTTTTAAACAAATCCAAGTAATATTTTTTCGCATCAATAATTCGCTTTCGCATCTCTAAACAATTTTCAGCACATTATCGTGGTGCAGATAAAAGCATGTACATACATTGCTCCTCCAATGTATACATGTAATCATATTCTATTGCCCAAGGACCGATTATTTAGCTGTGACTATTTGCATATGAAATGTGCGCATCCAACGTTTATTTATAATGGAAATCTCCTAGTATCATTAACAAAAATTGTTAAAATCAAGAGAATGGTTTTCCTATGAAAACTTTAATTAAGGGCTCGACAATTTCGCGTTTAATAAGCTAGAACGAAAAACGATTCACTCCACGTTGCTGGTCGCGTTTCTTTTTCTTCTTTTGGGCGATGGCCTGCGTGTTTCTTAACCCTGCGCTTCATTGTGATGTTATCGGTCGATCTTGGATTTCCAGTCATGTCAACCAGCCAAGCCAGACAATCTGATAGAACCGTATTGTCTCTCTGCTGTTCTCGCTTCGTATAGTTGCACGGTTTGCCTTTTTTAGGTCGTAATAAAACCAGACAGAGTGTAATCAAGATTTATGATACGAAGCATGGCACGGCCACGAGGGATCCAATGATATTGAACTTTTAAGAATGTACTTCTTCGGTAATTATTCGTGGAAATTAATCCTCTACGTGTAATCGTTTGTTTAGTAAAATAAAATTCATAGAATTTTGGAAACAATATTTAGTGAGAGCCATAACGACGTACATTAATGGATAAGTATAGTTAAAAAATCTAGGTTTCTATATTTGCTTTTATTCCATCTCGTTATATTCAATCCTATACTTAATAATATAATATAACTAGATTAGAGATTTTCATGCATTTAAGCCCGTTCGGATGCATCCAGTAATTTAATCGAGTAGCAAGTACTCGTAGCTACTTACTAATGGACGGTTTAAGGTTCGTTGGGTAGTTTAGCAAAATAGTTTAGTCGAATACATTCAAATATCTAGATTTTTTGCTCGAGTAGGAAAATAAATGCCCCCCCCCCCCCATTCACTGTTAACCAATCAAACATATCTGGACGCATTTCTTTAGACAAGTTCATTAATAGCTTCCCAAACTTACAGTCTGATGTGTACAGTCGTCTTCCCAACGACAGATGTGTTTGACACATTTCATTAACTTTCTAAAGCGGTTTTTCGTAGAATATGTGTTCTAGTTTACAAATGGCAAGTCTGTCATGCGAGTAGCAGGACATGATGCGAGCGGAGTGTTTAAAAAATCTACTTTGAAAAGTTTTCAGAAAGAACCAAATGACAATGACAAATTCGATCAGTATGTAGATTCTCTAGAGCTTAAATCATTAAAATCAAATTGTAATAAAAGCTGATTAAAGAATGAGATTAGAAAAATAATCGCCTATATTGCGGACGATGATATGTAAACAAACTTTCGATGTTTTTCGTCTTCTACGCCTGTGCCATCTCCTGGAAATTTCCAATTGGCAAGAGATTTAATACAACATGTGACATAAATGGACTATATTTATATATGTAATGTACAATTTTATAATAAAACATTAAACTTTTATTTTTATATAATACAATTTAAATTTATACAATCTGCTAGACGTTTTCGTAAAATTATACTTTACTTTCCTTACGACAGTGATATTCAACCAAGTAATCATACTTTCTAGATATTATCGACAATCGTTGATCCTTAAAACTGCTATAGTTTTTCTAAATGATAAGGAAATGTACTAGCTTTGGCAAAATGTTACTGCACTTCATTGCGAAGAAGCCAAAATGACTAAGCAAACGGTGAATGATCACGACGTCATTTACAGAGCATATATTCGTTCTTGGCAGTTCTGGCATTAGAGCATCACTAAAACCGTGAAACTTCAAAAATAAGAATCTTTTATTCTTTTTACGCATAACATTGTTATTTATAGAATAACTTTTCTTATTTGGCTTAGAAAATTTCCTTTAACGAAATTACATAGAAATATTGATTGAGCCTATGATGTATAATATTCGTATTTACCAAGATAATATTTAGTAGGTAATAAACAAGGTAATGAAGATTTAAAACTTTAAACATTTCTTTTGACGGTATTGACTGGAAGTATTACCTCGATTAATAGTATTTCTTGAAGCGTTAAATAGGATTTTGCTAAAAAAAATGGAAATACCTAATACGTTTCTAACTTACGTTCCAGAGTGTGTAGCAAATTGCAACTCAGTAATAAAGGGCATACTTTAATTTTATAATTTTTATCAGATGTATCATACAATTAGTATTTTAGTGCATCTTAAAATTCAAAACAAAGTAAATAAAAGTGATGATGTTATAAACCCCATATTCCACGATTTATCATGGAATTTAAGATTATCCGCATCTCCTTCTAATATATAAACTTACTGAAATAGGTTGTTTATTTCTTGAACAATTAAATATAGTACTATATGTATAATTGAACCAATATTATTAATATAATTTTAAAGTTCATAACTTGCAACTTACTAGTACTAATAATGCATAGGAACGCATAAGAACAAGCAGCTTGGTAACGAAAGAAATTAAATTTTACAAATAAATTCTATAAGTTATAAGTTATCTGATTATCTTATTTAACGAGAAGTCTATGATTTATAACGTTTACTAATATTATTAATTGGTAAATTATTACGCAAAGAAATCCAAGTAATGACATTGAGAAATTTAAACAGGTAAAATTAATCAGTTCTGTTTCTGATTACACGTATCAGCTTGAACATTCAAAATATTTTTATGATTATAATTAAGTACATTTTTTACCATTTGCTGTGGTTATTCAACTGGTAGACAAATAATATACCACAAAATACTAAATTTAAGAAAAGTCCCATTTAATATTAACTATACTATTGCAATACTATATTTTACTTTTACTTACTCCGAATCGCTATATTGTTATACACGTTAAAAGCAATAGTATTATTAGTGATAGCAACAATAAACGCGTGAAGAAAAAAGACAAGAGACACGTAGAAACAAAGAAAGAAACAATCATCATGCGCAATTTCTAGGCACCATCTTTTTGTTCCAAGCAATTCATTTTTCTTGGTCATCTGAGCGATTCAAGAAACGATTAAGATTCCATCGAACTGAATGTTGAGGAGGAGGCAAGGTCACGAAACAGAAGAAAGAATGGTGGAATAGAAAGGACGTAAGGGCGAATGGTTCGTATGCCTAGAAGAGGGTCAGGTGAAACGTCTACCTGTATCTGACAGTTGTATATACAGGTTGGTCTTCGAAAACGATAGAAATCCATTCGGCCAACAGCGGTAAGTCATTGCTGAATGGCGCGAACAGATCCTCATCATGGAGCGTGCGCTCGCGTGCAGGCGTAGTGGGGCCGCGCGGTTTTCGTTTTGCTCGTTTTTCGTGGTCCCTGTCGGGCCTTGCAGGACCTGTACGAGGACTGGTCCGCGATCTACCGTAACCGCATTCCTCCTTACCTCACTTTGCTCCTCGCAACATCCCTTCCTCGGTTCGCCTCAGCCGCTTCAGGTGACTCCGTGTTTTCTTTTATTTCTTTCCTTTTTCCGTCTTCTTTCTTCTCCCACAGCTCTACACGTTGCTCTTTCGCTCGTCCCCTCCTCTTCGTTTTTACGAAACCACTTTTCTCGTCGCTTTTATTCAACCGATCGCGGTGTTACCTCTTTCTCTCTTCATCAACTTTCTCTTCCAGTCCTCCTCTCCCCTTCTTTGTCCCTCTTCCTTGATGCTTCTCTCTTTTTCAACAAACGCTTCGGACAAAAGAGTTCCGAAGCGTACTTACTGTGAAACTTCCCTGGAGAGACTTACACCGAACTTGTTTTACTCGCAATTACACGGAGCTCCAAAGCCGTACAGCGTGCTGTTTACCCGACTACGAAACTTGGATTGTGCAATGTCCATCACGGAGCATGTATACGTGCTCTTACTATTCATCAGCATTTTATATTTCGGCATCAGGCGGACGTTTGCTGTTAGTACTGTCTTCGCGACTCTCACCTCGTGCACGTTCCATTTTCATAGACCTTAATGGTTTGATGTTAAAACGGGTGTTTGATGACGGAGTATTGCTGGAAATTACAGATATTACGCTTGAAACTATTAGGCAATGAACTGTAGCGATTTATTCGCATATGCACCTACTTCAGAAATGACACAATTTGAATAATTTTTTGGAACGAAGTAAAAAGCTATTTAAAAGTATACGGAAAAGTTGGTTACGGAACAATTTTCCATTTTTAACTCTGGAAATCCTTATTTGAATGTTGTGATAGTTTCTTAACACTGGATTGAACTATTTTAGTTGTATTAGGTTGCTGCATATAAAATGGTCGACTTCACAGACGTAAAAGATTATTCAGAGCGTAGTAACTAAAAGTACCGTTAAGTAAATATTTGTTAGATCTCAATTTAAGGTTTGTAACATTCCAAATAGATATAATATGATTAATGTTTCATTTTTAAAAAGGCAAGTTTTTTTTATCGGAAAGAACTATGAGAACATTGAATTCAAATGTAGTTTTGTGCAATTTCAAACTTTGATCTAACAACAAAAGTGGCTCATAATATTTAATAGAGTTTTCCGAAAAGCTACGTTAATAATGAGAAAAATTTAAATCGTATTTGTGGAAGATATAAATATTAAAAATTTATCAAGCAGTCATTACCTAACAATGATCAAATACAGATTTTAATTGCAATAATTGTATTTGTAATAACTATAACTATAACTTTGTTTCATAATTGTCAAAACGTATTGAATCTGTTAAATTATAATTTAAGCAATATTATTTTGAAGAAAGTTGTATGTATACGTTGAAAGTTTTCTTTTATTAAGAATTCTAATACTTCGTTTGTATTGAGCTAAATTGTTCCACGTTGTTCTACATCTACTATTATAGGTAACATACTACGAATATACTATATATAAGTAATAAACTACCTATAATAGCAGATGTAGAACAAAGTGCAAATTTCGAGATACTAAGAAAATCATCCTGACTGTTTCGAAAAACCAAATTTATTTTTTCGAATTCTCGTACATTTTGAAGTATGTAGAATACCAACTCGTGACAAACTAATTTATCTACGTTTAAAAACCTATTATATTATAAGGATACGTATGCAAGAAATTTACTACAGAAAGATTGTATTAAAACTCCTTTTATATTTTTCTTGAAACTGTTTTGTGATTTAATTACTATCAATTCTCCGTAGTAACACATTTGATATTTCTCAAATTTTGAAGAAATATTCTGTACCTATAATGTATTCTACAATGTAGCATAAGACCTTTTGGTATTGCAATTACTTAATTTTTTAGAAACAATCACGGTTGATCCTTTTTTGATAAAAAAATGTCTTCCTTCCATCTGTTACTATTTTCATAATAAAATTATTAAAATTTTTGAAAATATTTACGCTTCATTTTAAATAATAGATTCTAATTTATGAATCAGAATAATATTTTCATTTCAGATGGCCAATTGACTATGTGAATAACTTCAATTTTGTAACATATTTCATTAAACAAAAAATTGGAAAGTAAGGATAAAAGCTACAGTAATAGCACATTTAAAATCTTAACTGACTACAATCTCATCATAAATTATTCAGTAATATACCAATGATACTACTTAATTTTGATTATCGTATCCGTGCTATGGAATTAATTGAGTTATAACTATATTTATAACATTATTTACGAATATCTTATGACAATCATATATATTTTAGGATCGACTTGTAATTCTCGATTGCTGGTTAATTGACAAGATTTAAACGGTAATTGATTGTTGGTAAATGATTTTGCTTTTTATTGTAGTAAAATAACAAAATACAAAATAATGAGCTTTGAATAGTTTTCGGGAAATAGTTGAATAGTTGTTGGGAAATATTACACTAATAAGATGAAAAGAGATTCAATATGATAAGTTGCGCATTACAACAATATTCAATATTATAACATTATTATTTCATTAAGTTTATTATATTGTGAATTATATTTATATATAATGAGTCTATTTGTATGCATACAAATATGTGCTATAATTTCATATCTAAAATCATGTTTAGTATAAACATTGTCATCCTAAATTATATATTTAATTACTAATTTATATTTGTTTACTTACAAAATTAATGCTACTGAATCGTAAAAAGAATAAAAAATAAGATGTGTTAAAAAATTGTTCAGAATTTTAATAACTTTTCATATTGTTTATTATAATTTATTATTTTTTGACTGCTTACTTATCTCATTAGCATATTTCACTAATTTATAACTAATTTTGAATCGCATAATTGAAAACATGCACTGTTAGTCTCTTCCAATATAAAATAAAATTAAAGATAGAAGTATTCACATAACGAAAAATTCGAGTTTTACGAAACTGGGGTAATAAAAATTCGACTACCTTACAGATTAATACTAACCTCAATAAAGAACCAAAAGAGTCATGCTTAAAGTCAATTGGACCATAATTCATTTCACGACCACTGTAGATCTTCATCACAGGTGTTAAAAAAATGAATAAAATAAAAAATACACAGTACTTGGTACAATTATATACCTTGATCGGCTCATAATCAAAACGAAGTGAAAATTTATGCAATTCTATCTACAAAATATCGCTATTAATCTTCAAATTATCAAAGGTACCTCAGTTCAGCGATTGAAATTCTAAGAAATTATTGATACTCGTGTCGAAATTAGTTGCGTGGAATGATTTACGATCTTCGCAGACCTTAAGCGATATCGCTGATTGTAACCGCTCGATGGTTCCAAGTCTGTGATTAACTAGCTCGTTTAAACGCCACAAGCGGAATATGTATGTACAAATTTTGGGTCGTTTAGCTCGACTACTTCCGACAGCTCGCAGAAACAAGCTCGGTATGTTTACACTAGTGAGGTGTAATTCCATGTTAACAAAATCCATTCAAAATCTTTAAACGATCGCATTGAAAAAGTACAATTGGCTGGCCAACAAATTTATGACTGCAAATAATAGGTACTCGCTGCATCACTTTTCTTTCATCGTCGTTTTCTGTTAACATTGCTTTTATATTACGGTGATTTGCACAGCAAGTGTCCAACATTCGCATTACATTACATTATTTATATATTACATTATTTACTTACATCATACCATGATGCAAGGGTGCAAGGATGCAAGTGTAACTGCATATATTCATTCATTCAAGAAACATTTTATCGTTACCTTAAAGGTTCGATTCACGAATGCATATTTATTTTTTTATATGTTTCCTTTAACATACATTTAAATCTTTAATTTCTTTTTTTATGCACTGAGTGTATGAAAAATAAGCGTAAAAACCGCCGTAGCGTGATTCTACACTTCTGTAAAAAAAGTTTGTGCACAATTGACCTTGAGAATGATTTTCAAGGCCAATATTTTTTTTATTACAACGCATTTCTACGTGGAAGAATAATTTCAGAGGAACGATAGGTCGTAAATGACACGTTTTCCCAGAACAAAAATGTCAAAGTTTCAATAATTCTTAAACTGGCTTTATTCACAATATGTTTACATTTTGCAGTTAAATGCAGGGAAAATAGCAGCTATTGTTACACGTATCATTACCACCTAATGACAAAATCCGCAACCACTTAGTTATCAACCCAATAGATGCTCCAGTTCCACGATTATATATCCTATATTTTCTTTTTATCTTGTTCTTTTTCCGTTTAGTGAAGCAGCGCAGAAATTGCATTTCTATATTTTCACCAAGTTTCTCCTCACGATTATGTATTGATTCTATACGGTAAAAACCATATTGAATCGGATATTGTAATTGTTTGAGGAATGTAATCTGTTTACTTAAACTATAAACAATTTCTTTCTTCAAAAAAAAAAAAAAAAAAGAAAGAGAGAATGGAAATTTACTACCGTCAAATCTCATAAACAAGAAGATCGCATGTGAGAAGCAGGTCTGCATCCTATCCACAATGATCCAAACTTTTTATTAAAAAATTAGGCACCCGTTTCGTCCAAAATATTTAAGCATCTTCTAATTGAAAATTCGCAAATATGTTGCGCCTTTTATTGATGTAGACAAAAAAAAAAAAAAAATAGGTCTAATAATATGATTTTCAATAGCTCCTGCCCATACGTTTATGGTGCATCGCCCTTGATTAAATCTTTCAATCGTTCCATGCGGATTTCTGTAAGTCCAGGTGCTGACATTTTACAACTGGCGTGTTACAACTTCAGAAACTGCTTTATAAATGAAAGCAAAAGCTTCGTCGAGTAGCATAGTCATTTGATCGAAGAATTTGAACGCGGCGAGTCGTGAATCTTCTTCTCGAATGATTCATCGCATTGCCATATGATAGATTCTCACTCAACGAACTATTTTATGTAAGTACAATAGTGAATAAGCACGAGATAAGCAAAAGCAATAATTAACCTTCTTCTTTATGTGCTTTTTCTTTATTCCAGTTGATACGGGGACGACTTGCATTCAGATGTTGCAGTATGAATACTTAATAACCAAATTGTTAATATAACCGCTGAAAATCGAATTGTCACGGAATGTTTTCTGCATAAAAAAATCTTCCATTAGTCACGAGCTAATCTATAATTTCTTGTTGCTTTGTAAATAACACGTTAATTTTTCATTAAATGTCAATATAAATGTAAACACATTGTGAATAAAGCCAGTTTAGGAATTATTAAAACTTTAACGTCTTCTTTCAGGAGAAGAAATGATTCGCGACTCTTGGTTGCCTTGAGACTTCTGTTGAAAATGAAAATCATGTTCAAGGTCAATTTTCCACGAATACTTTTTACAAATCTCCTTAGATCAAGAGGTGTAAAATCACGCTATGGTGCTTTTCTCACTTGTTATACGTCCTGTACGCTGATTAATATCTCCTTTCTCCTATTCGTGGTAACAATAATGTGACATATGTATATTATCGTTAACAAACACGTTTAAAAAGTAATTTCAGAAAGTTTTTAAAGAAAATTTTGTTTTCAAGTTAGAATATCCGGAGATAAAATCATCTTTAAAAACAATAAAAAGAAACGTAAAAAACATACATATTAACGTTCATATTAACATTCATATTAACATATTCAAACATACATATTAACATTCATATTAACGCAAGATCAATATTTCTAAATATATCAGTTTTTAAAAATAAACATTCGTTTTGTTCACAAAAATACACTACGTACAATACGCTTAGAATATAGATTGAGGCTTCGTAATTCACCTTGAGTTATTTTTAAAAATTTTAGATTAGGAAACTAAGGGAGAGTTTACACACAATTTTGCTTCGTACATACAATATTATATGACTATCTCAACATGATCACAAACTTCTGATCGATTAGTCATTTTTTTCATATGTTAACTTAACTGTCATATTTCGTATCATACCAACAAGTGATTTACAAGCTATGAAGAGTATATGAGTAAACGTACATAAATCACAGGACACGTAGTTCATTTAGCATAGGCATATATATAAATCATAAAAAAATTAAGTTAATATGTACTTGTTATGTAATTAATAATTAATATTACAGGTTTATCTCATTAAAGTTTATGTTTAGAATTTGAAACTATGTCTTCTGTGACTTATGGATGTGTCTGTACTTATGAATCCGTTTCACATACGACGATATGTGTAAGATAATTCCCTATATTCTATTTTGTCTGTGTACGCGTGCATCCCATTTTATATTTTACATAATTTCTAAATCAACTCATACAATACGAGTTATTAGTTATCACTAGCTGCAATCGAACACATATTCACAAACGAGTGTCGTCTTAGCGCATATGTTCAAAAATCGGACTTTAAGGGGGTATTCTAGTCTACAAATTTGAAAAAGTCGAACATTTTTTTTCATATTTCCAAAGTTTAGACATTCAAGAATATGCCCTTAAAAGGATTTTTCAAAATTTCAATTATTTTATGAGTTACAACCATTTTTGTGACGCAGCATCTGCTCCGGTCCGACCGGAACAAATGAACAGTAGACGGTAGACTGCTATGAATACCCTCATAAAATCTTTATTGTATTTTATCACTTTTTAATGTATTTTTAATTCAATAATTCAATTGGTACGATGTTTGGGTTTTATACCCGTATTAAAAATCTTAAGTGTCATGAGAATCACGATTGGCTCAGAAGCTCATGCGTTCACAGTCAGGCGAGATGAAGTTCGCATTGAGCGCTCTGAACTCCGAGCTTCAGAGGCATCAAAGGAAGCCAGAACTGCTCGTCTCCATGAAAGAACTTCGGAGAATGAGCAGTCTGAAGTGGAGAAAGGTTTCTTGTATAGAGCAGGAATCACCGATTAAAAATACGTAAATATACTGTACCATTCTATGAGTAAAATTGCCGAAAACTTATCTCAAAACTTTAAACGCGTTTTTCTCGAAATTACTTTTTTCGAGTTGGCGTGCACGATATCTCAAGTTCTAATGAACCGATTTATTTGAAATTTGGTGTGAATATTCTTTATACATTCCTCTATCGCCTCAACCACGTTCAGATCAAAATTCTTAATTTTACTATTTTTAAATAATTCGGAATTGCCAAAAAAACATGCCCAAAAGGAAACTTTTTCTTCAAAAGGTCGCCATTTTATGAAAAAATATTTTTTTGACTTTTACGAGGTTCAAGCTATAGCCGCATCTATTCTAATTAAGAATCCATACGGCTTTTTTACTTCAGATAACTAGAATAACTTTGTCAATGCGACTTGCGCAAACGTGCGATCGAAAATACGACTGGTTTCTCTAACCATCGTAGTCGCAGCAACTCGATAGAATTTTCCTTCCGCGCATCAAGGATTTAGATCAATGCATAGCCATGCTAATCGCCAATCCAGATCCCAACGGGGAGTACGAATCAGCACGTTTGACATTGATACAGAGGAGTCGATTTTGCGTAGTTAGACAATTTCAGTTAAGTCAGTAAATCTCCATGTCCACAGAGCCACTTGGGTAATTATGAATTACGAGTCTTCTGATATCTTGGTTTGAGCAGTTTCAGCTGAAGGCAGCCGAAGCAACCAGTGAACCGGCTGTCGTTCCCTGTGAAGGCTCGCGCGAGCGACCCTTCGGGGCACTTTACATAGCCAAGGCTCATCGGTTACGCCGGACCTCCCACAGGCCGGCCAGCTCTTTATCATTGGATATCTACCTTCTATACCACATTCACCTTTTGAGTTTATTCTTCTCTTTGCTTACTAGCTATTCTCCTTGTCCTCGTTTCATGTTTGTTTGACCTATACATATTTTGTAATTTTGTTTAGGAAAGTTGAGATGAGAAGAGTTTTTCTGTTTTAGTCCTCGCCATCCGATGGTTGAGTCATATTAGATCCGGATATTTTTAAAACAATTGACGAGAAAATGATCGATCGTATAAATAGGCATGATGTTAAGAATCATAGAATAGTTATTCTATATAGTTATATCATAAGCATGTTGTCAACGTCATAGAAACGAGCAGGAGAAAAATTATAAAAATAATCCTTGAAAAAGAACCCGAATGTGTTGCGGATGATATAATATGCATTGTAAATGATAATAATTATTACACATTATGTAATAATTGCAATAAATATATTTATTTGTAAAATTTGAATTTTTGTCCATTTTCATGAAAATGGACTGCGCTTAATCTGTTAACCGCAGAGTTTAGTTTCGAACATCCCTTACGGGGTGCGTATTTAAAATCAAGCAATGACAAATATACACGTCGAACGCAGAGCAAGTTCTATTATAAATTTTGCAAACACAGTAAAGTAAGACGCGGAATGATTACATTTTTATTCGATAAAAAATTAATAATTCACTGTTGAAAAAGGTCAACTGTTAAAAACTTAAAAATTGCCAAAAAATAATAAAATAAAGTACACAAAACAATTCGGGGAATAGCCGATATACGCAATAAAGTACACAAATGGGGATATATTGGGGAAAATAATCAATTCAATTTATAGAAAGGAACACATCATACGGAGCATAATCGATACACCAAAGGGAATAATGAAATAATCAAATTTTTTTTTATAAAATACGTAATAAGTTTACAGGGAAAATATTTCCTATTTTTTAAATATTAATATTTTAAATATTAATAGTTCTTATAAAGGAAATATACCACTAAATGTCATTTACATTACTTTTTATTACAATTTTGAGTTTTTATAGTAAATAGTAATTTTTTATTTCACACGACGAGTATACACGTCAACCGCATCGAAGTACAGTTTTGGATTGACGTATACACACGTTGAACGCAGTTAAATGGTCAGGGGAAAATATTTATTAATATCATTTAATCATTAATTAATTATTAACTAATATTAATAAATACTAAATTACGACATAAAAATTCCTAAGTGCCACCCGTTTTCATTAAAATGAGAAAAAATTTAAAAATTCAAAGGTTCATATTTCTTAAACTGGAACTAGTAAAATGATGACTTAAACCATTTTCAAAATCTCGCGGAATGTATCATATGTAGCTTATTTTACAAAAATTCATGACACCGATTATCAAATGATCGATTTGACATGGAGTGGCCCTATATATTCATTTGTCAATTATTTTGTTTTCTTGAATAAATTCAGGCAAGTTATAAATTTTATTGTTCCCAAATTTTGTCTGCTCTCTCTTTTATTGAGTTTAGATATTTTTTATATTGTTTAGTAGTCGTTTGAAGGTTTACAGTGGAAATGATGTTAGCGAATGTAGTGGAGGAGGAAAGTGGTTGCGTGGGTGAAAGGCCAAAGTAATAGAACTCACTATTGGAATTTATGTATGTTTAAATATAGCGTATAGAGTGTGTGTATATCAAGTATGGAACGAAATTAAGGGTGTACATTGCAAATCGATGAAGTTCAGAATGTAGCTGTCTTATTTAGATTAGTGTTGAGAATATTAAATAATGAAATGCAGTTTCAAAAAAACTTGTATACATATTTTAAAATATTTATACAAAAATAGCAAAATACTCAATTAAAATACGTTATAAATATTTATAATTAAATTTTTTATTTAAAAAATGCCTAAATATTCTAATCTTCCAGTATTTCATTCTGCTTGATGATTTATACTCTACTGATTGAACATGAATTGCTCTGTAATTAAATTATATTAGATTACTTATATAGCTGAATGAGATCACCTAAATATGTGTCTTCTTTATGATTGTATGAAAAAGCTTTTGAGAACAGAGTTAAGCTATTTCAAGGGATACATGTAATAGTGAGAAGAAATTGGTTTTCACAAGTTCATTTTTTTAGGAAATTTCAAGGTCATCGGTCTTTTTTGAATAAAACACTACATATTTTTTTACAGTAGATGCGACTTTTTATTCTTTGAGCAGAAGTATTAAAATTCAAGTATTTATATCGGAAAATGCACAGCTTAAAAGATATTCTGATTTTAACTTTATCAAATGTAGTGTATGAAAAACAAGGAAATCATAAATACAAGAGTATCATTTTTTGTCCTTTGTCTTTCATATCCTAAGTTTTACAATATTAAAATTAAGATATCTTTTAAATTAAACATTTTCAGATACAAATACTTCAATACTTCGGTACAGAGAATAAAAATTACATCCACTGGCGCAAAAAAATATATAGAGTTCTATTTAAGAAAATATCGATGTTCCTAAAATCTCCTAAATAAAATGTACTTGTGAAGAAGTTCAATATTTTTATATAGAAAAAAAAACGCATCAATTGATGGATAAAGCAATATAAAATTACATTAAAAAATATCAATAACCTTGAAATTTCGTAAAAATACGATCTTCAGAACAAATTCTTTCCACCATTACATGTACCCCTTGAAAATGTTTAACTTCGTTCTGATAAGCTTTTTTCTACAATTGTAAATAAAACCGATATTAAGGTGATCTCATATTACTGAGACACTGTGTATATTTATAAGTTACAAATCGGTAACGGTAAAATGTAGCCTATTCTGAATCTATTTAATTATCAATTTAGATGGTATTATACGGTATGTTAGACATTTTTTTTTCTAATATCAAATTTAGTATTGTAATAAAATTAATATAACATCAAATTCACAGAAATCAATTAATTTAAAAGTAACATATTGATGAATTCAATGACATAAGAATGTGATACTGTTTTCTTTTGTAACAAAAAAGTAATTCTCTGATAGAAACAAATTCATGCCATCATTCGATTTGTTTAATATAAATCAAACTTTATGTTTTAAGTAATAATTATCGAGCACTCTAGCGATCTTTATCTTGTAAACTATCAAATTTAGTTAATAAATATAAACAATAAACGTAGTTAATAAAATTAACAATAGAAACAATGGAAACTTAGATTATAAACTTTTGCTAAAAATATTAATCGCTTAACATGCTGATATTAATATTTTATACTTTTTTTACTAGAAGTTTTCACTGTATTCTATATCATCGAAAAATAAAAGTGATTAGAAATCATATAAAAATTTCTAATTTTCTCATAATTCTCAATAATCCTCAATAGTTCAAACTTTTTTCAACATTCGTACTTGCTCTCATTTTCTTAATAAAATTAATAGGGTCTCAAGCATGCAGCCGAAGTTACTGAAACAGCAATACCAATCAATATTATTCGCTGATTTCAATTCTTCATAACTAAGGGAGAAAATCTTTTTGAACCCAAACCGTTAAAAAAATTTGGATATGAACGGTAACGATAACTTCACACATTATCCTTTTTGATACTGGTATCAGTTGCTCACAGTGTGATCGGATAATCATTTAGAATGCATTGATCTAGTTCAGCGGAAATATTGCGTCAAACATCCAATTCGAGGTCTATTATTCAATTGTAGACGAGATTTGTGGCTACTAGCGTGTGCAACTATCACCGGTAGATATATCTACCAGCATTTCCAGTCATATTTCTATTCTCATGACTGAACAACCTGCGCAGCCGACCTTGACTCGTAACTCGCTCTCTTCTGGCGTCTGTAAAAAGTACCACTGCCCAGCCCTCTTTTGCTAACAGCCGTACGCGCTTAATGCTGTTCCTCGCGCATTTATCGAACCAAGTACCTAGACTTAATGTTATAGAACCAACTGTAATCCCTTGACGTAGACAATATTGAATCGTTAAACAATTACATGAGATAGTTCGTGCAATGTAAGGAAGAATAGTATAATTGTCTTATTTGTCTTGCCGATAACGAACTGTAATCTTTAATTTGTAAAACCTATCCCATGAAAGATGTAAAGTAGCAGTGTTATACGGAAGTAGTTCTGTATTTGTTTTTGTTTTTTCTTTTGTTCGAAACAAAATAAAAGTTAAAATATCTGCTAAACCAGTGGTTTCTCAACATAAATAGGTCCATAACCTTATATAGTAAATGCAAAGGGAGAATTTAATGTATTAAAAATATATGAATCTGTGAAACCAAATTAAGTTGACCTCCATAAGATCTTTACGGTTCCTAATTATAAAAAATTACTAATATCAAATTATGTTCTGAAAACCATTTAACTTTTGTTCGAAAGATATTTCAATGTTATGAATAACTTTGATTATGTTCTCAGGGATCGATATTATACAACACAGACTATAATATATGCATAGAGATTCATATGCATAATATCCAGTACTCGGAGAATTAAAACTACGTACATATTTTTATTTGACTTCCTTGTTACACAATGAACTCTAGCAATTATGCAGCTAAGAATATCGTATAACCATACTAATAACCGTATACCTTCGTTCGTTAAAGATAATAATTAGCACACTCATATATACCATATAAAAAAAGTTATTCCGTGCTATCCTGTGTAAAAAAATAACGACCTATCATCCTTTGCAATATTTTCTCTCCTCCTGTTTATTCTTATTAACTGAAATAATTTTTTTTTTCGTCTCTATTCACGAATTTCGGGTTTACGCGAAATATGTAAATTGTAATTCGTGAGCTTAGGCGTGTACAACCATTAGAGTTACAGACTATTAGGAATTCTTTACGGACGATTGTATCGAATCAGATTGGATCGGAGGGCGGCATTGGAGCTCTTGGAGCCGAACGTGTATCTATTACGTATACGTTTACAAAGCGTGACACGAACGCCCAAAGCAATCGTGCGATATTACCGTTTTTCCATGGCAAACGTTAAAAGAACTCTTAATTCATTGAAATGCGATAGAAGCCTGTTACCGTATCTAAGATCGCCAATAATAATGGCTAATGAAACTTGTTCCCATACTCGTTCTGATTGCTTCATGTATACTTCGTGTATATATCAAATATCGAATAACCATGTTGTTTATTGTTGAGGTTATTAGATGTATAAAGAGAGAAAACGCGTGGATAAAGTGTAAGGTACAATTGTAGTATCGTGGGGAAAAAACCTGGTTAAAAACTAAGCAAAACAAGGTCGCCTGTCTTTCGGTTATTAGTTTACATAGAAAAAGCCGGTGTGACCAAAGTCACCTAGTTCTTGCGAAGCGTTAACAGGACGGAATTAGATAAAGGGAAAAATAGCGCTAATGGAGGGGAGCGATTCGAATTCAAGGAGCGGTTAATCGAAAAGTGAGAGTGGGTCGAGAGGGCAGAATTAATCGAGGAGTCGAAGAGTAGAGTTGTTAGAGTTAGCGTTGTCGCATTGCGTTGTTGAGAGTAGAGTTGTTAGCGTTGCGGAGTTGCGTGAGTAGCCAAGTTAGAATAAGATTGTTACTATTAGTTCCATATTAAACAATCATCGTTGTCTGTCTCATTAATATCTGTATAACTAATTTAAAATAAAACAAATAGTATCAAAGAAATCGTATACCTAATATTTCCCGATATTACACAATATATATATTTAATTTAATAAAGAAATGTAATAATAAGTAGGAATACAATTTGAGCTGGTCCAGATCCGCACGCTAGCAGTGTTACTTTATAACTGAAAACCCCGAAGCCAACGTCGCAGGTCTACTGTTTATGGTCTGCCTTCATGCTAGTCTTTTGTCTATATGCTGTCGATGGCTTCAGCGCTTGAGAAAACTAAAAAGACCAGATGTAGAGTTTTCCTAGGAGTGGTGACCATATCAACATTTATTAAGACTGAGACGTAATAAATTTACTGATCGCAAATGATAGATAAATTATATCTAGTATTATTTCAAATTTTTATTGCATATAATCTCTAGAAATTATAGATATTTATTGCATTTCCTATTTTTTCAATCATTTTAATTTAATACTTTTTAAAAAATTTAGATTAACATATTTAAATTGAGAATAAGAATTTATAAAAATGTATTAAAAGATTCAAAGCTATATAACGGAGTTTAAGAGAGTAGGATAATTCGATGTAAGTGGTAGTAAATGAAAAAAGATTTTGAACAATAAACATGTAAAAGGCATCTAATATAAAAGTAACGTTATACATAAATAAATGTATTTTAACTGATTATAAAGTACACTGGGGAAAATATTTATTTATGTACGAAAGGTCTTCGGGAAAAGGCCTTGAAACAAAACTCTTTTGCATACTCTCTACTATATACTCTCTACGTTGCATATAACATTATAGTTTTTATTATTACAATTGGAAAATATATATGAGTCGTTCAGAAGTCATTGACCAACTTCACAAATTGAAAAATAGAAAAAAGTGATGATATAAACGTTATTTTTTAAAATGGCGTTGACATTTAGTGTTATTCACGCGATTTCCTTATGAAAAATGGAATTATTGTTTCTTGGGAATTGATCATTAGTTATATTAACCATGTAATGAAATTGAAAAATTGACAAAAAGCGCAGCTTGGCTTGTGATCATTTGCAGCTGAATAATTTGTTTTCTTTCATTATTTATAGCCACATCAAGAGAATGAAAAGTTACGATTAAAGACCTAATTTTGTAAGTTTATCTAAATTAATATTTTTAGTTATTATATTTCAAGTTATTTTATTTATGTCTTTCAATGAAGTTGAATTTATGTTTTAGAAATTACTTCATTTTACTTCACTGTTAGATTTTTAATAAGCTAACAAAATGCTAATTTTATAAAAATTCATTACCTCTAAGTTTTTTTCAATTTCACTATCAACTTTTGAAATAATCCAATACATACATAAGCTTATGAAAACATTTCAATAAAGCCGGTATGTTGAGCACGTGACAAGAATGGCGATAGTGATGTTTACACTGATAATTCGCATGATTGCAAACTAGCGGTACTTTCCTGTACGAGTGTTGAGTATGAAATATGAATATTTTCATGATACTTGTGAATACTTTCACGATGAGACGATAGGGAAACGATATTTCAAAAGAAGAACTACAAAAGGGCGAAAAACCGGTCACTGCAAGGATATGCAAGGACGAAAAGTCGATCGGACAGAAATGTATCGATAGATGAGCGATCAATAATCGATAATTTGCGAAAATTAGCGTAGGCGCTGTATAACGCTTACATTTGTAATACATGCATGTTAGACGAAGTTGTCATTACCGGCAGGGTTGTGAAGGCATCCTGCCTTCTTTTTTTTATAATTTACACGCGATTTCGGGACATGAATATAAAAGTTTTCTATAAGTTTTTAGTTTTCGATAAACAAGGCAACAAATAAAATGTTTTGATACAGGAAAGCAGCCTTATGTCGCGCGAACATCGGATCCAACAACCAATTCCAACCGAAATCCGCGTTCCCGCGGATTCATCTGCGACCCAAGGGAGAGATTGAATGCTGCATTTGTCAAAAGAGTGCGCGACCCTATCGCGTGGCAGGAACAATAGTGATTGATCCTTCGCGTTATTGTGTAAAACAAAACGGAAAAGGAACAACAAGAAGCACACAATACTATAATGGGCACAATTCATCGTGGCATGAAGGGACACGCCTCATTGCCCGGGTGCACGAATCGTTAATCCGCCGACTTCAAAAGAGTTAGCAATTAAACATATAACGAACCTAATCGTGACAGAACGTTGTTTACGTTCGTGCATTGTTTAATTACAATAATCTCCCATGGGCTTATACGAATGACGAATAATGAAAGCAACAAAGAATGATTCACCTCACGTGAGATTTGATGGAGAAAAATTATCTAATGACACGATTTTTCTATGGATCTCATTGTTATTGGAAGTACAGAAGTATTGATGATGATAATATTTTCAAATACATTAACGATGTACAATTGATCCAAAAATTTAAGTGCAGCTTATAATAAAACTAATTTGATTATAACAAGGCTCTATAGAATTTCATAACAAAATTAATGTATTCTATGTTAAGGAGAGCAATTAAGAGTTATTTCATAATTCAAACAGAATTCTCACAAAATATTAATATAAACTACAACTAATGATAAGACTGCGCAAATACTGTTTTTCTTTCTTCTTATCTGGTTAAACAGTTGAACTAATATCGTTAGTGAAATTTTACAAGTTACAAATCACAAATTATTAATATTAACAGATCCTGTTACATAACAGCAACGAATTTTATAACAAAGAAAATGAAATTTTACAAATAAGTTTTATCAATTACAAACCATTTGATTATCTTTTCTGATGTAATATTGTAAAATTATAAGACTTAGAATTTGTCAATTTGCCAATAGTATTAATTGGCAAATTATTGTGTAAAAATGTTTGTGTAAAATAATATGTTATGAAATAAATATAATATTAAATGAAAATTTGAATTACTTGACGAAGATTTCTGTCAACAACAGTATGTCAATTACAACTAAGAAGTGATCATGTACTACTTATATCATGAACTTTTTTTGTAATATAGTAGAATAAGAACTATATGAATACCTACTTACAATAATATTTTTCAGTCACTAAATTAGTAACTTCTTGGAAAGGTACAGAGAAGTATGTATTAAATAATATGTTGCAATTACGTATTATACATATGTATAACGAAATATATCAATATTCTTTATTGTACTGAATATGTACGTAATATGAAGACTATAAATACTTTCTCTCAAGTTTCTTTATCCAAACTGTATGCTTACATATTGCTTGATCTTTTCTTTGAGATAAGAGAAATTAGAGTCGTTACACTGTATCATGTTTCAATTCGATGACAGTTCTGGATGTGTTTTTTAAACGGCTTAGCTTTTAGTTTGAGATGTGTCATGGTCGAAAGCACCGGAAACATCGAATAAAGCGTAACCCCGAGGAAAATAAAACATGAGATATATTCTTTTGATTTAATTGCTACGACACCGACATGATCTAAAATTATGGGTAACATTTGCTGCAACATATGATAATAAGGATTATTTAAATTTTAAGCGATACATAAGCTTAGATAATCTTTCCGACACGCCAAAGATAAAAAAATATTATTCCTATGTAATAATAAGTAGAAAAAATATAAGGTTACTTAGGTCTTATATATTGGACAATTAACTTATTACAATTTTATAGTATTGTATATATTTAAAATAATTCTTGTTATCTGTTACAGACTTTCAGTTTTAGAAGTTTTCATCTTTTTAGCAATTTGTACGCCTCATTAGAGCCCATGTGTATTTAAAGTATCATAAATAAAATATAAATATAGTGTTTATACGATATTTACGAGTATTTTAACGATATTTTTCATTCCAATTAAATAGTACAAAAAATCTAGTTATTAAAAGTATGAAAAGAATGTATGCAATAAGTTTACACCAGAACTCCGGAAATTTTATTAGTTTTATCATATACAGTTGCCCAGAAAATAAATTAATGCTTCTGCTAAATATTTAAATGTAAGACTGTTAATTTACTTTCTGAGGCGACTGTAACTTAAGTTATGTTCAATAATTTAATAATTTCTTTGGCTATTTTCGTAATTAACAAGTTTATGCTTTATTAAAATGTAACACAAAAATCTAAAGAATAATCAATCAATTATTTTATATGTAATAATCTTTACAGAAAGTTGACTGAAGATTAAACTGCAATTATAAATGTATTTTATTTAAAATTCTGCAGTACAAACATATGATGAACTGACTAATGTACAATTACAAAGAAATAACAAATTTGGATTGTTGCAGAGAGAATTTATCTTAATAAAAGTCATAAGTGAATTGTTTTCTTTTACTTACATTCTGTCTCACTTATAGAAATTAAAATTCATATATAAGCAATTACTGATATTTTCATATTCATATTATATAATTATCATATTTTCTTAAGAAACACAATATAATAACAACTTTTATACCTTATACAACGTTTCCGGTTTGCCCATTTGGCTTTGCACATCAGGCAATGATCTGTGAACGTTGTATTAAAATGTTTAAATGGGAACCTGATATTTTAATTACACGTGTATCGTTTTAGCTTAAATTAAAACGTTTCCAAAACACTACAAATTCAGTGTAAACTTTTGTCTTTCGCATCATTCGCTATTGATACATGTATGTATGTTTCGAGCGTTCGCGGAGAGACGCGATCGCGAGATAGCACGTCAAATAATCGACGCCACGAACTGATCGATCCTCTTATTTCTGTTAGGATAATATGGGGTGATTCGATTGAATTTACGCTGATTTAACAGGTATAAATTAATGTTTATTCAAACAATTCTTGACTAGAGAGATATAAATTCATAAGATATAATTAAGTTTCGATTGATAGACAAAATGTGAAGTACGCGACGTAAACTTAGATGATGACGGTTCAAAGAATATTTTAAGACTGACTTTCTGTGAAGATGATGCTGTGGAGGGAACTTATGATGGGTGGGTCTAAGAACACGAAAAGAGCTGATTTGTTAAGGACAAGTTTTCGTTGGTAGAGTGAGGCAATAGACTTTGCTGTTAATTGGTCATTTAACTTTTGAAAACAATTCGGTAAAAAGATATTTGTTTGGTCTGAAGGACCTTAACTAGAAAATTCCTGAGATTTATGGAGGGTACTTGAGAATATTGAGGGTACGCAGTAAGGATGTATAGACATCTGGCTGCCATCTTGCCCGCTCAGTTTGCTGTTGAGTGCCAAAGCGTGCAGATGTGTGTCTAGTGCTCTGTGAAGTTCACAATACAACACGTGACGCTCATCCGTCGAAAGTGAATCGAAGCAGACATAAACCAAGTGTTTCTAAACTTACTAGTGGAAAATCCTAATCTCTGACCCGAATCATGAGCCTCTGAGCCTCTCGATTAGTTATTTCAAATTGAATTAACCAGCTCGAAAATGGCCCAAGTATTTCGATTAGGTTCTCTTGAGCAAAACCATAACTGCACCGTTCTACCTCCTCCGTGGCAAAAGGATAATATATCACTCCTTTCAAACGATATTAACAAAATGAAAAAAACGTAAGCTAGAAACAGTTAACCCTTAGAGTGCTATGGACGCATATATGTGTCTGTCGAAAGCTATCGGTGTGGACTAAGGACCCGTATATGCGTTTTCTGTAAGTGCCCGGCATGGACTAAGGACGCATATATGCGTTTGTCAATTTTTCCGAAAACTTACGCAGAAGTAATACTATTACGTTTGTGTGAGATAGATATAAATGCATTCCTTAGTAACCGCAATAAACAAATGCCAATAATGCCTCGTTATAACAGTTGCCTACCTGTTTCGTGGACAGTCGCATCTAATTATCAAAAAGAAAATGTGTTGTTTGTGTGAAAAATAAGAGAATGCAGAAAATGCGATGTCGGATTATGTATCGATAATTGTTTTGAAATTTTTCACACACAACTGAATTATTAACTTGTGTTATATTTACTAAATTTAGTT
This sequence comes from Bombus affinis, assembly GCF_024516045.1. Classification (NCBI taxonomy): domain Eukaryota; kingdom Metazoa; phylum Arthropoda; class Insecta; order Hymenoptera; family Apidae; genus Bombus; species Bombus affinis. Next base: position 20,134,308 of record NC_066344.1, read on the forward strand.
TTCTAGTTTATTGTTTTCTAGTTTATTACCCAAATTCTAGTTTATTGTAAATTTCAATGTTTATAATAAATAATTAATACTAAAAAATAACGCTCTTGAACCATTTAATCTCGTGTAAAAGAATTACTATAACTTATTATGATTTGTGCTTTGAATAGTCAATCAACAGAGTTCAGTCTAACGAAAAAGTATTCCGTTCACAGCGATCGTCAGCGCCGGCAACCAACATACACAAAAAAATCTCCCACCCCACCTATGTTCATTGATGATGTCATCGATATTCAAACAATGATAAAGTCCATTGAGGAAGATATCAACAAAGAGGATTACAAACTAAAAATAAATAATAACCAGGTTAAAATTCTGCCGATTAACCCAGACTCCTATAGAAAACTAATAAAGTTACTAAAAACCTTAAACGCAAACTTCCACACATATCAACTCAAACAAGAAAGACCTTTTCATGTGGTACTACGCAACATCCACAACTCAGCTAACTTAGACGAACTGAAGTTCGAACTTCTAAATCGTGGCCATGAAGTAAGAAACATTAGAAACATAAAACATAGAATTTCGAAAAAGCCGCTATCCTTATTCTTCATTGCCCTAAAACAAAAGCCAAACAATAAACAAATTTACAACATCAATCGACTAATGAACTCAGTAGTAAAAATCGAACTTCCTTTTATAAAAAAAGAAATAGTGTAATGTAAAAAGTGCCAAAGGTACGGTCACACGCAGAAATATTGCAATCATAATTTCCGCTGCGTTAAATGTGCAGAAACCCCTGCGAAGTGCATCCTCTGTCAAGGAGAGCATCCTGCAATCTATAAAGGTTGCTCAGCCTAAAAGACCTAGTACAAAGTAAGTATACTAAACCCAGAGTCAAGAAGATAACCAACCAAGTACTCAGTCCTCAAAAATTCTCTACTTTTTCAATCTCTTATATCCAGGCAGTTCAAGGAAATCAAAACAATCCGAAAATCCACAGTGACCATTCTCAAAATACTATTCCCAGTTCACAAAACACAGATAACTTCTCTAGACTCGAAAAATTAATCGAGAAACAATCAGAACAAATTAATAACTTGCTATCATTATTAACACTCATCATAGATAAATTAATACATCTAGCTCAATACAAATACGAATTAGAACCTTTCTTAAAACAACAGCAAATCGACATAATGCTCATATCTGAAACTCACTTCACCGTCAAAAATTACCTGAAAATAAACGGTTATAACTTCTACCATACCCTAGATCTAAGTGAAAAGACCCGCGGCGGCACCGGAATTATCATCAAAACCAGCATTAAGCATTATGAGCTTCCATCGTTCCAGAAGGACTACCTCCAAGCTACAAACGTAGCGATAGAAGATTGCCATGGTACAATCACCACTTCAGCAGTATATTGTCCTCCTAGACACTCCATTTCTAAAGAAGACTTTGATAACTTCCTTGATGCTCTGGGCAATAGATTCATAGCTGGAGGAGACTATAACGCCAAACATACCCAACGGGGCAGCAGACTTATCACAGTAAGAGGCAAAAATCTCTTGAATAGCATAAACATCAACAGACTCAACTACTTCACCACATATGAACCCACATACTTGCCCACTGACACTAACAAAATACCTGATTTACTTGATTTCTTTATAACTAAAAATATCTCGCCAGGATATGTCCTAATCAACTCTTCGGCGGAACTCCCTTCAGATCATTCCCCCGTTATTGCAACAATTAGCTCAACAATTATCGAAAATCCACCTAATGGCTTTATTCATAACCAATGCACCAACTGCCAGCTCTTTAGAGAAGTTTTTAATTATTCAACATCAGCCTTAATTTCTCTAAAAACAAATGAAGATATTGAAACAGCCACGGAATATTTAAACACCAGCATAATAAACGCTATCCCCCCATTCACACCTACTAAGAGTTCTATCAATAAACATGAACATCCCCATCACATATTAAAAAAAATCGCGGAAAAACGTAGACTTAGAAGACTATGGCAGAGTCATAGAACATCTGACGACAAACGCAAACTAAATAACGCAACTAGGAATTTAATCAAAATCAATAAAAACTATAAAAATAACTGTTTCCAAAAATATCTCGCCAATCTGTCTCCCACAGCTGACTCCAACTACTCACTATGGAAGGTTTCTAGGAAACTCACGCGTCCCCCGCAAACAATCCCTCTAATTCGCTGTCCGCAAGGTAGATGGGCGCGTAGCCCTATAGATAAAGCCAACCTGTTTGCTAATCACCTATCTAACGTATTTAAACCTCATTGTTCTGCCGCGCAACACATCTGCACGCCATCCCGCGCGGCTTGCCAACTAACGGTCTACGTGTCGTCCTTCGAACACTCCATAGGCCCAAGGACCCACCATAAAGTTGCAATTCTAGCTGCATTGTTCGCACACATGGTCTAAGCACATCTGTTTGCCAAAAAAGACTTTCTAATTCCAGAAGTGTTTTCAGCCGGTTTTTTAGAAAGGTCCTTGGGTTTATTACGTGCTTCTAAGAATTACGGAGAAAGCGAATAGCTAGCCAAGAAAACAATCAGGTTTTCCCATGAACAAGGTCATCTATCAACCACGATGGTAGGAGACTTTCTCCCCATCCCTTCAAGCATCCGCGTAGGGCAAAACCAATCGACATCGCGGATTATTACCCTCACTTTCTTAACGAAACGTGTAAACAACGAATCCGCGTTCGTCATGCAAAAGGGCACACCCACATTGAACTTTTTTCCGTCTCAACGCTAGAGCGCCCAGTTAGTCAAAGATCTAACGCCGAACTTCTAACATTAAGTCTCATACCGTGCTACTCTATTAAGTGTTTATATCTATTCAATCGTGTATACTAAGTGTTGGAAATATATATTTTAACTCTGTGAGCCACAGTGTTATCATACCTGAATCACCCCTATTATCTTAATCGAAATACGGGGATCGAACTATTCGTGGTGTCGATCATTCTAATCGTAACGGGAATTTACGACTCCCGTTGACGCGTATTCTAACGACCGCGTCTCCCCGCGATAGCTCGAAAATACACTCATTCCTCCAATATTGCCGAGGAAATAACGGAATACCTGCACCGTATCTTCCAAATGTCTCTTCCTATTGAACCTTTCACTTCTCTAGAGGTTACAGAAATAATCCGTCGCCTAAATCCCAGGAAAGCATCGGGGTATAATCAAATATGTAATAAAGTGATCAAGGAACATCCGATAAAAGGGATTGCTCTCATCACATCAATTTTTAATGCAATTCTTCGCCTTGAATACTATCTTAAGTCTTGGAAAATATGACTGATTACTCTCATCCCTAAACCCGGAAAACCAATACATGAAACTAACTCCTATCGCCCAATTAGTCTTCTACCTACTTTGTCAAAACTATTCGAGAAGATGCTAACGAATCGACTCCTTCCACTCTTAGAGGATTTAAAAACACTGCCAGATCATCAATTCGGTTTTCGGAAGCAATATTCTACGACAAAGCAAATTTATCGAATAACACATAATATCAGCCAGAACTTAGAAAAGAAAAAAATACTGCTTTGCGGTATTCCTAGACATTCATCAGGCATTCGACAAAGTGTGGCATGAAGGACTTGTGTTCAAACTAAAGAAAATCCTGCCACACATTTACCACTCCATCCTAAAGTCCTACCTAACCAAAAGACAATTCATGGTTAAATACTTAAATGCCATTACCACAACATTCCCAATAGAAGCGGGCATACCCCAAGGTAGTGTCCTCGGACCCCTGCTGTTCTCCATCTACATTGCCGATTTACCAATACCAACAGAAATAACTATAGCAACATTTGCTGACGACACAGCGTTATTAGCGTCCCACGCCAACCCGATAATTGCCTCATCCACTCTCCAGCGAGGTCTCGACTCTATGAAAAAGTGGTTCCACAAATGGGACTTCAAAATTAACGAAAATAAATCCACACATGTAATCTTCACGCTGCGAAAACAAAAAACCCGCTGCCCTCGGGTGAACAAAGATTCATTCAGATATCTGGGCATGACTCTGGACAGGAGAATGACATGGAAACAACACATCATAGACAAATCGAAGCAACTCAAGGCTAAACTTAAAAAATTTTACTGGATCATTGGCCGACGTTCCAACTTAAGCACGCAGAGTAAAATTACGCTCTATTAGACTATAATAAAACTTGTCTGGAATCCAAATATGGGGAACAGCAAGTAATTCTAACATTGAAATACTTCAACGCTTCCAATCAAAAACTCTACGATCCCTAATAGATGAACCCTGGTATGTTACCAACGAAGCAATACATCGCGACCTTAAGATACCCACAGTCAAAAAAGAAATGTAGTAATAGATATATCATAAGAGTTAACAACTATCGAAACCCTGTAATTACTAAATTACTTAATACGTCGGACCAGATCCGCAGACTAAGAAAACACTATCCTCTAGACCTAAGCACTAGATTCAGCTAGAAATAAACTTATTATAAATAATTAGTCATGCCACTGCGCCACGCCAGAGAAACTTACTCGAAATTCTCAATGCGAGAATTGATTGTAAAGTACTTGTAAATAAAAAAAAATCTTGCCCGCTGTGTGTGGTGTCACGTAAACTTGAGGGTTGGATGATAAAATAAAATAGCTGAGTCGTAACACAACTATCAATTTTGCTTTTATTGAACTGTATTATGGATTCAACAATCACAATGGAATACACACTGAATTAACACACATAAATCACAATTCACTCCAACAACTTTATGTAAAACCTAATTACACTAATACGTTAAGTACGTGACCGTCTAAGGGTAGAAACTCGGTAATAAAGATGTTGACTGTTTTAAAGATAGAGACTGAGTTATGTTTAGTGACGATGTTGTGGCGGAGAAAAGCTAGCGGTGGGTGTGTCTGTAGCCACGTGTTGAGCTGATTTGTTAAGGACAATTTTGGTTAGGAAAGCGAAGGCGATAGATATTACTTTTGATTGGAGCACAAGAACCCTGGTGGACTAGGAAGGGTCTTAGCTGCCTTTCAGAGAAAATTGCTAACGGAAAATACCGAATGTGAGAAAATTAACTTTCCCGTATCTTCTCGCAGTAAACAAAAATGTAAAGAACACTGGAAATAAAATATGCTTGTTTTTGGTCTGAAGGACCTTAACTATGAAAATGACAAGATTTATTGGTGGGTCCTTAAGACTATTGGGGACACGCAGTAAGAATGCGTAGACATCTGGATGTCATCTTGCCCTCGGTGTGTGGCCTGGTCTCTGTTGTGGATTGAGGTTTGGTTGATGTTACAGTGGCCTGATCAATGCAGAAAGTCGCCAGGCGTAACAATGTACTTTCAAATTTGTCTGATTGTTTTGGAAACATCGGAAACCTACTACTTTGTGTTCAAGTAATGTAGTACCATTAGTACAATCCCCGACAAAATGATAATATATGTGTGCTATTTTTATATTCTCAGAGACAACTTAAGATGTTTGTAAATGTAGCAAATATTGCAATTTAAATATGACGACGTAGAAAGAAGGAATCTGTTACTAAATATGTAGTTGTTCTCTCCAACATTCAAATGATAGCACATTAACAAAATCTATTTGTCTATTTAAATGTATTTATTTTTATACTTTTCCCAAAAAGAGAATTTACATCATGATTAACATAAAATGAATAATGTGTGGTCAGAATATGTATAATTTTTAAATGATATTCTGGGACAAATTATTATTTTTATATTTTTATTCTACTGTAATAGATTCCTTTAATTATTGAATATTATCGTATTGTCTTCCATTCTTTCCCTAACAATTTTCAATTATATTTAAATCTGCAGAACGTGTAGACTGATGTTTTTTCGGTATTTACTTTTAGTTTCCTCTTTTATTTTCTGAGAAAAATTTGTATTCTGCCTTGCCTACCGTGACCGGTCATTTTGACCGCCCGAGAAAGTATTTTAGTTATTTTTAAAATAAATGCAATCAGTACAAAGAAAAGGCTATCTCAAGGTCAAATGACAAACAAAGTCAGTAATAACAAATAATAACAGCTGTTACACTCGTAATTTTGTCATAAAACATAATTCATCCCTCGATCAAAATGGCCACCAGCTGTCAAGGCATACCAATTCCGGCCCATAATAATTCTAAGGAACCGCCATAACATTTAGCATTTTTTCAGTCCATTGTTACAAACATTTTAAAAGTCGAGAAGTTTCTTAGGGTTAGAAACAGTTAGGTTTTCAATTTTTGGTTTAGCAATTCTCGATATCGCGGTATCTCTGTTTGCGGCTCACATATCGGCACTTGCGTGGTTGTGAGATATAGTACTTGTTATTGATTGCTCGAGAAATCACAAACTACGGGAAGATATCAATACAAAGATCAAGTATGCCAGCATTTCGCCATTAGCATTTGTCTCTCTCTTCTCTTTAGTGAAAAAGTCAATGAGGGAAACTTTATTTAATAACAGATTCCTTCTTCTTGGTTGGTGGCATTTACGTTTTACTTTACTGCAAAAATTTAGGTTGTCTCTGAGAAATTAAAGACAGCACACATGTATTATTATTTTGTTCAGGACTGTAGCATTATAAGCAGTATCTCATTATGTGATCCCACGGCGCATGTATATCGGGTAACGCTGATGCCGCGATGCCGCAGCAAATCGAACTCAAAAGTTTACATCTTGATAGTAGATGATGTGACAAACATATGATTAATGCCAGTTAAAGAATATGCAGAAAAATACAGGTTTCCATTAAAAAATGTGAATATGATCTTTACAGGATGTTTCAAGATTATCGCAAACAAGTAAAAGTACATTCTCTTTAATGTATAGTATATATTAATCCCAAAATCTTAACACGTATAGTATATTCTCGCCAGTTTGATACAATTTTCGTCTGAAACATTTTTTCGCATGATTCATATTTGTCAAGATATTTGAGCGCTTCAAGTTAAACCGGAAGCACTATATATACATCTCAAGGAAAATGTGAGAAATAGTTGCCCAAATGATCCTTTTCAAAATTTTACTACTAAATTGATGTATTTTAATAACATTAACCTGATCTGTCCTAATTACAAAAAAATTATTATTATCTGGATAAGAAATACTCGTTTATAATAGATAATTAAAATATTAATACATAATATTTTATTATGTTATGAAGGTACACCATCTTGTTGGTTCAGTAATTCAAAATAGCTCTTGAGTCTTTTTTTAAGTATAATTTAATCATCTGATTAAACCATTAAATTCAATAATTACTGAAAACAATTGCACATGAGATCAGATAAATTATTAACTTAAAACTTTTCAATCTATCCTATTCTATTCTATTCTGTTCTATTCTGTTCTATTCTGTTCTATTCTATTCTATTCTGTTCTATTCTACTCTATTCTACTCTATTCTATTCTATCCTATTATACCCTATTCTATCCTATTCTATTCTATTCTATTCTATTCTATTCCATTCTATTCTATTCTATTCTATTCTATTCTATTCTATTCTATTTTATTCTATTGTATCTTATTTTATTCTATCGTACATATAATCGGGACAAAGATAAGTGAACAGATAATGGAAAATATTAATTTCAGTTGTTTATTAAATAATCTATAGACTATGAGAATATATGTATAATAAATGAAACTTAAATAAATAAAACTTTTATTAAATTTCATTGATACTTATCTTTAGTATCTGCCGAATATCTGATTTCTTCTATATGTTAATTTTAATTAATTCTTATTATTGAAAGAATAAATCTTTTATGTTGTTTTGCACAAACCTTATTTCCATATTTTTGAATTTATTACAAAATATATTCAGACGAGATAACAATTTTTTAATTTCTTTGTTTTAATTGTTTACTAGACGCGAAGTAATCAAATCTTAACAAATACGATAATAAACAATATTATATAACTACATAATCTTAGATAATAAACAATGTATAAAAATAAAGCGAAAATCATATACAATAAACCATTAAAAAAAACCGTTATTTCGCAGAATAATTACGTATATCCAATAAGAAAATTTTTATTAAATGTATTGTTATAGCGTATCCTTAGAGTTATCTGATATTATGTAATAAAATTTTGCATCATCGAATCAAATATTTTAAACGAATTTACATAATGTTATAGCGGAATCGGATATTTGCACATTCGCGACAAGAGCGGAGCATTTTCACATCGTTAACAAACCATCGACGGCGCTGTTCACATCAAACACCAGGCCAAAACCATTGCGGGAATTATACGAGGCTGCTGGTATAGTCGCTGTCAGAAGTTTGGATAGTCTGAGAAGGGATGGAAGCTCTATGGATATGTTCCTCTGCACGCCCGTCCTTGGGAAGAGAAGGCGAGACCAAAGTCTCGACATCGAATCCAGGATCGTAAGTATACATATGTATTCTCGAGTATGTGGATTTGTGTATACCTTGTGTATGTTCGAGCATGCTTCCATAGGCAACGTTTTTATTTAGATACGGATTATCATGATTATTTTATTCTTATCATGCATTCTTATCAATTTTTGTATGAATGGATTGTAATACATGAAATAGTTTTTTCGATTAAAATAAGTCCTTTATTTTTCACTATTAGAGTAAGTTAATTAAAGTCTTTAATCGTCAAAATCGACATATTTTTAGCATCAATGGAATATTTCCAATAGTGTTCAAATAATATTTGATCATATCAATGAAAATAATTATCATTGTCAACAACCACATACGTGCAGCTGATGCAACATTAAAAACTATTTTAAAAATACTACTTAAAAAATACATTATTTGAAACGAATCTAATCCTACAGTATTTTCAACCTTTATCATCATTGTTAATAGCCACATACGTGCATCTGATGCAATGTTAAACAGCATTTTAAAAATACTATTTAAAAAATATATCGTTTGAAACAAATAGCTTTTAATATTGCATCAGCTGCACATATGTGGTTGTTAGCAATGATGATAAAGACTGAAAATACTGTAGAATTAGATTTTATTATACCACATCTTATAAAATCGTCGCAAGTTTACCCCTTATTTATTTAAAAAAAAATTTTTTTCTTTAAATGACATATGATGTGTTTATTAAAAAAAAGTCGTTTTTAAAAATTGTACTAATAACACAGAGTAAAAAATTCTTTATAAGATACTTTTTGACTTCTTGCAATGAAATGACGCTAATCTAATTAATATCTCTTTTATAATGCATAATTTACACATAAATGTGTTCTTTGGCTCTTACATTAAGAAGAATATTCAATAATTTTTAACACCATATCAAATATATGACATGCGAAATTAAAAAGCATGGATCAACATTTAATTGTATGTAAATCTAGTCCAAGCAATCAAAATTCTTGATTCTTGAAATTTTAGGTAAAGAATTCAAAGCATTCAAATAAACATTTCATATGTAACATAATACATATATAACGAGTTAATTGGAGGTTTCTATATAATTACAAATGTATTATACGAAATTAAAAAGGTTAAAATATTTGTCCTCACAGAAATATGATAACTTTCCTCTGAAACAAATTTTCATATGTAACAGTAGTGTTATTGAATCATAATGATTGTTGAAACTTTGTAACTTCGTGATACAAGTTCGGTTGCGGAAAGCTGTCTATCTATTCACTTACGGTTTATAATTTTCATATTTATATTTTAGATGTACATTTAATTTCGAGTGGAAAGATTGTTTTTCTTAAAAAACAATATATATTATAATTTAAGTTTAACGAATTTAATGCGTGATGCGATGAAATATGTATGAAACGCTTTATAATTATTCAATAATTACTATTTGTATTGGTAATTTTTATTTCACTCTATTTTCCTGTGTTTTGGGAATATGAAATAGTTACCTCAAAATTATTAACCACAACCAGTATATATTTTATTATTAGGAATTGTAACAATATTTATATCTAAATTCCGTAGTGCTTTATAAATTATCACGAAACTTTCGGCCGAGATATTGTTTCTACTATCTGCATATTTTTTATACGTATACTAATTTCCTTTTTCGTCGTATTACTACTGCAACAATATCATCATTTCATCTCACAATTGGATAAATATTTATTTGTTTATTTATTTAATGTTACACTCACCTTAGAGTTATTAGTAAGTACATTGTAATACCATATAGAGCAATAATAATATAAAGATAAAAATATGTAATACATGTACATGCATATAGTATATATATACAGTATATCTGTATGATGATCTTGGAACATAATGGTGAGTTATTTAATGACGCTAGACTTAATTAATTATGTTATAATCCATTACGTACATGTGTGTATATATTTTGTCCCTTCAATTAAAGTAGAAGGTTTTAAAGACAAACATAAAACCTTTATTTGTAAAAAAATGTTCTACAACTAAGTAGAGATGGGCAATTAAAAAAATATAATAATCGAATGAATAATTTTATTGAAGTTATATAATAAATTAAACAATATTGTACACGGTAAATCTTTACAAAAAATCCAAGACCATTTCTAATGAATTTTTTCTTAAATAATATAATAATAATGTCTGCAAAGGATAGCAGCCATAGTTTCATAACGCAAAGAAACACCTGTGCGAATCACGAACATGATTAGAATGTAGTGGTCAGAAAGGATTGGACTTAACTAGACTACGAGTTTCGTATCTGTAGGACTTGGTATATGATCTTGTTGGTATGATCACATTATGATAGGATAGCTCAGCGTAAGCAGGTTCAATGGCAGATGTCATAAGTCAGGGAGACATATATTGAATTCTACAGGGTGGTCTCTATCGAAAAGCATGAACCACTATATAATGATACACGTTGTTCCCTCGGGTTGTCGTTTCGTTAATGCATTGGTTTCTTAATAACACACAGTCCAATTCCTGCGACTTCAATGATCCCTTGTGATTTATTTACTCTAGGGATTATTATCGAGGACGTATTTTTCTTATTATTTACATTCCTTCGTTTTTTAATTAGTGTCGTTCTTAATCTCAAAAAATTACAGTGTAATTCGAGTGCTGGATCTTTATTGAGAAAAATTCAAATTTTAGTGACGATAGGCAATTATGCAATTTTTTCTCACAAATGAAAATGTATAGAATTAGTATAGTGATACATAAATAGAGTAAGATTTGTTATCCTTTTTGAGTAACAAAATATAAGAAGTTCCCCGTGTCTTTCGCAGCATTTGTTATCGCCAGTATTAGTGTTATCGGATGACATTACGGTAACACAATTCTCATAATCCTATTACTGATATAGCATTAGCTGAATACAAAATTTGCAGTGTACGATTTTGCAATATTTCCAAAACAGTCTGTTGCTATTGTACTAGCACTAGTCAGATTAGGTATGTAGTTCATTGTATTGTTCTGTTAAATTCTGTTGAAGTTCCTATCTCGAAAGCGGAGAGTGCAAAAGACACGAGTTTGTGAAACGTTTTAATGTGTCAGTTATAAGAATATATAATCAAAGAATCAGGTTCCTATTCAAAAATTTTAATATGATCTTTATAGGACATTGCAAAGCCAACAGACAAAAATATAGTATATCCCACTGTATATTATACAATGTCTGTCTGAAACATTTTTTCGTATCATTCATATTTTTCGTAATAATTGGATCTTATGAAATAAATCGGGCACACTGTATATTGTATTCAATGGGTTCTATAATAGATAGCTTTGTAGAATATTGTAGATGTTACACGTAATTACATGCATGTTTTATAAGATATAAAAATATAACGAAATGTTATCTGCGAGTAAACTATGATTTACTTTTTTTATAACTGCTTTTAATTTTTTATTTTTTCCATCTGAAATTTAGTAACCAAAATTATAATATATACAAATTATAAAATAGAAATAAATAATGTTATAAATAAATCTTTCGATGCCAGTAGGATAATGTACTAATCTATTTCTAAAATGAACTTTAAATTTTATAAATTAAATAAATAGTGAATCATGAACATTAAACGACTGTGATAATTACAGAAGGTATGATCATATAGGTACATTATATATTATTTTCGTTGAAACCAAAGTATTTGCATAACCTACGATCGTATAATATGAAACATTAACTTACTTTATATAAACTAGCTATTTTTCCCTAAAATAATCACGAGAATCTTCAAGTGACTATCGAAACTATCGCATACAAAATTATTTATTGCGTATATACTTGTATCTGTACGTTATATAGGTAATTTATCTTATATATGTCGGGTTCACATTATGATTAAGGTTAGAGGCGTGAAGCGAATCTTCATTTGGATTAGGCACTGTTGTTATACAATAGAGAAGATATTTACTAGCGCTAATACGATTATTACAGAATATGACAAGTAACCGTGGTAATTAAATACTGGAGATGCTAATGGCAATGATCCTAGGTTCAATAACGAATCCGCGATCAACGGGGTAACCAAATGCGCTTTCTTCCAAAGCCCAAGTTGTACTCCACTCGCTTGTCTACGGTACAAGTATTACTGAACTAACTCTTTGTTAAAACGTAGAATATAAACCGAATAGAATGGTTTACTGCTCCGTTGTACAATCAGACTGATATCAGACATATGGAATACGTGATCCACGTAAGAAACACTGAGTCCATGGCCGTACTGGCTTGATCTTTTATTGAATTGTGATATGTAAACAAGGAAATACATAAGTCATCTGTCTCTTCTGTTCTTAAAGAGATATTTAAATGGTATTAGGTGACTATATATATGGAACATTGTTATTAATGGTATATAGTAAATATTAATTTGCTTTGGATCAGCCAATTGTATATTATGAAAAAATTCGTTGTATAAATTTCAACGATAATCATAGAAACATGCATCGTACGGTATAGACTCATCACTATATGATTTTTATGTCTTTGCCTAAATGAAGAAAGATGAGTTGAAGAATATGGTGTTATAATAGAATGATGTTAGAAAGTTGAATGCAAATTCTTTGAAAACGCACTTTATGAATTATTTGTTGCTAAAAATTTTTGTAGATGCCAAGGAATGATATTCAGAAGCGGTAGTTGAATGTAAATTTACATGAACAATAAAATATACTCTCCCGTACTACATTACGTGCTCGAACTCATAAACATACTTGAACGAAACGATTTTTCCATCGCGTGAAAGTCGACCGAAAAAAAAGAAGAAATTTTTCGATATATGGGCTCGGATATTCTCTTCCTCACTTCGACACAAATTACGTAGTGCAAATATTCCGTAAAATATTGTCTTTCTCTTTGACGTTCGGCGAATCAGTTATCAATGTTACGCTCCACAAATAAGCGACGGCCTTAACGAGTCCTTGATTAATCTAGTCGAATTCAATTTAAAAAAGGTGAATCTAGAAAGAAATTGATAATAGAATTTATTTGCATTATATGATTCGAAATGATATTTAGAATAAAATAAGCGACTTTCAAATAATTTTCCTCTTGTGCCTTATAAACAAAATATCGTTCAAGCAAAAAACAATATTTTTTACATTTCGCTTCATATCTGAAAAACTCTTTGTCATACGTGAAAAAGTTCCAGTAAAAAGTTATAGATTATAAAATTATCTGTAAAATAAGACCTGTTACGTTATGATAAATTCAACTTTCAGGGTAAAAAGTACGAGATAGTTAATAAAAAGTTATAAGAAGCTATAAAAAGTTAATAAAAATAGTTACGAAAACGTCCATTTTTGTAGCGATTTCGGAAAAAAAGAAAGGTATTTATATTTGATATGCATATTTCTTTTTGTATTCATGTATATGTTCACCGATTACTCCAAAGTGGCTTTTCTAATACTAATCGGGATGATTACTTTTACAGGTTGTATTTTTATCCGTTAAAAAATTTCTTGGTCATAGTAAACTATTTTTGTTTAGGAAAAATTAATATTTTTGCACCGACTTTGTATATGTTCATCAAAGCTTCCGGAATGATTTGACCAACTGAGATGATTCCTTTTGTATGTCGTAGGGCATGTTTTACCGCTGGTTCAGTTACAAAACCTTTTTGCCCTTGTTTTTTATAAACTATTCTTTTGCAAAAATTCAATTTTTATGTATGTTCATCGATTAATCAGAATTAGGTTGAGCTATCGAAATGAAACCTTTCATATCTCCCAGGGGTAGTCCACCGATCGGTTCTGTTTGCAAAATTTTTCTAGTTTGTTCATTGTTAACTATTGTTATTGTAAAGAATTTGTTGTTCACCAATTTCATTTACGTGTGTTCAGTGCTCGCTCTGCAATTGTTGGACTGATTGCTATGATTCCAAAACAGGGATCTGGATGAGCGCTTTAAAATTGCGTTTTATAATATAGGCTTCAACTCGTTTTCTCTTCGCAGGAAACATTGTTCTGCGGATTCGTTTTCCGACATAAGTATGGTTTCATTGCGAACTGATATATGATACAATATCAAGTTATAGAAATACCCTTATCTATTACTGTTCAAAGTATAATATCGGTGACAGTATACAGCTGGTTTATTACTTATTCGCATACGGAACTGGTCAGACCATGAAATTGTTTAATCATTAATAAGAATTAAAAATTGATATAAATAATAAATTTTAAATAATAAAATAGGAATAAATTATTGTCTTATTAGGGACAATGAAAACCATTTTACACTGGCTTTGTAATAGTGATCGCTTCACTGAAAAATGCGAAATGAAAGATTTTTTGTCAAAAAACTATTATCATCGAACAGCTAAAGGTATGAAATAATTTATATTTATTTGTATTTTATTTACACACATATGTAACAACGGTTAGACTAACAATTTACTTACTAAACAACATACTAAATATATTGCAACCTTCTGGATGGCAACGAAAAATTAAAAATTCTACTAATATATAGTCTATTTGCATATCTAATTGTGTAACATTAGTAAGTGTAACCTGTATACTATTAATATGTTGAGTGTAATTTGTATTCGCACGTATATGCAAGGGACATTTTTCAATTTGGTCACTACTGAAACATATTCTTGATGATTTTTTGTTATAATATAATGCATCTTAATGCAATTAAATGTAAATTTATTAAAATTTGAATAATAGAGCAATAAACGAATTGAAACTTTTTATTATACTAGAAATATTTTATGGCATTTTGCATCGTCTTTTAGAAGGTTGCAATATATTTAGTATGCTGTTTAGTAAGTAAATGGTTAATCTAGCCGTTGTTACATATGTGTGTAAATAAAATACAAATAAATATAAATTATTTCATATTTTCTAGCGCTTTTTGAAGTCAGCAGTATTTTGTGGGCAAACAATTTTTCCAATTAATAACTTTAGTTGAACATGCCATACAATATCAAGGCTCTGTGATAAGTATATACTAGTCATACCAATATAGACGAATTGATCTGTTTATTAGTTTTCGCATAATTAATTTGTTTACTTATGAAACGGAAAATTTCATATTTGCATTAAAAGCGTATAACGTTATCGTAGTTTATCCTTCGAGCTATCTGAAAGACCTGGAATGCGCGAATTATATGTTGCCGTGAAAGTGAGTGCGATGTAGAAATTGAAAGATTCCGCTGTATACACCACTTCAAGTACATAGATACGATGCTTCTTATGGCCATGATTATACAGAGATTATATAAAGAGCGGCAAGCGGTAACGGGAAGAACGGTAAAACGAGTAGCAACAAAGCGGCAGAAAATAAATAAAATTCATAAATTTTGGCTTAACTCAGACGGACAACTTTAGAACGATAACTGAATCATAAAACGATGGTTGCGCTGTGACCGGGTAGAGCGACAGTTCCACTTCCGATCACTTGCGGACCACTCACGGACCACTCGCGATCCACTCGCAAAACACAGAACGTCGAATTACAAATAGTCGCGAGTGGTCGGCGCAACACGTCGCTCTGTCTAACCACAGCCCAACTATCGTTTTGAAATAGATCATATACCAACTGAGTGACAAGCGGAAAAGTTAGCATTTGAAGCATTGATACAGGTTGTGCCATCGCGACAAGAAATGAAAGAAGTGACACAAAGGCATTAATGGTCCAAAAGCCAATTTTACCGTTTGTCGCTTACCACTCTCTATATAATCATAGATTACGTGACATCGGTTGTCATAGTGTTAATAAACAAAGGATTTAAAAAGAGGAATAAAAAGAGAGAAAAAAAATAAAAGGGAACGCGATAGCTACATATATAGGTTGTACCACTTAACTTTATCACCTGAAAAATTTTCGAAAATTTCGAAAAAATGTTTCACACAAAAGTTGCATAATTTTGCAGGAACCATTGTGTTGTACAAATAGCTTTATTGTGTTGCATAAGGTTAACAAGATAAAAAAGTTAACTTTATTTGTTTGTTATGTAAAAATACCCTGTATAAGTATTCACTCTGAGAATGATGGTATTTTGAATATTTTAGGATCATTTTTATTTTTTTAGAATAGAGCTACAAATTTTATACATGAATTAGCAGATCTTTGTATTATCTATAAAGAAGTATTACGACATTTAAATCGAAAAATATTTTAACTTTAATTTTGTGAAACTTATTATATAAAAGATGCACTCTGTACACTTAAACAATAATCCATAATTTTTTCGAAAATCAACACATCGACACGTCAGTACGTAAAGGGTTGAAGTAGTTGAATTTCGTTGGTGAGCCACGAACCTGTTTGGGAGAATCGAGAACGTAAAAAATACTCAATCCATTTTCAGTTGGTAAGGAGTACATCTCACTAGAGTAGAGAAGGGCCAAACTGAAATGCAATCCGTTCCGTATTCCGTGCGTGAAAGTCGCTTGGTCTCGAGGTGACATCTGACAATGCTTGCGCCCACGCAGTGCTGTAGAGCATAAAACATGTTAGTTGCTTTTCTCCACGGCATCAAATTTCTTAGAAACAGAAGCGATATAATAGCAGTAGTAGTTTCCTTGTTGTAATATCGTGCATTCGTTCGTTCGCTTATACTCTCCTTCCTTAACTGTAAGATCGAAAGAGAAAATCCGGCGACTGTCTCACATATAATTCGTCATTACAGCCAGCTGCTATCGAGGATCTACGAAGATGGACATCTACGGAAGCGCTCGGAGACGTTACTGTACCACCAGATTGCATGTCCAGAATCCTCGGAGATACAACGACTGACGATGCCGTTGATCACAAGCTCCCTAGCCCCGAAGAACAGGTTCAAGCAATCGCTCTCAAGTAAGCAGGAAATTTACGCCACCGTAAAAGTGTAATAAATACGAGCGAGTCAATTTTTGTCGATCTTCCCAACTGTAAATCTTCTATAGCTTCATGGAACTATGAAGAACATAGAGTTGATTAAGGACTTGTTTCGATAACTTCTTTTAGTGACGTTTAATTTGGTTGAACTTCGTTTTAGGGTATCCCGGATTTGTGACTCTTTTTATAGCATATGTTAACTTTTAACGAATAGAATCAAAACATACTAATTCTAAGGCGCTATTTTGAGTCGTTATTTTGGAAGTCATGTATATATTGTATAAAGTTTATGTATATTGTGCAGTTTACTTGGACACACATACATATTTTATGACTTATGTGTATTATTGCCCTTTGAGTGCTGAATATTCGCGGCCTATGCGGTCCGTACGGACGGCGCGCAGCTAGCGCTGACGATCGCTGTGGACGGAATACTTTTTCGTTAGACTGAACTCTATTGATTGACTATTCAAAGCGCAAATCGTAATAAGTTATAGTAATTCTTTTGCACGAGATTAAATGATTCAAGAGCGTTATTTTTTAGTATTAATTATTTATTATAAACATTGAAATTTACAGTTAACTAGAATTTGGGTAATAAACTAGAAAACAATAAACTAGAAAACTGTTATAACGAGGCATTATTGACATTTGTTTACGGCTGTTATTAAGGAATGCATTTATATTTATCTCACACAAACGTAATAGTATTACTTCTGCGTAAGTGTTCAGAAAAATTGTAAAACGCATACATGCGTTCTTAGTCCATACCGGGCACTTACAGAAAACGCATATATATGTCCTTAGTCCACACCGATAGCTTTCACCAGACGCCTATATGCGCCCATAGCACTCTAAGGGTTAAGAGCTCAATTAACAGAATGAATTGGTATTGATCTACGTTTGGGATAAGATTAATTAATATTATTTAGAAATATGTTATCAACGAATAGACACAAGGGAATTCGCGTTCTTCAAAATACTACTTGCGCAAAAGAGACCGCTATCATGACGATGATCTAAGTTTGTCAACCAGAGTTTATTGTGCGGTATGCATAAACTTTATATGGGAGTAGCTTTTGAAATAATGATCTCCGCGTTGCGTGAAATTAATATTTTTCGATTTTACTTATTAAAGTCACATATGTTATAAGAAACATCGCAAATTCCGTGTGCTTCAAAATTAAGTGTGCTTTCAATTTCATTATCTGCGACATCTTTCATGTTTAACCATCGTTAACCATCATGTTTAACCATCTACATTGACTTTCGAATTTTGGTTTCTGGTCCCGGTTGGTAACGATGACACAATGTGTGTTGTAGATTCCCAGCAGAAATCGTGGCGGTAGATATCAGTGGAAGAGGATTCGAAAGAATGTCGATGAGAAGAAGATCTCTGCTGTCTAGTCAAGAAAATCAAGAGACAGCGGTGAAACGACGATCGAGGCCTCGCAGGCCCAGAGGAAAAAGACGAAATACGATCGCTGGTACGGATCAGAAGGAAATTCGACAGGCTATCGGAGAGTGAGTTTATACGTATATTACCTTTACCGTGTTTGATTTTGGCTATTCAGGGGTGGTGAAATTATACGTAATAGGAATTGACTAGATTTAAACACGACAGTGCAAATCTTTGGCTTTATTTATAGAGAAACGACTGGAGAAGAAGCGGAAGAAATAATGTCAAATATAGCGTCGAGGGCTCATCGATCAGCGAGTACGGATATATTGGGTTCGTCGAAGAAAGACTCGCCGACGGAAAAAAAATCTCACTTCAATACGTTGAAAGCGTGGGGTATGTCCAGATTGAAACTAATCAGTCCGAAATCCAGTCAACAGTCGGAGCAACAGGAGACAAGCACTTCGGGTACAGAGAGGTCAGAACAGGATCAAGGTCAGTCGAGAACAGCCGAAGAAACAAATATTTACGAAATGGTAATAACCAGGCGCAGGAAGGACAAATCTCACGAAAGGAAGCCGAGTTCCTCGAGCTCGAGCGGGAAGAGCACCTCGAGTATACCGGTATCCGTCCCGAGCACCGACAGACAACCGAGCGTGAAATTGCGTGAAAGCGCAGCCCAAAGAAGAGAAAGACGAAAGGGAAACAATCGCGACGAGCCGCCTCATTCAAGCTCTGGAAACTGGAGTGCATCCTCTGAAAGCGGAAGGGCGAGTATCGGAAGCGAAACCACCACTACTACACATCAACCGAGGTATGACTGTTGCTCGTTTTGAGATTACGACGCGAGCTAATGCGTTACGAGAAAAACAAAATGATACTTTGGTATTGAATGAGAACTTGGTATTAAAGCTCGTATACCGCAGAAAAATCGCTCTTTTAATAGCATAACAGGAAATTGAAAATGGATAATGAAATATACGTATATGTTTTTATTCTTTAGTTATTTAAAGTAAAAAACGTTCTAAATTACACTAAATACTTTTTTTTGATTATGCTATCAGAAGAAGGTTTCATATTTGTTTGAATTAATAAATATAAGATGTAACTTTTCGGTTATTTAAAATATATATTAATAATTATAGTTAAATTTGTATTAATAAAAACTGATATTAATTTTATAATTATTTTTATAGAGCGCGTATATAAACAGAGCAGAACGATTATAATTTACAATTAATTGCATTTTTATTACTAGTATGAAATATACATGCAGAATGCATGATTTGAACTCCATAATTTCTGAATATCTTAATTAGTATGAACGAAATAAGTAGGTTAATAATTTTTTGTAGAAGTTACCGAACTGCATCGACTTCCATTAAGAAGCATTATGATCCTATTGGAAAAAAAAAACAAATTAATCTATACCTGCAAAAAAATTGAAAAAATAGAATAAATGTTTTTCATATAACCCTTCGTTTTTGAAGCAAATTGAGTTTGAAAATTTGTCAAGCATATGTAGTAGTATATACATAATTTAGTATAAGTATAATTTCCTATTTAAAAATATAACAGTGACCTTCATAGAGCTTTTCAAGGAGTTTTCATTGCATAATAAAATAAATATCGCTGCGACATGTCCCCTTCGAGCCTTTGACATTGTATAATTGCTTGAAATCGTTAATTGTTTCAAACATTTTTCCGTATCATCTATAGTTTTGAAGCTATTTACACGTTTCCAGATATATAGGACACACTGCATATGTATATTCATATACATATATTAACGATACATATTATCACAATATGTATAGATCGACGACAACTGCTTCAATTGGAACATCATCGACATCTTTGAGTCACGCAAGGCGGTTTAAGGGACGAGATACATCAACATCATCCTCGGTAACGTCAGAGGGTACATTAACTCCAGATATTATACAAGATATTACCGTGATACCTTTCTCGGACGATGGTGAAACATCATCTGTGTATTCTTGTGATACGGAGGGTTATTACACCTCCTTCCATGTGGACTCTGGCTTAAAAACTTTAAGAGAAGAGGATCCAGCTCCGCAGTGTCCATTGATGAAATCTAACGATGTCAGCTCCGATCCTACTTCACCGATTGTTGAAAATGAATACGAACTCTTTGGAAGAGGTTCAACGTCAACAACGACGAGCTCAGCGGGCACAGTCTGCACCGCTTTAATGGCACCGCCGCCGCCAGAAAGGAAATCTAGCCTAACTGTCGTCGCTATGGTATAAAGAAATTTTTGTCTTTATTTTGTAATTTTTTACTTATTGGTCTTTGTTCGGGGAAGGCTGGATCAAATCTGACACGCGCACATGTTTCATCTCTGTTTCTTTTTAAATTACGTATTAATATTCTATCAAGCTATATTGAGCTGTCATATAGAACAAAAATTTTCTTAATCAGTTCTTCGCTATGCTCCTGTAAAATAAAATATTCAATGCTTGCAAAAACGATGATCCAGTTTATTGGGGATAGTTGTATTAGAATCTATGTACACATATTACAATATTCATTTGATAATTCATTACATTTCTTTGTAAATTTGTTCTAAAGTTTATGTAACACCAGAACAATTTTTTTTTTTAAATTAGAAGCTGTGATCCACTAATGGATGGAAAAATTGGAATAGTAAGTTGAGATGATTGAGAATGGTTGATTATAAGATAAACATATGTAATGTACGTGTTTTTATATGTGCTTTAAATAACGATAACTAAATGGTCAGTGAATAACATTTTTTGTACTTTAGTGTTATTATCATTCTAATATTTATATTGAGTAATGGTGTAAAATTCCTGGTACAGTTCCTGCAATAGATTATAGTTCGAAAGGTTAAAAAGGATAATAGCCTGTATCAATAACAAATTAATGTACTCATTAAGTCACTTTTTAAATATGACCCGTTTGTGTATGTATAATTAAAACTCGGCTCTTAAACAAATTAATTCGTCTTGGCCTATGATGTCATTTTCACATATATGAGAAACATAAATATTATAATAAAAAGTTGAGACATTTAGATAATTAATTAACAAAGAATTTACTGAAATAATATTCTGTTTGATAATATGAGTTTCCATTTTATACATTATTTTATACGTTTTATAAAAATACAGTACGTATACAGAAATAGAATCTTTTATATGTCATAAAAATTTTAGAAACAAAATATGTAAAAGGGCTAGCAAAATTATTACGGAAAAATTAAATTGCTAATTGTAATTGTAATTAATTGTATTCTAATTTAAAAATATATTATACAAATATATATGTACATATATTATTTAACACAAAGGAGAAAAACTGTTTTGTCCTTTATAAGATATTGTTGCATATATACGAATAATATACTCTATTTGTAAATATATAATTAATGAATTTTGACGAATTACGTAGTCATTTTATAATAGCTAAAAACACTCATTCTCAATTTTCTCTTTCTTTCTTCTTTCTGTGAACTCTATTTCTTTCAAAATTCATTCAAGAACAATTAATTAAACAATTTAATTTTCATAATTTAAATAATTTTCAATAGGTTCACGGGCCAAACCAGAACGGCGGCGAGTCTCCAGACAGCGGTCATAATACGTCATCATCGCCTGTGGAATCAGCCTCGAGTCCAGCATGCACAGGAAGATCATGCTCGGAGTTCGAATACTCTGAATCGAGCGATCTCGAAGGCTGTGAGAGGATTGAAAGAATCCGTTCGAAAACTGCGATCAATACAAGCCGCATACCGTCCATGTGCGTGATTACGCCACCAGGTTCAGACGATGAACATGCGAGAGATTCAGATCAGGCAAGCAAAAATGCCGAGGACGAAAAGATCGATTTGCAAACGGGAAGTTCGGTACTCATGTCTGCCACCGTTGGCACTTCCAAGATGGAAGTGATTAACGGACAGGACAAGAACCTCTATGCCACGATTCAGGTATTATCTTTGCCTATAAACGAGAAATCCACGGTTGGACCGAATCAGGTGGGCAAGATCAATCCGCTGAGCGGAGTTCTAGGCAAACTTCGAGGCGTACTTCCGGGCAGAAAACAAGTGCCAAAGAGTACGATGCAAGACCAAGCGAACGCAGACTCCGGCGACTATGTCACCATAGCCGACGTGAGAAATAATAATGACAAACGTCAAGATTCGGCTTCTTGCTCGACTAGCGCGACTCCTGTTCGGTCACCTGTTACTTATGCGAACTCAGATATTTTTAAGAGAGATGCTGAATATGTTAGCTTAAGCGAGTTACCGAAGAAGCCTGATTCGTCTTTGGAAAGAAAGAGACAAGGTGCGAGGGTTATGTTGGATTCGGAAGGCAAAGTCGTTTATTCATCTGATAGCTTGAAGAGGAGGAAAGGCGCACATACTACGTTTAATCCAGGTTTAATCTATGTTTAATCACATGTTTAATCATTTGCTGGATATAACAAACTCATTAATATGCTAAAAAATCATAACATTGTTGATTAGTAATAGAAATCTAAAAGATAGTTTTTCGTATATTCCAAACACAAGATATAGCTTCTGTAGAGATAGATATTCCTTCTTGACAATTTGGAAAATATGTTGTATTTCATTATGTACGAATTAAGTATAATGTGCATATATAATCTAATATACAGGGTGTTTTGGAACGGGTATAGCTGAATTCCTTATGAAAAAGTAAATCGAAGATATAGAATAACGATATTTTATTTGCAGCTTTGTTTTCGAGAAAATTCAATTTGAAATTTTGTCGTGTACTTCGCACACAAAGAATTTTCAAATATAACTTTCTCAAAAACTAGACCTTCAACAAAAATTGTTATTCCATAATTTCGGTTTAATTTTGTATAAGAATCCATGCCCGTTTGCACTACCTGTTCCAAAACATGTTTTAATATAAAACATCTATTCAACTTTACACTCTCGTTGTATTTCTTCTATCAACTACATTCTATCTTCAAATATATTTAATTAAATTACTTCCCTCTTCTCTGTATTAAAACCCAGGTCCATTTGTAAGAGAAGGAGTGTCACCAAGTCCATCACCATTATTGCACCGTGCAACGCCGAACGTTCGAGCAGTGACGAAGACCAGCGACACGGTGGATGGCTTAAGCAAATCTACGCCACCTACTTCGCCCCAATTAGGCAAGGTGATCATCAGAGCGGCGAAAAGTCCCGATCGCGCGGCCAGTCCGGATTATGTACGAACCCCTACGACGGTGGTTGGTCCAACGAGTCCGACTCCTCATCGACAAGTTCGCGGGGCTTACGTCAACGTGCAAGACGACGAAGGTAAGGCGGCTTCTGATACGAGCACTGACGAACGCGACTGCACTTGCTGTGCTGGTAGATTAGAAGCGCAATGTACACTCGCGATGAATCCTCAGCCTAACAAGTTGAACGCACCACTGACCACCAACGGAACTTCGTTGCTTTCGGCCAAGAGCACTTGTCGAACGGCCTCTGGGGCGATAGCATTGGCACCGAGTAACAAGCTGTTAGATCTGAATAAGTCCAAACTCTGCTTTAATAAAACGTTCACAGATAATGTAATAGTTAGGTCCACAGATGTAATTAATTGCGATGAGAATCACCCGCCGGTGTTCGCTACTGATAGTTTGATTCAAAACGCTCAAAAAGATTATCGAGTCTTGAATAAAGTAAGCATGCCTCAGTTGGCTTCGAAAGCTACGAATTTACGCCTCGACTTTGAGAAATCGGCTCTCTGTCCGAAAAATTTGAGGTCGACTGGAAATACTCCGAAGTCGAGTAGGAAGTTGCTAGTGTCTGACTTGGACACGCCAAACTTTCATAGGAAAATTGCGAAATTAAACTCTCAGTGTGATAGCCAAGAGATAGATGTTAAAGAGAATCATAGTCATTTGAGAAATGAAGATAAGTTGTTTTCTACCACATCTGTTATTAACGAGTTTAAGTTAAACGAAAGAGACGCGATTGTAGATTCAGATATTGGTGATATATCTGACGATAACAGTTGTACGAAAAGAACTCAAATATTTAGCGATAGTGATAGAATCGAACGTAAAGTGAAACGAAGTGAAAGTTATCGAATGGCGAATAGTCCCATAATGTTTATTAAAAAGTTTTCTATTAACGGGGAAAAGTCTTCGAAGATTTGTAGAACACCGTCGGAAGAATTGCAAGAGGAATTGTTAAAGGAAAGAATCAATTATCCTGACACAATTTCCAGTCCTGAACCTCCAAACGTAAACTTTGATATGAACGTAACAATCTCGATTCCCGTTACAACTGTTTCAAAAAGTCCTAGACCCAGACCCATGGACATTGAACCTGCTAGAGTTCTTAAATATTCTGGCAATGACACTGAAATTTGGTAATCAATGACATTTTTTTCTGTTGACATCTGTTTTTATCAGTTACAATTAAACAAATCAATTTCAGATATATCGGCTTCTATTCTTATAAGGGCAAATATGACATAATGCGTATAAGGATAGGATAAAGAAATTATGTCTAAGAAATTAACAATAGAATAATGAGCGAAATCGTTTTATTCGGTTAATAGGTTAAATGGTATTAGTGAAATTATATTATTAAGTATAATAATTGTAACATTTCTTGATTTTTAATAATCCAATGATTTTGCAATTATGTATCAAACAGCCGTGTTATGTGTTTTATATTCAGAAGGTCATAATTTTTGAAATTTTCAAACATCTTGTTGGTAATTCTAATTATAAATAAAATTTCTGACCTATATAAATATCAGAACTTATACAATTCAATAGTTCGAGGACTTTGTATCTGTGATACTATGCAATAATACATATTGTTAAAAGTAATTGCAATAATAATATTGGTTTCGTTTTGTCACAATCAACGATTTAGGAAAGCTTTCACATTAATAGTGTTTTGCCAATTTAAGTTTGCTACTCCAATACAAAAATTTGTATGTACTTGAAAAATCTTTACTAATATTCTTATGAAAATATTTTGAAAAAATTGGATATTCAAATTGTATGATAAATTAGTTTACAACTTTTTTTACACAAGTTTCATGATGAAGAAGAATATTTTAAAATAAATGACAGACAAGTGTAGTTAGAAACTTTTGATCTGATAAATTTTATTATCGTAAAATATGTGTTATTAGGTATTTTTCGTGCTACGAGTTATTTTAAATGTTACTTTATTAAATTGTCGATGTCATTTAATTATTATAAATATATAGGGTGACTACATATAAACTCTTAGCATCAAATAGGAATTCAGAGATTTTTTAAAGTATAATATAGTTGAAAGTACATAAGGAAAATTATAACAGTTTTAAAAAGTATCAGAAAAACATAACAGACACTTTCTGTTTATAGATATCATATCTTCCAGTAATTTTTAAACAGAAAATTAAAAATATTCTCTGACTAGCAAAAAGCCTGAAAATAGAAAATAAATTATTTTGGTTAATCTAATTCTGAATTCAAAACAGTAAAACGAAAGAGAGAGAGAGAGAGAGAGAGAGAGAGAGAGAGAGAGAGAGAGAAAGAGAGAAAACTATTTGTCATTATCCAACAACAAAATAAAAAATGACATTTGTGATATTTATTCATTCTTTTAATTTTATCCTCGTTATATACATAATACGACTAATTGTTAATAAAAGGTATTTTAAGATTTACCAAAATAGGACGAAATTATATACCTAACAATATTTTGATAAGTTCATTGTTCGATATGAAATAGATGAAAAAACTATATCTATGAAATAAAATTGTTTTAATTAATTCCAAACTGCTTCGCGTTAATAAACTTATAAAAATTAATCTGTACTTCTCGTACACATAAATATTCTTCAATAGACATTTAATTTACGGTTCATAGGCAAAAGTACTTTATATAAAGAAATTAATATTTTTTTGATAGAAATTCTTAAATATAAAAATATCGAAATGCTTCATAACTAATGAAACTTCTAAAGTACATAATCAATACAATTCAATTTTACAAATTCACTAAAAAAAAATTCGTATTTGGTATCTTCCTGGTACATTAAGAATCAGTCCTGTTGCACAAGTATCTTAGAAGATCCTCCGTTCCTTGTTGCTCGAACAGTTATGTAAATCGCGCATTAGATAATTGCTGAAGCCAGGGCATCAGAGCAGTAAATAGATCGATCAGCGGGAGATCTCATCAAGGACCAGCTGGAGCGGGAAAGAATAAAAGAACGAAATACAAGAAAGTACGTCGATGTGGAAGTTATCAGTATATACACGTATTCCAGCTCTTGATTCTACGAAAGGAGAGTACAGGCTAACGGGAGAGTGTCATTTGCTTGGAGATTAATGAGGGCAAATGGCAAACGATCCGTTCGACGGTCGCGATAACGAGATCGAACAATGTTTTTCCGCGTTAGCGTAGACACGATAGAAAAGTCACATTTCCTGTATCTACCGACTCATTCGTCCGATTTATCGGCAGCTGCCCCTAACTTAACGTTGCGAAACGATAAATACGAATTCTCTCCTTTTGTCGTCTTTTATGACGTACGGAATATTTCAGAGTTCAATAGTTTCGATGATAAAAGCCTATCGAACCAGTCCCAACCGATGTATGTACATAAGTGCATGCTTTTCGCAAGGTTAATAGATAACATTACATGCGCATTTCAATTAATTTCTTTACTTTTAACACGCTATGGATTTCGTATTTTTCGTCCATAAGCGACCACCTGATTACATGTATTGATATCACCAGATAAAGAATGTATCTTCTCCTTGTCGTCTATAGACTCCTCTTTCGTAGTCTTTCCTTCTTCAGTTATACATAGTTATATATAGTCTTCACTTATACATGTGTATACACTTTATGCGAATAGAGCGAGTTCATTATTTGCAGAGTTTTTTATCTGCTTTCCGATACTTCTACGATTTTACGCACGTTTAACCCCATTTCTCTTAATTTCTCGATAGTTAAATGAGTGTAAATTATTACATTCTGTAATACCACGTTGGATGCAAAATGTGATATTATGCAAGTACAATGCAATTGGTAATACAATACAGGATGGGGTGATTCATCATGGAAAAATAAGTAAAGGACATAGACTAAAATTTTTTCGTATGTTACTTCGTTTCAGAAAAATGTAAAGATTTGTTTAGAATAGAGAGATGCTTTACTTTGGATATTTTTCATATTCTTATATGTGATGTACATTTTATATAAACTATATACATAGAGTGATTGATAACATGTGATAGAGCCGGAAGTGTATGTAACAAATAAAATTATTTTCGAAAAAATTGATTTCAAATATATATAATATATATAAAAAATATTTAGAATAAATATGAAATATATATAACTCTGGTAAGTGTTAACAGATCTCGCTGTAAACTAATATCTCTGCCTATATTTGTATTTATTGAATTTAATAGTGAAGAACACATGGTGGATACTTATATGTGATAAATTTTATTATTTTAGAAATTGTTGAATTGTTTCCTATTTGATTAAATACCAACTGATAAGTTTATATCCTATTCTTCCTATTAAAATTAAATCTTTCTATTTTAAAGTCATTGAACTTATTATTCTGTTACATTGTGTGTTCTCCACTATTGTATTCGATAAATAAAAATATAACTAGAGTTTACAACGAAATCTGAAATACTTATCAGGCAAGTACATAAATTCAGCTTTTCGAAAATAGTTTTATTTTTTCATGTACCATCATCCTCTTTTACATCCTCAGTTAAACCACAGGTCACCCTATGTATAATTTATATTGAATACACAACGTGTGTAATATATAAAATAACCAAAGTGAACATTCATTATACTATTTGGTGTGTAATATATATCTCTATTCAAGTTCCGTTTTTTAAATTTCATATAAATTTCATATTCATAAAAATATAGTGTTATATAAACATCTCCAATTTAATAATTTATATTTATTAATTTTTACTTTGAAGATTTGAAACTTAAGATAAGGCTCAAATATTGCTACAAATAAAACCTGCTATTTGTCAAACCAGAACCATAATTCACGAAATGAGTGTAACTTCATATTATAAAGCATATATATACATTATTCATATTTATATAATATATATATGTATTATGGGGTTAACATAAATAGTTCGATGATTTAGAGTTCAACGGTTTAAAAAAACCCTTTACGAATGGGGTACATTTTCATTAATTCGTTTCATTTTTTCAACCGGAACCTATATTATAACTAAGGTGGAAATTATAAGAAACATCATGACAGCATAAACGGTTGTTTATGAACCATTGTTGAAACGAATCCTTCGTAAGTTGTCATTATGTTAGGGAAAGGAATTATAGTGCGTTTGATGACGAGTGAATAGGAAATTTTTCGCTTCAGTGTACAGCATACAATAAAGTTAGTAGTGGAGACTGATAAGCTGGAAAACTCCAGGGAGCCCCCAATGAAGCCTCACTTTGTTAGCCCTTATCAGCATCATTAGCCGCTGGCTCAACAACTAACGGAATTGCATCAGACGCGATGTTTATCCCAGTCGATAATTCGAAATCGAGATAAACAAAATTCCCTCCTACTCGTAGCAGACGATTCAAATACTTTCGAGCGGATGCCACCATCCTCAGTTCACTTCGATCTGGCCACGTTCACGTCCGGTAGTCGTCTAACTCTACCGATTAAGCAATTCCTCAACCCCTTCCGAGCTTCGTCCCTTTTCGAAGATTTCTATCTATTTCACGAACTTAAGTCATCGGACATTATTATCCGTAGCTGACGTAACTTTTCGTGGATTTTGTAGGCATCTATCCTCTACCTATCCCTTAAGACCAACTTAATTTAAAAACTAGCACCGTAAATTATTTGTCTATCATATGAATATGCAAAATTAAAATAAGTCGATATTGAAATTGTTCACGATTTTCAATGAACGTTCGTCGTGTTATTGTTCGGACATTGTATGGAGGCCTGTGCACGAAGCGTCAGGAAGTTGTTAGATCTTCACGCGTGAATGCGTTGGCAGTGAGCTGGGGGAAAGAAATTCGCGGTTTTAACAAGTGGCGATGATAAGACGGTATCAGTCTAGCAACGAAGAGGAAACCTTGTCGCTAGACAGGCAGTCGCCAGCCTTGATAGTTTGAGAGAGAACTGATTGTAAGACGAGCGTGGTCTTTGCGATTTGACAATTGTCGTAGGCTACAGTTGCATTCCAACATGTTGGCGAGGCATTTGCTTTTTATTGCGACCAGACATCGTAAGTCAAAAAATTTCTATTTTTGTTTCTTTTTTTTTTTGCTTTTTATTTCTAACTTGCCACAATATGTTTTTTAATTTAATTATCGGCGTTTTGTTCTTTTTCTGTTTGAGAAGTCGCAGGTTTTAGTTTGCTTAGGGAATATGTATGTATGTACATGGACGCATTGTTCCGACAGTGAATTATATTTTTTTGAACTTGTTATTGACATAAGTACTGCCGTTGTAAATAATGCATTTTGCTGATTGTTAAACAATAGATGCTTCATATTCGAGTGTTAATATCTTTTGTTACAATTTATTTTCGTTGGAATTAATTTCAGTAATAAGTGGAAAGGTTTTAAGCTGGCACATAAATAACATAATTTTTCTACTGGATTGTTACATTTTATTGTAATAATTTTTATTTATCGGTATTTGTGTTTTATTTTCTCGTCACTCTTCTGTTGTCGAAAGTTTGTTTCTGAGATATATACACAAGAGTTCGCGTTATATGTATGTTTCCGTTTAAAAAAGTTCCGACGAAGATTATTATTACAAGCACATTATGGATTATGCAGAATAAGTACGAATAACAATTGAAACTGAATTTACAAGAAATAATATGTTGCTATAAATGTTTAATTGGTTGCATTTATAATGCATGCATGTTTGGTAACGCATGAGAATAGTTTTGATTGCTCTCATACTCCTGCTACGATTTTAGGATTATTATACCCCATTTCATTCTCATTTTATCAAATGAAAGGAGTCGTTCATATATTCTTAAGATTTAAAAATATTTTCAAGATATAGAAAGCCAATTAAGTTGAAAACAATCCAATATAACAGGGTTAAGCTTAAATCATCTTTAATGTTCTCAAATATCTATCTCTTCGGTATGATAGGATTAATCTATTCAAGTTTTCTGACACTTCAGCAGGTACAATATCCTTCATTACATCTTACATATAAAAATCCAAATCAAAGGAACAGACATTAACTCCCTAATCTTTTCTACCGCATTATTTTGTCAGATCTGTTTTAAGTGCATATACTTTATCTATATAAAACACTTTTATATAAAGTAACTCGCTCGCAATTAGCGATACATACATATACATGAGACTTTCAGATTGATTTAAATTATGTTTTAAGGTGCAAAATGAGTGAATATGCAAGTACATTTAACTAACACGCGGATTGACACTTGCACAGTTGATTCCGATTTGTTTGTATCTTGGTTTTTAAAACAATATTCCCTTACATACTTCGTATCTGTATTTTCTCTATTATTATTTGATTTAGTTTTATTATATTACAACACTATTATATATGTAAAAAAATAAAATTTCCTTGCCAATCGAATACTATCATAAACAAAGTTACTCCATTTTTTATAGTATTAGGTCATCCCATAAGTTCGTGCCGACTTTTGTGTATACATTTCATGTGTCGATTTATAAACATACGGCGATAAGGGACCAATGCATTTGAGCTTAGCTGATCGGGAACAGGCTAGAGCAGATTTTCGTGGGTATAAGATCGTAATATAGTGAACACAGTGACTTCTAACAGTAAAAAATCATGAGTGAAATGCGTATCCATTTTCGACATCTCATGTTATGATATATGAATTTCGGAAAGGAAGTTCTGTAACAATTGCCACGAAAAACATATGTGCTGTTTACGGAGAAAATGCGCTTTCATCTCGCACCTGTAGGAAGTGGTTCCAACGTTTTAGAGCTGGGAATTTCTGTTTAGATGACGAGGAACGCTCCGGGCGTCCTCCTCAGACAGACGAAGATAAAATTCGGGATCTTGTTGAAAAATCACGAAGTTTGACAGTTCAAGAGATGTCAAATGTTCTAAAAATACCTAAGACAACGATTCATCGGTGTTTAAAAAAAAATGGGGATGGTGTCAAAGTTGAACGTTTGGGTGCCCCATGAACTTACGGAACGGAACCGTCTTGAACGAACGACAGCGTGTATGTCATTACTTGCGCGTAATAAACATGAGCCATTCCTTAAACGCCTGGTAACTGGTGATGAAAAGTGGATACTTTACGAAAACTCTGAACGGAAACGTAGCTGGTCCCAACGAAATCAGCCACCTCAACGCTGTGCAAAACCAGGATTACATCCACGTAAAAATCTTTTGTGTGTATGGTGGGATTATAAAGGAATACTCTATTTTGAACTTTTATCTAGTGGTGATACCATTAATTCAGACAAATATTGCACTCAGTTAGAAAAATGAAGGGAAGCACTAGCTGAAAAACGACCAGGTTTAGTAAATAGGAACAACGTTATCTTCCATCACGACAACGCTAGACCGCATGTCGTAGCGAAAAGCGTTACAAAAAAATTGTCTGAATTTAATTGGGAAATTTTATCACATTCCCCATATTCCTCAAACATTGCCCCATCTGATTACCACCTGTTCAGAGCGTTACAACGCTTTTTAGTAGGTAAAAAATTTGAAAATATTGACATTCTCAAAAATAGCTTAGAAAATTATTTTAAAGAAAAACAAGAGAACTTTTATCGAGACGGAATAATGGCCCTACCAGAAAAATGGGAAGAAGTTGTATAACGAGAGGGGGATTACACTTTTTCATGAAACTGAAAGGTATGTAAACAATCTTAACATATATAACCGCTCGAAAAACGGGATGACCTAATAGATATTAACAGAAAAAGAAAACACAAAAATTGTAAAAAGTATCGGACATAATTCAAGACGAAACACTGTATTTTATAAAATTTCGTGATTTATATTAAATTAATTATATTATATTAAATTAAATTATATTATATTTAAATTTATAAAATGACGTTCATAAAAGTTAATCATTCATTGATAGCAACTTGTTTTATTCCGATTTGTTTATGTATCACACTTGTCGCCAAGAATGAACATGTTTTATAACATCACTGCTTGGCACGGAGAATGTTGCAACTCAAAAAATGTATATTTTACAGGAGGTACTTTTTAAATTTTATAAAGAAATCTTTGTGGGCCATTTCTGTAACATTATAAAGCTAACTTAACACAAAATATGCCATTATTAGCGAAATCACTAAAACCTTTCACTTGTAGTGTCACAGAACAATTGAAAATGTCACTGTTGTAAAACCAAAACCAGGTTGATAGCGGCATAGGTAATAATTTTTCCCATTGAGACAAAACTAATGGAATTATAAATATATCATTTTACATGATAAAAATAAAAACATCATGTAGACCTTCTTTTCAATAAAAGCAAATTTCAAATTTTTTATATTGTGCCACTATCAATGGCAACTAGCGACATGGCAATATTTTATTTTATTATAGGTAATAAACTTCAGCAACGATATAATTTACAGTAAATATATGTAGACATATATTTGCTCAGATAAGCTTGACATGTGTTTTGATAACTTTAAATAAAATTAGATTTTAGATTCGTAAAGAAGGTATAACATACATTTCCTTTGATGCTGATAAATGGATTAAAACAGATACTTCATTTTAAACGATATTTCCTATATTTTCCGGGTAACAATAATATTTTTAAATATTATTATTTGCATAACTAATTTTATAAACGTATACACTAGCATATACTACATGTTTTACATTAAAACAGAAAAAAATTTGTAAAGAGAAGGACTTAACAAATTATATATTTGTACCAATATGTAGATATTTTTTTGAGAAATTAAATTTAAATATTTGATTTTAATCAATCTTCCCCATTCTCTCTTTTTTCAGGTTTCATTTCTAAGACTAATTTAAATTATTTTATATTATACGAACAGAGATTAATTATCAATGGAAGAGATATCCTATTCACACGCAAGCCATATTAGCAAATCTTCATCTCATATAATTACTTAATCATAAAATTGTATCGTTTGATATTATGCAATTATCAATTTCATTGATATTTAACGTTGTTAATAAAGAAATACAAATGTCAGAACACAATTATTATTGCAAAAGTAAACCGGTTCCACACTTGGAACTAATTTTTGAGTCCTTTGATTCCTACTTCTCGTATAGGAATTATTAGGTCATCCCATAAGTTCGTGCCGTTTTTCGAGCGGTTGTATATGTTAAGATTGTTTACATACCTTTTAGTTTCATGAAAAAGTGTAATCCCCCTCTCGTTATACAACTTCTTCCCATTTTTCTGGTAGGGCCATTATTCCGTCTCGATAAAAGTTCTCTTGTTTTTCTTTAAAATAATTTTCTAAGCTATTTTTGAGAATGTCAATATTTTCAAATTTTTTACCTACTAAAAAGCGTTGTAATGCTCTGAACAGGTGGTAATCAGATGGGGCAATGGTTGGGGAATATGGGGGATGTGATAAAATTTCCCAATTAAATTCAGACAATTTTTTTGTAACGCTTTTCGCTATGACACGCGGTCTAGCGTTGTCGTGATGGAAGATAACGTTGTTCCTATTCACTAAACCTGGTCGTTTAAACACCTATGAATCGTTGTCTTAGGTATTTTCAGAACATTTGACATCTCTTGAACTGTCAAACTTCGTGATTTTTCAACAAGATCCCGAATTTTATCTTCGTCTGTCTGAGGAGGACGCCCGGAGCGTTCCTCGTCTTCCAAACAGAAATTCCCAGCTGTAAAACGTTGGAACCACTTCCTACAGGTGCGAGATGAAAACGCATTTTCTCCGTAAACAGCACATATGTTTTTCGTGGCAATTGTTACAGAACTTCCTTTCCGAAATTTATATAACATGAGATGTCGAAAATGGATACGCATTTCACTCATGATTTTTTACTGATAGAAGTCACTGTGTTCACTATATTACGATCCTATACCCACGAAAATCTGCTCTAGCCTATTCTCGGTCAGCTAAGCTCAAGTGCATTGGTCCCTTATCGCCGTATGTTTATAAATCGACACATGAAATGTATACACAAAAGTCGGCACGAACTTATGGGATGACCTAATATTTCACGAGCAACTTGTTGAAAAGTGATAAATCTAGCTCAAAAATGTAATAATGATGTGGGGGGATAACGCATTCATAGGCGCACTCTTTCAGAAGTTTGATAATTATTCCTGTGAACCTATACTGTATGACTTATACTGTATGATCTATTTATAAATGGTTTTTTAGAGTGGAAGAAACGCGTAGATTGTTTTTTCACTTTGATTATTACATACATATTTATTAATACAATGATATGAAGAATATACAGAATCTTGTGAAGTGTATTTATCTCAATTATCTTCATTATTTCAAGTAATAAATGAAAACTCTATGCAATAAAAAAATTGCATGATTGCGGGCAGGATGTAACATGGTGGGAATAATTATTATTATCGCTATGTTTATTTTATATCTCACCGGTACCAAGTTATTCGATATCGAATTTTACATTTTTATTAATTTCTTTTTTCGTTTTAACTAGATTTGATCTTACCGGGCGTAGCTTCGAACATGCTTCATAATAGAAGGAATACAATAAAGAAAGTCGAATATTCCTGAAATGCGGTTTGAAATAAATAGCATGCCTTTCTAACACGTTCAGTGCTTATGGTAATAGAAAATTTTCATACAATATCTACCTGTGGTTATATTGAAAAATATGAATTATTATAAAATACTTTTTTATAAATTCGGGATTTTTAGTTCACATGCTACATTTAAGTCGATCACATGTGTAATTTAAAAGTATGAATTGACGTGAATATATGTGAAATAGGGGCAACCTGACCGATTTCAATGATCTTGGAATATGTTGTTACAATCAACTTTCTGAACAACTTTTTCCTATATGCACATATAACTGCCACGACGCACCTCTTGGCTTTAATTTTTAGATACTGCTCTGGTCTAACCTATAATCCATCGATTTTTCTTTTTTATATATACAATATCAAAAACGATTATATCTCTCATTAATGAGTTAAACTTAGGTTGAGCTGTATAAAAATGTGGACACCTATTCCAGGATGAAGTGGAATCATAAGTTACATTTAATTGAAAGTTTTTGCAAGTATCTTGAAAACTAAGATCTAGCGGCGCGGCGGTTATACGCGTGTAATTGTAGGAAAGTATTGTACAGGATGTTACTCATGATAACAATCCAAGGTCATTGAAACCTGTTAGGTCGCCGCTATTCCCAATAATTCTGATTACTTTGTGTAAATATTTATTCCAAAATTCAACTGATGAGACGCTTCACATCTATATTGGACAAGAATGGAATTATATAGTATATCACGGAATTTATTACAAGAAATCTAAAACATTTAATCTAATATTATCCACTATCATCGTCAAATAACAAGCAATTTTGCAATACAAATGTAACTTTCTTACTCGGTGATGAATTTTACGATAACACCCATTAAATCCATTAAAGTATTTTCAATACTTAGCACTAAATAATGTTTAATATTCAAATAATTTTGCTCGCGTAGATTCATATTGTATTTGTAGCTACTTTCGTTTCGTATCACCATTAAATGTCTTTGATTCTAAAAGGCTTGAGATTTAAATTGAAAGATTACAATTTATTTAATAATGGTATAAGATTTATTAAAGTTTTATACAATATATTTAAAGATTAGATACAAGTCTTCTGGCACATATTCTTTACAAAATTTTAATTCATTAACCCAAACATATTCCAGATTAAATCAAATTTCTGGTGCTTTTGTTAATAAGTTAAAAGTTATTTATCTACTTCCACATATATATAGCAAAAGTATTTATTTCTAAGAGAAAATTTAAGAAATAAACACAAATATATCCACACATATAAACATAGAAAATTAAGTTTCTAATTTTTAAGGTATGTTCAAAATTATATACATTAGAATAGAAGATGATAAAAATTGATTTTAAATTTAAATACTAACATACTGGTTGACATTGTACGATATAAATGTAATTTTATTACTCTCGTTTATAATCGGTTTCCTGCTGAGTACTTTTCGAGTTACGTCACGGAAGATAACCATAGGTCACGTACCGTTACTTACAAAAGTGGAATTACTAATCATATCATGATATATTTCTGTCATTTGATAACCGATTAACTTATATGTTTGAAGCAATTTTATTTAACTCAATGGCAAGTCACGTCTAATCGACAATGGAAAGTTCCGTGATACTTTTGTCCTAATTCTATCCTTTTAATATTCCATCGGAATTTGTTTTTGTTTTAAGATTCTAATAATAAGTTACTTTGCAAGATATACGATATAGTCGCAATAAACATATCGCATATCACAACAAACATTTTGCAATTATTTTGTAGATGTTGTTTTGAAAAATTTTACAATTTAATTTTTCCATCTACCCAATAAATAGAATCTTTTATTCTTTCTACTATGAAAATGTTGGTATATCATTATTTGGTATCATTCAATTCAAATAACTTTTATGGAAAATAATGGTTTCAATAATATTAAACGCACATAAATTATACTTTGCCAAATTTAAATGAATCCTTTATTAAATGTTAAGAGTATGAATGTCATTTTATTTACTATGATATGTATGTTACTGAAAACTACGAAAAAATTCATTTGTAAATTTTTACAACATTCATTTCTTTGCACATTTTAAAGTACTTATCTAATTACATCAAATATGTAAATACATATATATTTATTTTTCTGTACTTTATTACGTAACAATGAAAAATTTAAGGATATATAAATAAATTATTATGGTATTCCTATATTACATATTTCAAAACTTTATTGACAGGAAATGGAATACTTACTAGTTAGTCAAATAATGTTTTTAATGTAGTATTGGTAGATAGTTTGAAAATAATCGAAAACAAAGGAATCAAATAATAAATAATATATAATATAAAACAATATTTTGGAAGATATTATGATTTATAGAAGTCAGTACGGAGTACCAAACAAAAGCCTTAAACCTACCACATGAAGATGTTTCGTTTTTATCCTCATTTTCAAAATAGTAAAATGTCAGTATCATGAATAAATAAATAAATTGCAAATCAAATTTGTTTTCTATCGAAAATGCTATCGAATATTTTTTTGTACTTTTTTTCATTCTGTTTTCACTTTTCAGTATTTCAAAAGAATTATTTTTAATTTTTACTTGATTTTCTCTTCTTGCGTGTTCTAAATAATTTCATACATATCATACAATATTTATATCAAGGCTGTATAATCATTCATAATGTCATTGAATAACACTAATCATACAAGTGAATAACACTATGAAATTTCTACAACCAATCTTCTATTAAGGACATCATTCACAAATTTTGGAACAATTCGTTTCCATGTAATAGTATTATATCTTAGAAAATTCAGTTGGGATTATATGACCAGTAACGTAGAGTAATTGTAATCAAGGCTTTTGCACAATACTGTAGGGTTCTTCATACATACACGCCATTCTTCGCTTTTTCTTTGGCATATAACATGAAACACGATGATATTAAAAAGAAAAATTCGTAGCGATATCCTGAATACTCCGTATAACCGAAGAAAAGAAATGTTTCATGGCGCTATCATTTTACATTCTTGATAATCGTCTTGGCTGCCGCATATATCATAGTAGTTACTGAAAAAGTATCTCTCTCTTTTCCCTCGATCCTAC